>NC_088696.1:34392481-34703698 GCF_028017835.1 Emys orbicularis
TCTTGTACCTGTAATTTTGTGAGCAAAAGTAACTGGAGCAATGGTTTGTTGTTTATCCACTTACCTGATTGCCCCAGAATATTAAGTAATTACAGTTGCAAAATTGTGCCCACCAGTTACTTTGCAAGTGCAAAAAAGGTAATCTGGGTTTTAAAAACGGAACTGATTTTTTTAGAAAATGAACTGCAATGTTCCAGTGACAGTTGTGTTAATCCCAAACTTGTGTTGATAACACAGATTGGGATTGGATTTTCAACACAGCAATAGGTTGATGGGGTGTTTTTGTTTTTTTGTTTTTTAAGATCTTAACTGAAATTCAAAACAAATTTTATTTGGAGTGTTTTGAAGTCCTCCATTAGAACAAGAAGATTTTCTTTCTGTCATTTTAAATTCTGCACTAAAATGTTAATTCTGTTTAGTGGGATAATTCAACACGTCGTCTGGGATTAACTCAACTTTATTTTGAAGTTCACTTCAAAGGGTCCATGGTCAAAATGACTACATTCACTTGCAATACTATACAATCTGAAAATCTAGCTATCCTGTTTATTCTTTTTCTACTTCAGGGTTTGGACAGTGTAACTAGGCTCATAAATTTCACTTGTGCTTCATAGTTGCTTTCTAGTCAATATCCTTTCTAGGTTTTATGCATTAACACAATGCTCTTTGTTAAACTCCAGGTCATAAACTTGCAGAGGGATATTTCAGTAGGGGGAAATTAGCATGGGGAAATTAGTTTTTAGTTTTTGTTTCTAATTTCCCCATGCTAATTTCCCCCTGCTGTTACTCACACCTTCTTGTCAACTCTTTAAAAGGGGCCACCCTGATTACCACTACAAAAGTGATTTTTTCCCTCCTGTTGATAATAGCCCACTTTAATTGAATTGTCTCATTAGAACTGACCCCCCCACTTGGTAAGGCAACTCCCATCTTTTCATGTACTGTGTATATATATCTTCATCAGATGCATGGAGTGGAAAATACAGTAGGAAGTGGGTTTTAGCCCATGAAAGCTTATGCCCAAATAAATTTGTTAGTCTCTAAGGTGCCACAAGTACCCTCGTTTTTTCTGTTTTTCAATTAACTCTAACCGTTAACCAGGGCTTCAAGCCTTCCTCCTATAATGCTAGTAGTCACTGGCTAGGAACATGCACTGGCTCTTTCACTGGTATCTATATTAAGGCTTGGTATGAAAATATAAATTACTATAATTTACTATTATGATTCAGGTACTAGGGGTGAGGGGAGCTTTATAACTTTATCTAATTGATCATACTTCTTAGTTAACCGAAGTCAATGTTAATGGAGGGTACAGTGATTCCCAAATGAGTTCACCAAGAGAGGAAGTGTGGAGTCTTTGTTATACGCTAATATTTTGAGGCTTGAGTTTATCTATTGGCTTTGACCCATCTGTGTAACATTTAAAAACTAATAGCAAAGAAAAATGCATTGATGCTGCTAATTTTAAAAATAGAGGGAGGGAGGTGTATGTGTGGGGGAATCTCCAAACAAAGTGATTAATGATTTAATGTTGCCGAGATTAATCAGAATTAAGGTTGAGACATTCAGGCTCAAAACCCATAGAGAATTCCTGAATTATATCTGGTAATCTGAACCTCCTCCCTGCCACCAACCACACGCTTCCTGTACAATCTCTTATCTCGGCCTGCCTTTGAGACTTCCAAGTTACAATATCAATGTAGCCTCAAGATCAACATGTCTAAAACTGAATTTATCTTTTTACCCCACCGCACTCCTTACCCAACTTCTTTCACTTTCGCTACCTTTCCCCCATTCCTCCCACATACTCATATACACGTTCTTGGCAAGTCTTGTGACTTCCTCAATGAAATCTCTCAAATCCTTCCTCCTCTCTACTTCCAGCAGCCTTGCTCATCTTGCCTCAGTTATTGGATCCTCCTTTGCAGCCTCTCCCCTCCAGTCTATTCAGTACACTGCTTCTAAGATAATTTTTTTGTCCCTGCATCTGACTGCCTCATGCTCTTCAAATCCTGTCACTGACTACTCCTCTCCTCCTGCATCAAGCTCAGCCTCATTTTTTCCTTCAACGCCTTGCAGTACTCTGGTCACTCTTGCATTCCTGCATACATCTTATACTATATCCCTCCCCCCCCAAACACACACTTCCTTAAGATGCTACTATATGTGCATATGCAAAGTGAGGGCCTAATCAAAAGCTCAACAATCTTTGAATTGAGTCCAATAGCTTTTTGGTTAAGGTCCATGATACATAAATGTAATCACACAACTGCTGTTAATGTTACCGTGTAAGTATGCACAGGTATGTGCGCTTGTATCAACAGTTTCATTGTGGAGTGATGTCATTTTGAAGTAAAATGGAGGAAAAATAAAACTCTACTTAAAATGGGCTGTTGCCTGGAACTAAAACCTGTTTTGTTGCCTGTCAGGAAGAGGCAAGACTGTCATTAATGATCAGTATCATATTTGTGTGAAAGGACAGAAGAATATTAATGTTTTAATCAACGTATCCCTGGCAGCAGGGCTGGCTCCAGGCACCAGGCACCCAAGCACATGCTTGGGGCGGCACCTGGTAAGGGGCGGCGGGGGAAGCGCGGCGCGGCCTTCCGCGAGGGCGCTCCGGCGGCGCTTGGCGGGGGGTTCCGGTGGGAGGCGGGGGCGGGCTCCGGCGGCGCGGCGCTCGGCGGGGGGGGGCAGCGCGGGGCTCGGCGGGGGGGGCGGCGCTCGGCGGGGGGGTTCCGGTGGGAGGCGGGGGGCGGGCTCTGGCGGCGCGGCGCTGGGGGGGGGTTCCGGCGGCGCTCAGCATGGGGGCGTGCTCCGGCGCGTGGCACTCGGCGGGGGGGCGGCGCTGGAGGGGGGGTTCCGGCGGCGCTCGGCAGGGGGCGGGGGCGGGCTCCGGCGGCGCGGCGCTCGGTGGGGGGGCGGCGCGGGGCTCGGCGCTCTTGGGGGGGGGGTTCCGGCGGCGCTGGGCGCGGGGGGGCCTCCGGCGTGCGGCGGGGGGGGCGGCGCTCGGCTGGGCGGGGGCGGCGCTTTTTTTTGCTGCTTGGGGCAGCAAAAAAGCTAGAGCCGGCCCTGCCTGGCAGATTCCTTTGAAGGCACTGGAGCTCACCTAGAGTATCGGAATAGGTATATAAAATGTATATTGGATGGCTCAGTGGTCATTTTAGCATCCACGACTGGGGAAGTATTTTCATTGTTCAGTAGCTTCTTGAGGATACTATTAAAAGAATTCTCGCCCCTTACCCCCGCCAGGAAAACCAGTCAGGACAGCTCCATCTCCACTTAAATTAAGATAACATACCCACTCAAATGTCTTTTAAAAACATTTTTTAAATCTTCCAGTATAAAAAGTAATAGTAAATGACAATAGCTATGGCAGGATCATGCAGTAAGTGTCTTAGTGCTAAAACTGTGTTCCTCGTTACAGAGGAGATGAATCTATTCAGCTGTTAGTAGAAGGAAAAAGTGTCAATGCAATATCAACAGCCATGAATCAGGGTAGTTGCTGTCTGAAATAGAATGTCAGGATATATTTGGGAAGATATGTTTGAACTACGTGCAATTCCCCCAATCTGTAACTCTTGGCTAAAATTACATCTCATCCAAAAGATGTGTAATTTCTTATAAATGAGGCCTACAGCGCTTGTGACTATTCAACTTTCCATGAGTGATCCTCATGGCCAAATGCCAACATGAGTAATTGGTTTTACACTTCCTGTCCTCAACTATTATGCCATGTTGTGAACTGTTAAACCACTGCTGCATTTCACTTTAGCATTTCAGTAACAGGGTAAAGCGATCTGGATACATCCCTTTTCTACTTCACAGGGGTGCTGTGAGCCTGAATCACGGTTTGCAAAATGTTTTGTGATTTTTTTTTTTTTTTTGTCTCAAAGGTGGTATGTTAATGAAAATATTGAAACTCAAGGTTGTGTGGGTTGTTGGTAGTAATTGCCTAGCAAGCCATGTGCTAGAACAATTCCAGGGGTTGCTGTTTTGTCCCTTCTCAAAATATCAAACCTTTTGATAAGTATATTGATCAGACATATGATTATGCTGAGATGTTTGGGGGGATAAGAGGTCTCTGAGCACAAAGAGTAAAACTGACGGTTAATTGAACCAGTGCGGTAACAATCAATTACAAAATAACACAAACCAATTTTTACTGTCACCTGACTATGCTGAAGTTCAGCCACAGCTGCTGAATCACAAATTGACAAGCAGCTGCTGAAGACATTTTAATATAAAATAGTAATCCTACTGGACAATTCTAATGGTTGGGCGACTAATCTATTTTCCTGCAAAGATCTTTACCCCAGGGATATGTGGTGAGACCGGTCCTACTGGCCCTTTCTGTAAATAGAAAGAGGAGGGGAGTTCTGCAATTGCAGCTGGTGTGTACACACCCAAATCCTCCAACAGCAGTGTCTTTAAAACAAAGAAAGCCAAATGTTTTCTGTAATCTTACTCCACCTTTAATATAAGGTCGGGCCTAATAGCAGGTTTTCATTTACTTTGCCTGTGTTTGTGTCATGTATTTTTTCTACTGATTATTTGTGACTATCTACTTAAAATTACACACACAAACTAAATTAAAAGAGCTTTTAGGTTGCAAGGTCAAGCATTCAAAAGTCAGGAAATGCCAGAATTAAGGCTGCCTGTGCATATCTCTGGGACAAAGATCTTTGCAATCCCCTGGGTATGATAGAAGTGTCCACGGGGATTTCAGCTTTTTCATATTAAAATGAATTCAGCTGATGGTAGTCGATGTGTGATTCAGCTGGTAACAGATGGGTGAGAGGTCTCAGGAGAAGTGGCTGAACTTTAGCATATTGAGACAGCCTCCAGTAATACCCCTGCCTGCTCTCCCAATTCTCTGTCCCCACTGGCTCACCATCCCAATCTACCTTATTGGGTTCTTTATCTAATCTCAGTGTCCTCATTCTCCCGCCTCTCCCGGCTCCTTGTCCCACTCTCCCTACCTACCAAATGCCTTCTCTTCTGACCTCCATCTTTCCCCCACCTTCTGGCTCCTAAATCAGTCTTCAACCCCCAGCTTCCAGTTTGTCTCATCCCCTTCCTTCCATGCTCCTTGGCTCAGATTAATAAAGGAATTTAGGCGCTGTGATGCTGAGTGTTGCAATGCTTAATTTTTAGGTGCCTAGAAAAATCACAGGAACAATAATGTGATCCACAAAGCCTCAGTTAGGCGCTTAAGCTCCTTATACAATGAATGGGGAGAAACAGGCACCCTCGAATGCGATCCACAAAAGCCAGCATGCTACGCTGGGCGCCACCTAAGGTGGGCAGCGGGAGATGCCAATGAGAGGGGAGTGTCCTAATTCCTGCCCCTCTCACACAGGTAATTGCCTAAATCCAGGCTGCAGGGAGACACCGATCTCTGTTTAGAAATCCACAACCAGAAGAGTAATGGAACAGGGGGACTTGGATCCTGGGCCACTCACCTCTCTGGTGGGTTCCCTACCCACCAGGCTACAGTCATTATCACATTTTCTCTCATTGGCTTAATGACTCTAAGGCCTGGTCTACACTAACCCCCAAATTCGAACTAAGGTACGCAACTTCAGCTACGTGAATAACGTAGCTGAAGTCGACATACCTTAGTTCGAACTTACTGCGGTTCAGACGCGGTCCACACGCGGCACGCAGGCTCCCCGTCGACTCCGCGGTACTCCTCTCGCCGAGCTGGAGTACCGCAGTCGACGGCGAGCGCTTCCAGGATCGATTTATCGCGTCCAGACCAGACGCGATAAATCGAACCCGGAAGTTCGATTGCCAGCTGTCGAACTACCGCGGTAGTGTAGACCTGGCCTAATTGTTTATCCATTGGAACAGCCTTAGCATGAGAGATTAAGGGAGACCCATGTCAGAATATCCAGTGGTTAGAGCAAGCCCCCCCCCCCCTACAAAGTGGGAGACCCTAGTTCAAATCCTTTCTCCCCCTCTGGCAGAGATGGGGGGAATTGAGCCTGGGTCTTCCACATCACAGGTGAGTGTGCTCAGGGCCGCCCAGAGGCGGGGGCAAGTGGGGCAATTTGCCCCAGGCCCCGCAGGGGCCCCGTGAGCCCTGGCCTGGCGGTGGTCTGGGTCTTCGGCGGCGGGGGCCTCTTCAGTGCTGCTGAAGACGTGGAGCAACTGAAGGGCCCCTCGCTGCCGAAATGCCACCAAAGACCCGGACCACCGCTGGGTGAGTACAAGTGCCGCAGCTCCCCTGCTTTGCCCCAGGCCCCCTGAATCCTCTGGGCGGCCCTAAGTGTGCTAACCACTGGGATAAACATTCTAAGGTGGGCACCACCTCCTCCAGCCAGATTTTGAATGGGAACCAAGGCAGTATGCAGCCTCTTACCACACCTCCTGGCTCAGGTGAATGCCTGTCTTCCCTGCTTCTTGGATTGCTCCGGGGCTTAGATGAGAGAGAGAGAGAGGCACATAGACACTCAGAGTGAGGCAGCAGTGCATATACCTAGAGGCAGAAACTTAGGTGCTGAGGGAACTTTTACCCTGAAAATTTAGGCACTGAATTAGTTTGTGCCTCCAGGGTTTGGCAGAGTTTTGTGGATCACAGCGGAGCCTAAACTGAGATTTAGGCGTATACTGTCCTCTCCCCTCACCCCTTATGCATTTGAATCAGACAGCTTCCTTCTTCATGTTGCCTGGGCTAATCAAGGAGGTCACTGAGAACTCCCTGCTGTCTGTTCCAGTGTCTGGACCTACACCCATTATGGCCTGCAGCAGCCCAGAACTGCAATTGCAGGGAAAGTCCTGCTTGGTCCTGGGCTGGAGCATCCCAATGAATATGGGAACTTTGGAATTTAGCTGCTAAAATCTAAGTCTCTAATGAGTTTGAGAATTGTTATTGGTGTTTTGAAGGTTATAACCTGGCCAAATTTTGAGCAGATTTTCACAGGGATGGCTAATAGCACATCCCTGACACAAAAGCTACCTCCCCCCCACCCCCTGCAAATTTCAAGGCCATTCTCAAAAGCATGGGGGTGCTACAACTTTTAAAAGAAAGTCACCAGAATATTTAAACATGGTCAAAACATAATTTTCCCTACCCTCATTTTCAGACATAGCTGAATGACTTTGGATGATTTTTCAGTGCGCTCTTCTCCCCTTCTTCCCCCCCCCCCCCCCGCAAACAATTCAGCCCGAAGCGGACGCTTGGTATGGAAAATTCCAGCCCAAATGGTTGAAGCTTGGCAAAGTTATAAGCAAGTGAAAATAATAACTTATAGTAGGAAGTGCCAGGAAACCTTAATGATAGGCAATGCTACCAGCCCTGACTATAGTAAACAAACGATTTGTCTTGATTTGTTAACCAAAGTTTAAACATAGCTATAATCCATTGCTGAGAATGGGGAGAGGCTGTGTGAAGTTACAACTCTCTAGAGCAACTCTTTAATTTAATTTTCTTCCTGGCTAGGAGAGAGCACTTGCAACTCTGACTATAACAACATCAGATGAGACAGTTAAAATATGGTTGTTCCATAATTCAGTTCCTGTAGTTGTGTTAAAAGCCTAGACTGGTTTAACAGGGACCCTAGTAGGTTCCATCTAGGCTACAAGTCAAAACTGTTTTATAACTGGGTCCACTAATTCAATTATAGTTGTAGTATAGGTAGGGCAGAAAGTGCATTCAAACATGCTGATTATAGTAAAAGGCATAACTACGGTAGATTACTAGATGTGTGACATGTATAAGATCAGTAGGGATGGATGAACATCTCAAACCCTATTTTGGGTTCTCAAAGTTTGCAAAACTAATTTGAGGGTTTTTGTAACCTTTTTTCTTTTGCAATCAAAAGCCATTTTTCATTTTCTCCCAGCACATCCCACTTCAGGTTGATTCCACCTTTTTCTTTTATGTATTAAGGAAAGAGGAGCCTCCTCTGAAATCTAGATGTCCAAAACTGAGTTTTCTGTATATAGGCTTCTCCATATTGACTATACATATTTTTCCATTAGAATTTTCTCTTTTTTCTTTGCTCTTCTTATTCAATCTTTCCTGAGTGGAATACAAACTCTAGCATTAGTCAAACTTTTAAACTGCTAGAGCCAAATGCTTCTGTGGTATAGCTCCATTAGAATTTCACCAGGGATTAATTTGCTCCAGAATCTGAGTATTTAAATTGGGCATAATGAGTTGTCTATCTCTCACAGTCAGGTTATTAGGTTTTTCACAGGATCCAGTCCTGAATCTCTAACACTGTACTTCTTGGTATTAGCAATTTTTGTTTGCATTTTATTCTAAAACTCTGACACTCTTCTGATTAGGGTCTATGTCAATGAATTATAGGTGCACCTTTCCATTGCACAATAGATTCTCTCGAAAGGAAAAAAATCCAAAATTTTTGGGGTAATTTTGCTTTCCTTCCTCTTCAGTGACGCTTGAGCCAGAAATAGCAGCTTACAACAGACCATTAACAGAGTCTCTCTGAATGAGGGAGAGAGTATAAGCTAAGAAAATGTTTCACAAGTTATGCAAATTTTAGCTTCTGGTGGCCAAGGGAAATTCTCAATCTATTTATAAAAAACATTGTCAGCAAGTAGAGGCCCAGTGGGGAAGTGGCAGCAGTCAGATGAAAAAAGGCTTCTACCCAGGGCTGGCTCTAGGTTTTTTGCTGCCCCAAGCAAAAAAAATTTTGTCTGTCAAAATTGCACAGAACACAGACAGGATTGGTTCCCATATGGTTACAGAACTGCAGTAAAGTGGAACAATTTTCAGTTTGTGTGATTGAAGGCTATCTGGATGCATATTATAAGACTGTCCTACATAAATGAGGAAAAGTTGAGGTGCCTTTATTATCCTTTTGTTCCATTCTTTGTTTCTATGGGGAATTTGCCAATGCAATATCACTGTCTTCCTTTTAAACAAATAAAACTAAAACGTAATAATAATAATAATAATAAAGCAATGGCTGTTGAAAATAGCAATTCCAGTCCTAATAACCACTGGGAAGCATTTCTTGCTCAATTTATTCTACTTTTTCCTACAGCAAGTTACAGTGGATCAGTATATTTGATTTGGGAGAAATGAAGTAACAGCTGCCCAAATTGAGCTTGAGCACTCCTGAATTTTGAGGGTGTTCAAATCTGGAAGGCAGGTGCTGGATTCCCTTTCTGAATATTAGCTAAATCTGGAAAAGAAAAGTCAATTTCTGCTTCCATGGCTCAGAAGTGGAAATCCTCCTGCGTGCCTGGTACTGTATCTAAAGCTGCCCAGTCTAGTAGAGCCTCCCCTCCCTTACTTTTCATTTTAAATTCTAGTGGGATCCACGTACCTGCCTTGCTAGGCTTCAGATAGAGAGGTGCAATGTCCATTTAGTCCACCCAATTCTTTCTTTGGGGGAGAGCCCAGGGCTGGGGCGGCAGGAGGTGCGGGTGCGGGGGGGGGCGGAAGAGCCCAGGGCTGGGGCGGCAGGAGGTGCAGGTGGGGGACAGAGCTGGGGCAGCAGGGAGTGCGGGTGTGGGGGGGGGGAGAAGAGCCCAGGGCTGGGGTGGCAGGAGATGCGGGTGGGGGGAGAGCCCAGGGCTGGGGCGGCAGGAGGTGCGGGTTGGGGGGGGGGGGGAGAAGAGCCCAGGGCTGGGCGACAGGGGGTGCGGGTGGGGGGAGAGCCCAGGGCTGGGGCAGCAGGGGGTGCGGGTGGGGGCCAGGGCTGGGGTGGCAGGAGATGCGGGTGGGGGGAGAACCCAGGGCTGGGGCAGCAGGGGGGTGCAGGTGGGGGCCAGATCTGGGGCAGCAGGGGGTGTGGGCGGGGGAGAGTCCAGGGCTGGGGCAACACAGGGGTGCGGGGGGAGCCCAGGGCTGAGGTGAGGGGCGGCAAAAAACCTAGAGCTGGCTCTGTTCCTACCATTTACAGCAAGCTGTAGCATGAGGTTTCAGTTCTACACTCCTTCCCCCTCCCTTTCCTGTTAATTGCGGCCGAGGGAATGCTGTTCTTTCCCTGCTCCAGGGCTGGGTCTATAGGCAGGGAGCTAACCAAGGAACTACAGCTCCCAGGGCTCCCCGTTGGTTCTCAGCTCTCATGCTGGATTCTTGCGCCCCTGCAAATTTGCCGCCCCAAGCACCTGCTTGCTTTGCTGGTGCCTAGAGCCGGCCCTGCTTCTACCCACTAGTTCTAGTAGATGGAATTGGGATCCATTAAATAGAGAAATGCAACTAAGTCCTTCATAGGCTAGAGGACATAGGGCTGTAATATGCTGTGAAAAAGGATGCATTAGTGTTGTGCAGGATAATTCTGGTCGCTCCATCTGGGTTCACCACTGTGATGAAGAGGATAGGATGTTGCCTGAGGATGGTACCCAGAAAATACTTTATATGAACTCTGACTAAGAAATCTGTCTGCCAGCCTCCTTGCTCCTTGGTGGCTTGATAGTTGGAGAAGGATCTTCCTGTGCATGAAGTTTCCCAAGGGTTCACCAAACATAACACGTTAGCTACATCTGCTCAATAATAGTCAATAAATGTTTGTATGTGTGATTGTAGAAACTCTCCAAGTGCTGGCAGAGTGAGTGTAGTGAAAGAAGAAAAATGCCTGTCATACAGTGAATGAAACTATCAGAATTGTAGGACTGAAAGGACCTCAAGATGTCATCAAGTCCAGTGGTCTGTGCTGAGGCAGGACCAAATATACCTAGACCGTCCCTGACAGGTGTTTTTCCAAAGTGTTCTTAAAAGCCTCAAATGAAGGGGAATCCGCAGCCTCCCTGGGAAGCCTATTCCAGAGCTTAACTATCCCTGCAATTAGAAATGTTTTCCTAATATCTAATTATATCCCCCTTGCTGCGGATTAAGCCCATTACCACTTGTCCTACTTCAGTGGGCATCAACAACACCATCGTCATTATAACAGCCCTTAACATTTTTGAAGACTATCAGGTTCCCCCTGTGTTGTCTTTTCACAAGACTAAACATTCCCAGGTTTTTTTTAATCTTTCCTCATAGGTCAGGTTTTCTAAACCTTTTATCATTTTTGTTGCTCTCTTCTAGACTTTCTCCAATTTTACCATGTCTTTCCTAAAGTGTAGCACCCAGAATTGGACACAGTACTCCAACTGAGGCCTCACCAGTGCAAGTAGAGCAGGAGAATTACCCCGTCTCTTACATACAACACCCTTGTTAATTCATCCCAGAATATTAGCTATTTGTGCAACTGCATCACGTTGTTGACCCATTCCATTTGTGATCCACTATAACCCCCAGATCCTTTTGAGCAGTACTACCACCCAGCCAGTTATTCCCCATTTTGTAGTTGTACATTTGATTTTTCCTTCCTAAGTGAAGTATTTTGCACTTGTCTTTGTTGAATTTAGGTGAATTTGTTAAGGCTGTTTTGAATTCTAATCTTCTCCTCCAAAGTGCTTCAAGCTCCTCCCAGCTTGGTGTCATTTGCAAATGTTATGTGTACAGTAAAATCTGCCTTAGAGACCGCCTCTGAAGAGAGACCACTTGTCACAAGCATCTACTTGCAGAGGCCATGGAACATCACCCCTCTCTGGAGTAAAAACCTTTGAAGAGAGACCACCTCTTACAAGCAACCACTTTTGCTAACTCCCATGAGTGGGCGTTCTTGGCAGGTTTTACTGTTCTTGCCACTCTATTATCCAAGTCATTAATGAAAATATTGAATAGTATCCTTTACCAACTCAAGGACAAGTAAAGATGTTTAAGATTAGATTCTCCTTGACGTTCCAAGAGGATGTAGTGATCCTATCTCACCACATGTATCAGTTAGAAGAGGGAATGACACACTAAACAATGGGAAAGATTCTATGCAGTATCTTGCAGTGTTTTAAAAAGTCAATGCACTTACCTAAGTATTAAGTTGTAGGTTTACTGATACTTAGGCTTTCTGGTGCTGGAGGAGACATTCTTACAGAGTTGAGATGTGGATAAACCGCCATTTATTTTAACTTATTTTAAGGGGTTTGGTGCTGGATTGACAGTTCTGGAAACTGAAGTACTCTATGCACAGAATAGTTACAGCACGAGCAAGCATAGTGCAAATTTCCCCACACTATCATGCTGCTGTACCTAAACAACACTCTTGTTGTGGCACCTCATCTTGAATAGAGAGAATTATTGTCTCCATGAGCCATTCAGTCCTTAATTTCTCTGCTGAGACTGTCAGAGGTACATATTGGTGCCAATAGCAGATGTGGGTTTTTATTCTTATTTACCATGGTAGTGCCAACTGAGAGAGGGGCCCTGTTGTGCTAGGGACTGTCCAAACAGAATGGGAGAGACCCTGCGTCAAAAAGTTTAAAATCTAAATAGATGACAGCAGGGCTTTGGAGCTGTGCTCCGGCTCCGCTCCAGCTCCAGGCAAACACCTGCAGCTCCGCTGCTCCTCCAGCTCCAGGCTCCGCTCCAAAGCCCTGGATGACAGACAAAGGATAGGCAAAAGGGATAGAACATACAAGCAGAGCAGTGGTTTGCAAACATCATGTTAGGTCCATAATTTTATTTTGTTGCTTTAAATCCTTGGGAGCTGAGAGAGGGTTCTTGTGATATGGATGCCTGTCTATTGGACCCTGCCCTGAAACCCACCAACTTATTTCACGTATGGTAGGGTGACCATATTTCCCTAAACTGAAAATGGGACACTGCCTGGCGTTGCCTTTTGCTGAACCCCTGCCACTCGGGCTGGCCCAAGCCCCGCCTGAGTTGCTTGGCATCACTGCTCACCCAAGGTGATGTCACAACATTTTTGGCAAAACTGGGGATTTGCCCCATTTGCTTTTGCCCGGACATTCCTCCATGCTACGCTCGGGCAAGAGCAAACAGAACAAATACTCAGTTTTGCCAAAAAAGTCATGATGTACAGGACAGAGCTTAAAAAGGGTACTGTCCCAGCCAAAATGGGATGTATGATCACCCTATCTTTAAAGAAAGAGATGTAGTCTCCTAGGTAGCTAGGATTCCAGGACCTAAACCATTACAGGATTTTACAAATAAATTCAGTGTCATTCCTTGCTTATAGTCTGCACAGGATATTAACAATGCAGTTCAAGTACTGTCAAATTATAAGCACAGTACAGTGGCACCTCACTTATCCTCACTTTGCAGATCCATACAAAACTTGACTCTCTCCCCTACGCTGCTTAGCAAAGATTTAACAGTAGAGGTTGTAGTGAGTTCCCATATTGCTAAGATGTCCTTATTTTTATAAACTATACTACAGGACATTTAACAGTACATTATGAAGTATAAGTAATACTGAACTAAATTTATCAAAATCAACAATTCGGTGATGTATAATTCTGGGGTTATTTTAATTATGTTTATTAAGTTACTAATTCAGTAAGAGCCTGATCCAGAACTCATTAAAGTCAATTGGAGTCTTCCCATTGGATTGGGATCAAAAGTAACCAATTCACAATGAGTCTCCCTATAGATAGATAGATTTTAAGGCCAGAAGGAACCACTAGATCATCTAGTCTGACCTCTTGTATAACACAGATCATATATTTTCACCCAGTTACCCTTTCATTGAATCCAATAATTTGTGTTTGGCTAAAGCATAGCTTTCTGAAAGGCATCCCATCTTGACCTGAAGATGTCAAAAGATATAGAACCAACTGCTACTTCCCTTGATAGTTTGTTCCAATGGTTAATCACCCTTCCTGTTAAAACTATTATTAGTGTGAATTAAAATGTAGGAAAAAAGGGTTGTTATAAAACCTATTTATATGATTTTTCTCTTCCCTTAACTCTTACTATGGTCCCCGGTTATTTGAACATATTCTCCTCCGCTGTTACCTGGCAATTCTTCAGTGCTTTGAAAAGGAGCTTCCTCATTAGGAAACTACTTGAACATCTCACAGGTTTAAAGCTCAATAATCTCTTCTGAAAGCCAGGGAATAAAGTTTATCATCTCTTCCAGTCAGAGGCCACACTATGGTATGTTCTAACTACATGTGCCTAAATCTCTATGGTTATTTCTCAAGGGCAGCACTAATCTTATATCTGTAGAGTTAAGTTCTCTGAGTACTTAAACAGTGGAATGTGGAAATTCATCCGATGTTTACAGAGGTCACCTGAGCAGTTGTCATGTGAGAGATCTTCCTCTTCGAGCTCAAAGAATACTTAAGGGGAAGTGGGAAAACATTCTTTTCTAAAGACAGTTCAGAGACATAGGAAGGAGACAGATCATAAGCAGGTTGGGATGTTGGAGAGACTATTGCCTATCACCCTGATTAGTCTGGGAGTGCCGTGAATGTATCTCCTTATTAAAACCATGAGCATCTGAAGTAAGGGGGAATTTGGGAAGAAAAAGGGTTTAACCCCTATGCAAACGCTATTGACAAAGGGAGACCATCTTTACATACAGGTCCATTTTACGCTGGCTGTCTATTCAGCCTTTACACCGAGCAAGAATTTCTAGTAACTGCTATGTAGGATTAATGACAAAATTATCAATATAGGAACTTACTAGACTTCAGATATAAATCCTTCCCAATTCACTACCTGAAACAATATCTACACTACATTCACACAAGGTTCCTGGTAATATTCTTAAATACAGGTCCTGGGCTGACACATCTGTCACCCAAGTCTCCAATTAAATTGCTCTGGCGCTGGTTCCTCCCATTCTCCCCAGGAACTCGAGACACCTCAATCTGCTTGTAGCTCTTCTTAGGTTAGCCTCAGTGCAATCTGGCCTTCCTGAGCCGTTGCAGGACCATTTCTGGTTCTGTATGTCGTCTCGTTATTGGGTGACCCTGGTCTGTTCTAGCTTGCCTCACTTAGAACAGCTATGGTCTGGATTTGGCCAAGAATATATAGCAAGTCAGTAACCAAATCAGGATTAGAATGTAGATGTTTCTGACTCTGAGCTTCATTTTCATGGCTCTATACATCGTTTCCATTAGCGATTAACAACTTCATCTCCATTCATACTGACGTGGGTTGGATATAAGTCAAAACTCTAGAAGTGAACAACTTCCTAACTCATTATGAATCCAAGAGCCATCCATTCTTTCATCTCAAAGATTTTGAAAAATTCTGATAAAACGTGAGCCTTTTGGGAGTTGGTCCACCTGTACCACAGTGCTGTTCCTCAAAATGCTGGAAATGGTCATGCCACTATTATGAAACCGGTACATAATGATAGCCCAGAGCAAAATCAAAACCTAGTTGGATAGGAGAGAGCTGAAAAAGGGGATTGTCCCAGCCAAAACGGGATGTATGGTCACTCTAATGTATGGAAGGCTATCAGGCAGGCTATCAGAAAAAGATTTTTAGGCAATCCTGATATCTACTTTTGAACCAGCGAACTAGAGCTGGAGGATCACTTATACTGATCTCTGGAGCCATCCAGTCCCCCCTCCCCCACTTTTACATCTAAATACATTATATACATAGATAGATATAGATATAAAGAGGTGAATGCTTGAGAAGTGGCCTGCAACTTGCAGGAGGTCAGACTAGATGATCATGATGATCCCTTCTGACCTTACAGTCTATGCGTCTGAGTCTCTGATGCAGGCTCTACTGCATGAGGAGATCCAGGCCAAAGTGGTTGCAGAGTTTAAATGCTTAATTTGTGGATCAGAAATAATTGCCAATTTTTAAGAAACTAAGAGTTCAAGGGGCTTTATAACTTGAACTTTTAGGGTCTGAGGGAGATTTTGTTTTTTAGTGCTTTGTTTCATCCTTTTGCACCCATCCTCACTCAAGATAAACTATTTCATTGCCACTACTTCTCTGTTTTACTTTCTTGGTGCTGAGCTAAACACATTGGAATTATTTTCCTACTATTACATGTGTGGGACTTTTCTGGCAGGTATTTTTTTATAATTTTATACAAAGCAAAACATCCTCTTTCACTCTGCTGCTAGAGAACCTCAGACTTATTTTTAGCTACAATTGAGGGTTGCAGGGAAGGAACTGTCCCTTTCAAAGTCGATTAATGGAACACAATACAATATAATAGCATTCTCTTTACATAGCTTCTGTCCTACAAGGTCGTCCTGAGGTGCTTTCCAGTTCTGAAAACTGTACGTGCTATACATTTACAACAAGAATGTTATGTAAAAACATTAAATTGTGAAAAACGGAAGAGTTCACTCAATAAGGTTCTGACCCAAAGCCCGTTGAAGTGAATGGGAATCTTTCAGTTGACCTCAATGCATTATGGCTCTGTCTCAAACAGAGAAAAGTGGCTAGGCAGTTTGTGTGCTGGGACTGCTATATCTTTTACCAGACTTAATCATATCACTGTTAGCTTCTCCTTTGCCTTCTTCCCCCTGTTTGTTTGCTTTCTCTCCACCTGTTGTCTCTCATCATTTACTAAGATTGTAAACTCTTCGGGGCAGCAGCAATCTTTCATGTGTATACTGTGCCTACTGCAATGGGGCCCTGACCTCCCAATGCGCCCTCTAGGTGCTTCAGCAATCCAAATAATAACAAATAAAGTAAATGATGGGGACAGACAGGAAAGCTGTTTGAGTTTCATCCCATTACTCCTGGCTGTACCCTAGTAACACGATTGCTGATCTGTATATAAGAATGCAAAATTCAAATGGACAACTAACAGTCCTGTAAGCATCTAGGAATAACAAAAGTAAACTTAGGTTGTGCAATAACCGCCATTTCCTTTTTTTAAAACCACGGTGTAATCCCGGGGTTATTTCATTTTAATTCCCTTGGTAACAACAGCATGTGATCAGCATGATGATGTTTCCAGCCCCTTCTACTTTATAGTCGTCTAAGGCCTGGTCTACACTAGGCGTTTATGTCGAATTTAGCGCCGTTAAATCGAATTAACCCTGCACCCGTCCACACCACGAGGCTATTTAGTTCGACATAGAGGGCTCTTAAATTCAACTTCTGTACTCCTCCCCAACGAGGGGAGTAGCGCTAAATTCGACATGGCCATATCGAATTAGGCTTGGTGTGGATGGAAATCGACGGTAATAGCTCCGGGAGCTATCCCACAGTGCACCACTCTGTTGACGCTCTGGACAGCAGTCCGAGCTCGGATGCTCTGACCAGCCACACAGGAAAAGCCCCGGGAAAATTTGAATTCCTTTTCCTGTCTGGGCAGTTTGAATCTCATTTCCTGTTTGGACAGCGTGGCGAGCTCAGCAGCAGTGGCAACGATGCAGAGCTCTCCAGCCGAGATGGCCGTGCAATCCCAGAATAGAAAGAGGGCCCCAGCATGGACTGATCGGGAAGTCTTGGATCTCATCTCTGTGTGGGGCGATGAGTCCGTGCTTTCCGAGCTGCGCCTCAAAAGACGGAACGCAAAGATCTATGAGAAGATCTCGAAAGCCATGGCAGAGAGAGGATACAGCCGGGATGCAACGCAGTGCCACGTGAAAATCAAGGAGCTGAGACAAGGCTACCAGAAGACCAAACAGGCAAACGGACGCTCCGGATCCCAGCCCCACACATCCCGTTTCTACGAGGCACTGCATTCCATTCTTGGTGCGGCCGCCACCACTACCCCACCACTGACCGTGGACTCTGAGGATGGGATATTGTCCACGGCCGGTTCCTCGGACATGTTAGCGGACGGGGAAGATGAGGAAGGAGATGAGGAGGACGAGGCAGTCGACAGCGCTTACCAAGCTGATTTCCCCGACAGCCAGGAGCTCTTCATCACCCTTACAGAGATCCCCTACCAACCCTCCCCAGCATTTAACCCGGACACAGATTCAGGGGAAGGATCAAGCGGTAAGTGCTTTAAACATATAAACCTTTATTTTTTACAAAACTTGAATATTAAGACTAAGAACAATCTGTGAATCATGATTTCTTCCCCCTGGGCGCTTAAGTAATCAGTAACAACTATTTAAAAAAAATCAAACAGTGTCCGGTTGTGCATGATTGTGCTGCCCAAGCTGCTCCACTCTTTAGTCCCTGCTACTGCAGCTATATTAGAATACTGTCTATATGTCCTGGGATAGAGCAGTAATCCTCCACGGACATCTCCACAAAGCTCTCCTGCAGGTAATGGGATAGCCTGTTCATCAGGTTCCTGGGGAGAGCGGCTTTACTTGGTCCTCCGAAGTACAAGACATTCCCGCGCCAGGAGACAAGCAGGTACTCTGGTATCAGTGCCTTGCAGATCATGGCGGCATAGGGCCCCGGTCTCTGCAGGCTTTCTCGAAGCATCCGTTGGATCTCGGTGTCCGGGATCTTCATGAGAGTAATGTCGCTCATGACAACCTGCTTTGAATTAGGTAGGGGACTGTTAGTATTGGGACTGCTTGCAACAAGTTCCTTTACAGAACTGTGACCGCTGGTTTACAGCCACGTGGTGGGGGCGGGAGAGGGGCAGCATACAGGGATCTTTCCCTGGCACATCCGCGAGGGGGTGGGACAGGGCCAGAGTTCCTGCTTGGCCGATTGCTGGCAGCACAGACTGGCAGTGCTTTCAATGTGAAAGGAGGCCAGTGGTACTCCTAAAGTTTTAAGCACCCACAAGTCTACGGCTTACCATGTTTGCCTGCTACAGAGAGTACCGTGTCCTGCCCCGCTTCCCAGATCGGCAGTGCAAAAGCCCAGGCACTGAAGGCGAGGTTCGAAAATTCGACCTTGTCCTGAGTGCGCATGTGATAGGTGTGGTTCATGGTCTTGTTCACAGAGAAAGACTATGTTCTTGATTCACAACTACATTTATCTTTCGGAGGAATTCACTGCCTTTTCCTCATTCCCACAGCCACATCTGCAACTGTCTCCCAACCCAGCCTGGCATCACGCTCCCAGAGGCTAGCGCACATTAGGTGGAGGAAGAAGAAGACGCGAGAGGACATGTTCTCAGAACTAATGGGCTGCTCCCGAGCCCAGGCAGCACAGCAGAACCAGTGGAGGGAGAATTTGTCCCAAATGCACCGGACACACATGGAACGTGAGGAGAGGTGGCGGCAGGAAGACCAGCAGGCGACTCAAACGCTGCTTGGACTTCTGAGGGAGCAAACGGACACGCTCCGGCGCCTTGTTGATGTTCTGCAGGAACGGAGGCAGGAGGACAGAGCCCCGCTGCAGTCTATCAGTAACGGCCCTCCCCCGCCACCAAGTCCCATACCCCCCTCGCCCAAAGTCCAAAGAAGGAGGGGCGGCAGAGTCCGTGAAAACTCTCACTCCACCCCTGCAGACTGCTCAAGCACCAGAAGGCTGTCATTCCCCAAAATTTGAAAAGTCCTTTCCTGCCCGCCTCACCCAAGCCCCCGTCCAACTTTCACCCCCCAGTTTCCTGTCTGGTTGTTAATAAAAAATACGTTTCTGTTCATTACTGTTTCAGTCTGGCTCTTTTGAGGGAGAGTCTGTCTGAAGGGGGGGAAGGGGCTTGGTAATTGGACAGGACAGTCACCTTTAGCAGGGTACAGAGGCGGGGGCAGGTCCAGCAGCAGGGCACATACACAGTGCAGTGACTAGTTACCCTGGTCAGTCTGGGAGGTGGTTTTCATGTTCTGTGGGGGGCGGGGGGGGGGGGGTTGGTTGCTCTGTGACTTTGTGGCGGGGGAGGGCAGTTACAGATCTTATGCAGCGGTCCTTGTCCTGGATCACAGAGCCACGCAGCAGGGGATCTGTAACCCTCCTCCCCCTGCCAGAAAGTCACATAGCCCCCACATACACGCAGTCCCGCTCAGGAGGGCTGGCAGGCTCCGTTGAAACAACCAGTCCGCCCCTGCGAATCCTGTCATTCCTGGAGTTTAGAAGGATCATTTGCATCAGTACACTACACCCGCTCCCCACCACAGTCTGCGTCCCCGGTTTCAAAGATTCCCGCGAAAACAGTACTAAAGACAACGGTGTTCAATAACAAAATAAAACTGATTTTATTTTTTTGGAAGGGGGTGGAGGGGGTCTGTAACTGGAGAGGATAGTCATCCTTAACTGGGTAAAGAAACGGGGGCAGGTTCAGCTTCTCTGTACAGAAACTTAAAAGTCACTGGTTACCCTGCTCACTGTGGAACCTGGCTTTCAAAGCCTCCCGGATGCACAGCGCGTCCCGCTGGGCTCTTCTAATCGCCCGGCTGTCTGGCTGGGCGTAATCAGATGCCAGGCTATTTGCCTCAACCTCCCACCCCGCCATAAAGGTCTCCCCCTTGCTCTCACACAGATTGTGGAGCACACAGCAAGCAGCTATAACAATGGGGATATTGGTTTCGCTGAGATCACAGCGAGTGAGTAAGCTTCTCCATCTCCCCTTGAGACGTCCAAAAGCACACTCCACCACCATTCTGCACTTGCTCAGCCGGTAGTTGAACAGTTCTTTTTCAGTGTCCAGGGCGCCAGTGTAGGGCTTCATGAGCCAGGGCATTAGCGGGTAGGCTGGGTCCCCAAGGATCACTGTAGGCATCTCCACATCCCCAAGAGTTATTTTGTGGTCCGGGAAGTAAATACCTTCCTGCAGCCGTCTAAACAGACCAGAGTTCCTGAAGACGCGAGCGTCATGAACCTTGCCCGGCCATCCAACGTTGATGTTGGTAAAACGTCCCCTGTTGTCCACCAGTGCTTGCAGCACCATTGAAAAGTAGCCCTTTCGGTTGATGTACTGGCTGGCCTGGTGGTCCGGTCCCAGGATAGGGATGTGAGTTCCATCTATAGCCCACCGCAGTTTGGGAATCACATCGCGGCGAAGCCATCTATGATGACCTCCACGTTTCCCAGGGTCACTACCTTTGAGAGCAGTACCTTGACGATTGCGTTGGCTACTTGCATCACAACAACCCCCACGGTAGATTTGCCCACGCCAAACTGGTTCGCGACAGACCGGTAGCTGTCCGGCGTTGCAAGCTTCCAGAGGGCTATGGCCACTCGCTTCTGGACAGTCAGGGCTGCTTGCATCCGGGTGTCATTGCGCTTCAGGGCAGGGGACAGCAACTCACAAAGTTCCATGAAAGTCCCCTTCCGCATGCGAAAGTTTCGCAGCCACTGGGATTCGTCCCAGACCTGCAGCACTATGCGGTCCCACCAGTCCGTGCTTGTTTCCCGTGCCCAGAATCGCCGTTCCACAACATCCACATGACCCATTGTCACCGTGATGTCCTCGGAGCTGGGTCCCGTGCTTTGTGAGAGGTCTGTGCCCCTCTCAGAGTTCAGGCCCTCACCGCGGTGCCGTAGCCTCCTCGCCTGGTTTAGCTGCATCTGCCTCTGGGAAAGGTGGATGATAACCTGCGAGGCGTTGACAAGGGCCACAACTGCAGCGATGGTCGCAGCGGGATCCATGCTCGCAGTGCTGTGGCGTCCGCGCTGTCACTGACCCGAAAAGTGCGCGAACTGATTTCCCGCCGGCGCTTTCAGGGAGGGAGGGAGGGCGGTAGTGACAGACGGATGACGACAATTACCCAAAAGCACCCTCGACCCTTTTTTTTTACCCAGAAGGCATTGGCGGCTCGACCCAGAATTCCAATGGGCAGCGGGGACTGCGGGAACTGTGGGATAGCTGCCCACAGTGCACCGCTTCCAGTGTCGACGCTTTCCCCGTTAGTGTGGACTCACAAAGTCGAATTACTGTCCTTAGTGTGGACACACAAGTTCGACTTTGCAATATCGATTCCACATATTCGATTTAAGTGAAATCGAAATACCCTCGTAGTGTAGACATACCCTAAGAATCCCTTCCAGTTTTGTCCACATCTTTCTAGTATTGAACCCTGCAATCCCCAGGGGTTATTATGGCTCTCTTAGATCACCAAGGCTCCTCTAGATTTCAGGTCAAGCCCCAGCCTGCCCCCCAACAGAGCCATCAGGGAAGAACTCCACAAGGGGATTCTCTATAGACATCCTCCCCAGAACCCTTTCCTGCAGGTTTTCTACCAAAGGGGATGTTCTGAATCCAGGTTTATCCCACCTGTTGAAAGTCTGTATCTCGGATTACCTTTCTACACAGATTTTTTACCTTCTGGGTAATCTGACTGTACTATTTAAAGCTCCCTCTGCATTATTTTTTTGCCACTCCTTCCCACATTACTAATATTTCCTGTTAGTTTCATTAATATGTTTACCCTTCATTATCATGAATAACACCTCTTACCTTGCCAGCCCAATGTCCTGTATGTCCCTTTCTCTCCCCAGCATCTCCTCAGCTCCTTCCAGTCTGCCCCTACACTTGGAGAATCCGAGAAGGGAGGGCACTCCAAGCATCCTCCTCATCTTAATCCCAAACACCTCTTCCACACAGCTACAAGATAGGACTCCATAATATTGGGTATTGGTAACCATAGAGTACGGAACTGTAGACAATGTGGTGATTCTGTGAAATTAGTGCACCTTTTAGATCTGGAGCATTGTCTGTGGCAGAGTTTGAAAGGTTGGCTAGTTGCTGCTGAGAGTGGGCTGAAAATGGAACCTGAGAGTGAAATGATGCTGGATGAAGACACTTACAGAAACTGAGTTAGTACGTATCTCTCTGGAATTCTGATCCTACAATGTATTCTGTGTGGGCACAGGGTTGGGGCCTTAATTACTGAAGTTATCAATTCCGACCAACCAAGATTCAGAGCTATTGTAGGAGGGTATAACTCCATTGAAGTCAAAACATGAGGTATACACCAACGCTCAGTCTGGCCTTAATATTCTTCGTCATAGGCTAAAATTCAAAGGAAGTACATACACTGACTTCTAGAGATAGTAATAATCCAGACTAATTTATCTGACAAGTTTTGTCATTGTGCTTTGAATAAATTATGCACAAATATATTTTGTTGTTTGTCCAGCTCTAATAACCGTTTTTTCTTTTTTATATTACAGCAGCTCTTAGAGCGGAAGCGGGCAATCTTTTTGGCCTGAGGGCCACATTGGGTTTCCAAAATTTTATGGAGGGCCGGTTAGCGGAAGCTGTGCCTCCCCAAACAGCTGGCCCCGCCCCCTATCCGACCCCTCCTGCTTTTTGCCCCCTGATGGCCCCCCCGGGACTCCTGCCCCATCCAACCCCGCCTGTCCCCTGACAGCCCCCAGAACCCCTGCCTGCCCCCTGCCACCCCATCAACCCCCCCCATTCCTTCCTGACTGCCCCCTGGGGACCCCTGCCCCCATTCAACCCCCCTCTTCCCTGCCCTCTGACCGCCCCAACCCCTATCCACACACCCCCCCCGACCACCACCCCGAACTCCCCTGCCCTCTATCCAACCCCCTCTGCTACCTGCCCCCTTACCGCGCTGCCTGGAGCACCGGTGGCTGGCGGCGCTACAGCCGCGCCACCCAGAGCACCAGGACAGGCAGCTGCGCCGCCCGGCTGGAGCCAGCCACGCTACCGCGCCGCACAGAGCACCGGGCCAGGCCCCGGCTCTGCAGCTGCGCTGCCCCAGGAGCTCGCAGCCCTGCTGCCCAGAGCATTGCGCCGGCGGCGGAGCGAGCTGAGGCTGCGGGGTAGGGAGAACCACGGGGGAGGGGCCGGGGGCTAGCCTCCCGGGGCAGGAGCTCAGGGGCTGGGCAGGAGGGTCCTGGGCTGTAGTTTGCCCACCTCTCTCTTAGAGGCTCTGAACTGAATTGTGTGAGACTCTGTACCTACACATAGTAAGAGACTGCCCTTAGCACAAAGAGGTTACAATATAAACAAACAACTCAGACAAAGGAAGGGATTTTTTCCCATTTTACAGATGTGGAAACTGGGACACAGCGCCAAAGTGACTTGCCCAAGGTCACAGAGCTGTCAAATGAATTTAGTTTGCCTGAGTTCCAGCCCAGGGCCTTATCTATAAGACCATCATTCCCCTCTTCCTCACCCTGCTTTCCCTTGGCTGTGCATACTTACCCCAGACCATTTGTGCGACAGTCTCTTGGGAGACTTGTATTATTTTTGCATAAGCTTTCGTGGGTAAAAAACCACTTCATACTAACACGGCTACCCCCGGATACTTGTATTATTTTTGTGATTGTTGTTAGCTCAATTAGTAATGCATGTTATGCTTATACTAAATAATAAGATAAGAAATCTGTCACAGAACTCTGTTCTCTGACAGTGAGTAAGGGTGGCAGATGGATGGTAAAAGCCCTATCAGCTGTTATAACTCAGAGGCTGTGCACTTGTTTCACCACATGGCGGCAGTGCTGAATTGCAGATCCCTGCCTTCATGCTCCATTCAGTTTATGCTACTGGAACGGACCAATGCAGGCAGCCCCTTTGCAAACCGCTAAAAGTAGGATGGAGAGGGATGGCCTTAACAAAAACTAGGAGTTTGGCATTTTTCCATGACTTGTTTATCTGGATGGGCAAAGAGCAAGACTGAAAAGGTTTGGTTCAGAGAAACCTTCAAAGGTCAGGCTTTTCCTAAGCTTATTTCAGTTTATCCAAATTTTGTCTGTCCATGATCATCCAGACAGTGATCTGGTTCCCTTTCTACCCTATCCAAGACCACCTAATAGCACCCAGCACACTCGGGGAATCGGAATTAGGCAATACCAAGGGCTAACTAGAGAAAATATTGAAAGGTTAGGAGTAGGTACTGGCAGAGCGCCTCAGTCACGTGCAGTGGTGAGCTGGAGCCGGCTCGCGCGAACCGGTTGTTAAATTTTGAAGTAGTTTTAGAACCGGTTCTTAACGCGCTTCCCTGCGAGGGGGCGCTGTGGCTTTGATGGGGCTCCGGCCGGGAAGTGATGTAATTCCTCCTCCGGCCGCCAGGGGTGCTGCGCTGCGGGAGCCATGTGGGCCGCCGCCTGGCTCTGGGCACTGGCCCTGTTGCTGCTGCTGCTCCCCCGACCCCTGGCCCTGGGGCTCCCGCTGCTGCCTGGTGGGTCCCCGGCTGCTCTGCTGGGCCTGGGCTGCGTCCTGCTGCTCAGGATGCTCCGAGACGCTCTCCCCAGGAGTACCCGCCACCCTGCTCGCAGCCAGCCCCTGTCTCCAGCCAGCCCCGCACCCCCTGCCCTACCAGCACCAGCTCTGCACCCCCTGCCCTGTCTCCAGCCAACCCCTGCCGCACCCCCCTGCCCGAAGCCAGCCAGCCCCACACTCCTCTGTCTCCAGCGAGCCCCTGCCGCACCCCCCTGCGGACCTGCCCGAAGCCAGCCAGCCCCACACCCCCCTGTCTCCAGCCAGCCCCACACACCCCTGTCTCCACCCAGCTCCGCACCCCCTGCCCTGCCCGCAGCCAGCCCCGCACCCCCTGCCTCCAGCTAGCCCTGCCCCACGCCTCTGTCTGCAGCCGGCTCCACATCCACTGGTGCCCTGCAGTTCCCAGGGCAGAAACCCTGCACACCTGCTTCAATGAGGGGAGCAGGGAGCAGCTGGGACCCACACATGTGCACACCAGTAGGGTGACCAGACAGCAAGTGTGAAGAATCGGGACAGGGGGTGGGGGGTAATAGGAGCCTATATAAGAAAAAGACCCAGAAATCGGGACTGTCCCTATAAAATCGGGACATCTGGTCACCCTAGCACACCCCCAGGGAGTGGCGGGGACCCACACATGTGAAACGGAGCTCATTTCTAGTTCAGGCCCATCTTTTTAAAAAAGAACTTTAGGTAGGGTTAACATACATCCGTATTTTCCCGGACATGTCAGGCTTTTTGGTTCTTAAATTGCCATCCGGGAGGAATTTTTAAATTTAAAAATTTAAAAATTCCTCCCGGGAAAATACGGACGTATTTTTTATTGTTAAGTATGACTCCCAATGACTCAATGCATTGCCACTTCTTATGGAGAAAGGTACAAAAAATACATACTGTGGCACATCCCTTAAATCAGAACTTTGTATAGGGAACCGGTTGTTAAAATTTTGGCAACTCATCACTGGTCATGTGGGGAGGAGGACAGTGGTAAAAGAGGTCCTTGTGTGATGCTGACAAAAGTTGGGTTCAGATCCAAGGATGGGCAAATATTTGGGCATACTTTTACATTTCCCCAAAGCTGTTTGCTCATGCTTCATCTGCCCACATCTTCTCTGCTGGTAGATAATGGGCCAGATCCTCAACTTGTGTAAATGGATATGCCTCCATTGAAGTGAGTGAAACTCTGCTGATTTACATCACCTGAGGATCTGGCCCTATATATTTACACACGCGCGCACACACATTCCAGGATTGGTGGAGATTTTTTTAAATAACTTTATTTTGTTGTGATCTTTTCTTAAATGCTGGATATGGACTTTGGAAGGAATGCAGTCACCCTTGTTCTTGATTGTACAACCTGGCTGCAGCCATACAGGGATAATGCTATTGAGTTAATGGGATTATACCAATGTAAAAGTGATGTGAAATCAAAACTGGGAAGAGCAAATCAGCGGACGTGACACTAACTGTATATAGTTGCCTCATTGTCAGTCATTCTGCTGATATAGCATAACATGGGAAAGAGAAGGATGATCTTGTGATTAAG
This sequence comes from Emys orbicularis, assembly GCF_028017835.1. Classification (NCBI taxonomy): domain Eukaryota; kingdom Metazoa; phylum Chordata; order Testudines; family Emydidae; genus Emys; species Emys orbicularis. The sequence continues at coordinate 34,418,777 of NC_088696.1, forward strand.
GCACAGCACGTGGAATCAGGAGTGCTAGATTCTGTTGGTAACAGCCGCTGACTCCTCTGTGACTTTGAGCATACTTCTGAATTGCATTGTGCCCCAGTTTACACCTCTGTAAAATGGGGATAACAACTTACAAGGGTATTTTGAGGCTTATTTAACATCAGCAAAGTACTTTGATATCCTCTGAAAGTACTATAGCTAAGTTATAGTATTTTTTTTTAATTAAAAGAGGAACTTTTTGCTGTTTGAAGGCCTGTTGTTGTACAGCTGGAGAGGGATAATGTTACTATTTCACCTTCTATCAAGATACAAATGTTTTTTTCTTTGTTGTTGCTTCTCTGGGAGAATATTAATGACATTTAATTTATGAGAACAAAGATTTATCAGTTTCCTGATCTTTGCAGTGAAGGTCATCCCTACATTAGCTATCTGGCAGACATTGCACTAATGTTGCTGGTTTCTCAGGAGAAAATAGTGGGCCATTCATAAAATGTAGCTGTGTAGACAGAATCATAGAAATGTCGGGCTGGAAGGGATCTAGTCTAGCCCCCTGTGCTGAGGCAGGACCAGGTAAACCTAGACCATCCCTGACAGGTGTTTGTCCAACCTGTTCTTAAACTTCCAATGACCGGGATTCCACAAACTCTCTTAGGAACTGTTCCATTCCACTGCTTAACTATTCTTATGATTAGAAAGTTTTTCCTAATATTCATTCTAAATCTCCCTCGTGGCAGATTAAGCCAATTTCTTCTTGTCTTACCTTCAGTAGACATGGAGAACAATTGATCACCATCCTCTTTTTAACAGCCCTTAACATAGTTGAAGGCTGTTATCATGTCCCTCCCTCTGTCTTCTTTTCTCAGGACTAAACATGCCCAGTTTTTATAACAAATGTAAATTGTAACTAAAAGATCAATCTTATGCATGCAGATTTAACAGGTGGGTCTCTTCTTAGATGTAAATTTTTTGTTTTTGTCCTGTTTTGTTTATAAATCTATGGCAGGAGACAGTGGCAGTGCCAGCGGTCCCACATGTTGCCTCATCGATATCTCCCATCCTTATCCTGGAGGAATCACCTCTAGGAATTAGTGAATTCCATCCTCAGTGTCTCTGCTGAAACTGCCAATTTGAATGGTGGAGGATTTTGTGATGCAGACACTAATGGTATATGATGGAGCGCACTACTCACCGCTAGTCTGGCGCCTCCTTCTGGTCGCTCTGGGGATTAGCTCATCAGGTCAACACCCATTCCCACAGTTGCACACCATCACTCTGTCTCTCTCTGGTCTGTAGCCCATCTCTCACTCCAGAAACCACAGTGTTCTCTTTGTGACTCAGTGCTCCGGCCAGGTCACTCAGCCTTCCCCCCTTCTGGGGTATATAAAAATCTTTCCTTCTGCAGTCCTAGGCAGTCTTCCCATTCACTGCCTCAGGTGCCACTCCTTCAGTGGCTGGTAGGGGAACCCGGGCCCACCCTCTACTCCAGGTTCCTGTCCAGGGAACCTCAACCCAGCAGTTCTGGGCTTTCCTCTCCCAGCCCTCACTGTTCCTTCTATGGACTGCTTCCTAGAACTCCTGGTTTCCCTCGTTGTTCTGGGTGTACCAGCTAGAAACCCTCCACCCAGGAGGTTTGCCTATACATCACTACAGCCTCCAAACACTCCTCCCTCTGCACATGGGGTTACTGCCCTTTCCCAGCAGCAGCCCCTGTCTGTTGTCAGCTTCCTGGCCTTATAGGCTCCGCCTATTGTTGCACAGCTAAACCTTCTTGCAATCAGTTCCTGCTCCCTGGCTCTTTCTCCAAGTGCAGCCTGTGGAGTTAATGGTCCTATCTGGCCACCTTAACCCCTTCCAGTCCTGTGCGCGGTGGACATCCCTGTCATGCTGTCTAGAGTAGCTCACAACTGAGAGTGCCAAGCTCAGGTCAGACTGTCAGAAAACAGGGGAAACACTCCCAAACTCTTGGTATCTTCTATAATTAGATTTCACCAAGCCAGTAACAAATATGTGCTCCTGGATTACTATATTAATCTTACCATAGTCCCCTTAGGCTCTCCAGCCCCTCTTTACTACCCAAACTGGTGATGAAAGATTATTAAAACCAAAAATCACCTCACATTAGGTTATTCCCAACCCCAAGGGGTTGGTCACTTACCCCACGTCAGTGGATACGCTGGATCTCACACCAAAGACAAGGCTGACAGCCAATTTCTCTAGTCAACTAACTGAAGATTTATTAGCTAAGAAAAAGAAATGAGAGTTATTGAGCGGTTAAAGCAGGTAAAATACATTAATAGGTGAATCCAAGTTTGTAGGTCCAAAGTGATAGCAGAGATGTAGTGATCTGCTAGTTTTCCATAGGTCTTTCAGGGTTACCCAAAACAACTTTGGGAATGTCTGTCCAATCGCTCCATATTCCGCCCTGTCACAATCCATCAGTCCAGAGAGACAGGATCGCTCCCAGCGTTCATTCTTATAGCTGTTTTCCCCGGAAAGCAGTCTGGCAAGTGTTCCCATCACAGTATGGGTCTGTAAATTTCCCATTGTTGAACAGAATGACCTATGCTTTGAAGTTAGCCTGCTTCTTCATTTACAGTTCTAAGGCTTCAATCCCATTTGATGGACAATTCAATTACAGAGACATACATAATGCATCTAGTTACAGCCACCCAGACAATCCTTCATTAGTTTTCAGGAAGTTTTACACATTAAGTAAATTCTCATCCTAATGCTAACACACCTTTTGATCTAGGGTTAACTAAGTGTCCAGATACACATAATCTAAAACAACAAGTTACAGATAAGTGAAGACAATATCATCAACATTTTCTTTTGATCTATACTAACAAGTGAATTGCTCTGGTCACATTACAATGCCTTTAATTTCTATTAGCATGTGAGTGAATTAGCCTGCTGCGTTGCTCTGAGCTGGCAACCTGCTAGACAGCATCACAGGGTATGTCTGCACTTAGAGCTGGAGGTGTAATTCCCAGCTCAAGGAACCACCCGGCCCCTCCCCCTGAGGCTGGGGGCAAAGTCAGGAGCATAGCCACAACTAGCCATGGGCCTGGCTGCTGGCCCCCACCGCAGCTGGACTGCGGCTCTATTCATGTCCCCATCCCTAGCCTTGGCCCCTGGCCGTGGCACTGCTCCCAGCCCCCGACCCACCCGCAGCTGTGGTCCCAGCCTCGGCCCCCTCACCCCTGTCCGCGTCCCCACCCCCAGCTGCAGCCCCGCTTCCAACCCTGGCTCCGGTGGGATGGGGGGGCATGGACAGAGGTAGGGGGGGCATGACTCTCAAAAGTTTGGAGACCGCTGGTCAGCGTAGATGCACCCTAAGAGCTAGGCTGAACCTGCTATAGCCCCAGTCATGTAAACGGCTCCTCATTGGAATATGTCCACTGACGTGAATGAGACTGTACAGGCAGAGGTCTCCCTGTCCACAGAACAGCTGGCAGGATCAGGGCACAAACCTTTGAGCAACCTTTAGATGGGAATGTCTTTTGGTCACTACTAACCTGGGTTAGTATCAAATTAATTGCCTGTGGGATTGATCCTGCACAGTGCTAAGCACTCTAGCCCTAATCTAGCAGAGCACTTAAACACACAGTTAACTTTAACCACACGAGTAGACCCATTAAAGTCCATGGGAGACTATTTACATGCTTAAAGTTAAGTAAATGCTTTTATGTATCTTGTTGAAGAGTGGAGCTTTTGGTGCTGTCTGCAGGCAATTCCCACACCCTCCCGGCTCTGGCAAGTTTAACTTTGATTGTCTTAGATTTTCAGCAGATAGTGATCAGAAATCTCTGTTGTCAGTAGGAGAAAATTCCTAGAGTTAATAAACCAGATTGAACTAGGAAATCTTAACATGAGGTCTCTTACTTTCTGTTTTCAGAAGAGGTCTTGGCACTTATTTCTGGCATCAGATGCTCTTCTTGTCCTTATATGATACTGTAGTCTTCCCTCTGTCTTGAAGGAAACCGGCCCTTTGTGTGGCGAGTGGTTTGAGAATTGTTTCTCTGAGTCAATACTGCTAATGTCTATTTCCTTTTTGGTACTTATCAAAGAAACACAATTGTATGTTGTTTTTAATCTGGGGCCTCTCCAGTTTCTATATTACATTGACCTGTTTTGACTAGGGGAAAACAATAATCATCTTGCTGGAATGTGCTGCTTCCTGTATCAGTACTAAAATGAGTGGAATGCACTGGCTTGGTAGCTGTATTTCATTGTTTTAGCAGAACTTTGCAAGTTTCCCAGTCTTCTGCAGCTGACTTCCACCCTGGCCTTCATCTTGGACATTCTCCCAACTCCCAATCTATTACATTCTATTTCTCAACTTCTAGTCTCCCTTCCTCCTGCCACTTACTTTTTGTCCTCCTTTGCTGAGTTTTATCTATTTTATGGCCTCATCCTACAGGACACCAAGCTACCCACAATTCACATTGAAGTCAATGAGGGTGCAGGTGACCAGAACCACCTATGATCAAATTATAAACTACTGGGGGGCAGTGACCTGTAGTTTTCGGTTTTTGTATTTGTTGGTAAAGTGCTATGCACACCTGTGATACTGAGTTATTAATAACCGGGCAGGACAGACTTGTCTTTAACATGACAGAGTCTGCAGCACCCAATTATTTTGTTCAAGTTCTATACCCTGGCCTAAACAGGTCCTTTGTGTCAATAATACAAATGGTTTAACAGTTTGAATAGCTTTTCTTGAAGTAGAGTGAGGAAATTGTGCTGGACTATATAAAGACAGTTAGGATTGGGCCTAAAAAGTAGTTTTTAGAATAGAAAAACACATCCTTAACTATGACCAGGTTATGAAAAATACAGTTGCTTATAATATGCCAGTTGTCTCAGAGGGACCTCCTGGCACTGTTGATCTTCTGACTTAAGCTGCTGCCTGTAACTGGCCTAATCAGGCCCAGATAAAAATAGTGAAGCCAGTGAAAGTGGGAATTTTTTTCTTAATCATGTACTTTGTGCGGCATCTTTATACCACACTGGGAGAATACACTCACAAAGGTCAGAAATATGTGAAGATAACGGGAGTGATGACAAAGCAGAGGAGAAGAAGTTTCCAATGGATTCAAGAAAACAAAAAAGCGGTCTGTTAAGGATTATTTTGCTGTGTCTCATTAAGCCTGCATAAGAATTCTCCTAGGTTCATGCCATAAAAATACAAACCAAACTTGTCTGGGAAAGCATTACAGAATCTGTGACCCCCTCTTCCTCTGATAATTTATCCTCTTGGAGGCCTCCAACACCTTGGTAAAGTTCCTGGTATGAGGCTTCTGATGTCTTGGGGGATCACTGTGGCAACCATCCTGCACTCTTACTAAGGACAGTGGGTCAAACACATGCTCTGGCATATGCCATGCCAAGAGTCCTAGACCACTGTGATATCAGAGATAACTCAACCTATCACCACCCTTTCTCTAAAACTAATTTTCATGCAACAAATTCGTTGTATGAGGGAGACTGCACAGATGGTGGATTACTTGGCCCAGTTGCCACACCCATAGGCCTACCTGCCACCCTCACACATCAATACAAATCTCCCAGCACCATGCCTGTAGAAACAAATCAATGCAACCATTCACACAACAACACAACCAACATACACAATAATCCCAAACACACACTCCCTCATGGCAGCAAATGCCCCTCCTTCGCCACACACTCAAATCCATTAACTCTCCCAGCTCAACACAGTCCACACATAACAATACAACCAGCACAAACAATAATCCAAACACACATAGCCCCTCTCCGCAGCACACCCCTTCTCATTCGCCATCTGCACAAATCAACACAGATCTCCCAGACAACACAATCCACACACAAATCAACACAATCCACACACAACAACAACACAATCAGCACGCATAAAAGCTCCAAACATCACTCTGAAGGCAAGAATGTCTGTTGAGTCAATGTGAAGTGATGGAAAAAGCTACAAGCATGGTTGAGAACTCTTTTTGACTATCCCCAGGTTCAATCAGCACTGGGATTTGTAGTCTGTTACTGTCCAACTGTTAAGTTCCCAGACATTTTTGGCTTTTTTTACACGACTCTATGAATTATACCTGTGTAACAGCATTGGTTTTCTGCTACTGGTACAAATATAATAATGAGAAATTGTAATGACTCTTGTAATGGTTTAAAATCAATATTGCACACTGGCAAAGAGCGACCCAATCTGAATAATTTAGATCCACTTCCAAATCAGAACTTCCCAAAAGATTTAGGGATTCAAGTCTAGTGTTCTTGGACCAGCCCATCATTATTATCAGATGATGTTTGGTATGATATCACCATTACTTCCCAGCGATGTGTAGCACTCACAAGGGAATGTCTGGGTTAGATTTACCTGTGCCCTATTCCTTTAAGGATTGAATGTCTGCTGAGGAAATCAAAGGGGGGATGGCTCTGGTTGCAGCAGCAGATTTGTGTGTTGGCTCTGAAAAGACGTAGGGCTTGGCTACACTTGCGAGTTGGAGCGCATTAAATCAGCCCCGGGCTCCGCGGGAGAGCCCCTGGTAATCCACTTCCACAAGAAGCATAGAGCTTGCTGGGGCCCGGCTGGAGCGCCATGCTGCCAGTGTGGATGCCCTGGTCTATTAATGCGCTCTGATCGACCTCCAGGAAGTGTCCCACAATGCCTGTTCTAGCCACTCTGGTCATCACTTTGAAGTCTACTGCTCTGCCCCCAGGTGACCAACCGTCAGACCTGCCCTTTAAATTCTCTGGGAATTTTGAAAGTCTCCTTCTTGTTTGCTCAGCTAGGCGTGGGTGCTCTCAGCACATCTTTCCAGGTGACCATGCCTCCACGCACCAGGAGATCCCCAAGTATGGAGCAATGGCGAGGTGCTGGACCTCATCAGTGTTTGGGGGGAGGAAGCTGTCCAGTCCCAGCTGTGCTCCAGCCGTAGGAATTACGATACCTTCGGGCAGATATCAAGGGCCATGATAGAAAGGGACCATGACCGGGACACACTGCAGTGCAGGGTTAAAGTGAAGGAGCTGTGGAACGCCTACCACAAAGCATGGGAGGCAAACCACCGCTCTGATGCTGCTTCCACAACCTGCCGGTTCTACAAAGAGCTGGATGAGATACTTGGGGGCGACCCCACCTCCACTGTGAAGAGCACCATGGACACTTCAGAGGCCGTGGCAGCCCAGAGCGCAACAAGGCAGGAGGAGGAAAGTGGGAGCGAGGGTGCTGAGGAGGAGGGGAGCCCAGAGCCAGAGGACCGCTCGGCATCCCTAGATGCATGCAGCCAGGAGCTGTTTTCAAGCCTGGAGGAAGGTAGCCAGTCGCAGTGGACGGTGCTTGGGGAAGAACAAACAGCAGAGGGGGTGCCCGGTAAGTGGCTTTTATTTTGGGAAGATAGTTGTTGGGTGATGGCTGTTGGGGCGAGGAGGGTTGCAGAAAGAAGGGTTAGGGCTGCATGCATGCCTAGATGCGGAATAGGGCGTTGATGTGCTCTCTCACGTCACGGTAATCGGCCTCAGTGATCTCATCGAAGGTCTCATGCAGAAGCTGGGCAATCCGCTTGTGCAGGTTCCTTGGCAGAGATACTATGCTCCTTGTCCCAGTCAGGCTAACATGTCTGTGCCACTGTGCCGTGAGGGATGGGGGGACCATTGCTGCACACAGGCAAGCCGCATAAGGGCCAGGTTGGAAGCCACATTGTTGCAGAAGACAGGGCCGGATTAACTTTTTGTGGGCCCGGCGCCAAACATATTTGTGGGCCCCCATTGGGGAAATAGGGCATGTGATGGGGGCGGTCTGCAGAGCGAGGGGCCGGTTGGGGGCAATGAGATGCAGCGCAGCAGGAGTGGCCCCACTCAGCCCAGCACAAGGGCACTATTTACAAACCCCAAACTGCTAGACGCACACTGGCCCGCCCAGCCCTGCGGTGCCAGCGTGCCCCTTCCACACTGCCCCCTGCCCAATGCCCTGCTCTTATGCCAGTGCCCTCTCACCCAGAGACTTCCCCCACAGATCCCTATGCCCAGCACCCCCTGCCTAGAGACCCCTCCCGCTGACATCCCACCACAACTCCACAGCACCCTGCACACCATACCCCCTGCCCAGCTCCCCCACCCACAGATCCCCTACTGTCCAGCACCCCCTTCAAAGTCCCACCATCACAGCTGTACAGTGCCCCATATTCCTGAGGGAATTCTGCAGCAAATTCTGTGCATAATATTTTAAAATTCTGATTTTTTTTTTATAATAAATAAATGTGGAAACTCCACCATGGCAGTGGGGAGCGCAGGCCACTGGCTACATGGAGGTGGGAGATCCCTGCAGCCTCCCCCACCCCCTTGGGACAGGGACTTGGCAGTGAGACTGAAGCTGACCCTGATACAGCACAAGGGCCATGCCTGCCACAGAAACACCCTGGGGCCCTGCCCCTTTTGTGCCAGGCTCACCAGATGTGGGCAGGGAGGCTCAGCCCGGTAGCAGGATCCGAGTGCAGAGGGACTTAGTGTGGGGGTATCCAGATGGGAGTAAGAGGGTTCTGGGGGGGGGCAGTCTGGGTGCAGGCAGCTCAGTGGGGGATCTGGATGCACAGGGAGGTGCCAGGTGCAGGGGCAATGGGAGTCTGCAGGGGGGACCAAGTGAAAGTGGTTGGAGCTCAGTGGTGGGGGAGTCTGGGTGCAGGGGAGGTGGGGTTGTTGTACTTAAAGTACTGCACAGGATCTTTTCAGGGGGAATAAGGCAAACGCCACATTCATTGGTAATACATGCATCAATCAACACTGTATCATATGCATATGATCTATATTACACTCATGCACTCACATACACACACACAAACACACTCCGTCTTGTTGTTGTTACCAACTAGTTGCTCCCCTTAACTTCACTGGCCAGGTGAGTTAGATAGGGGAGGGGTGGAGCCGGGCTTCTGCCGATCTGGATCAATGCTCCCATGTTGACAAGACCCAGGGTCCTCTGCAAGACACTTCACATTTATAGCAGCTTCCCTCTCATGCAAATCTATACCAGATTCAAAATCTGTGTCCGTTGGTCATTTGTGCTGCTTCCTTCTAGGTGTTGTCCCAATACTGTTTAAAGAGGGTGTTTCCAAAAGAAGGTGCTTGAGTCTAAACCCCCCCCTCCCCTGAGGCCGTCAATATATCTGCTCTTCTTTAGTGAGCCCACTTGACAAGTTTGATTGTCCTTGGCTTCCATCCCCTCTCCAACTAGCTGTCTGGAGGTGCTTGCCTTCCACGCCTTGCTCATTCACACCTCATTCATTCAACATGCCAGTTGATTAAAGGAGTGTGGGGAGGGGGAATCTTATTCTACTCCTAGCAAAAAGATATTTTTCTTCTACTTTAACTATCCTTAGGGGCTATAACATTATACCAAGGCTTAACACAAAGTTTTCTATAAGTTTTTCTACATAGGGATCTGATACAAAGTTCCTATATCAAAGGACTTGATACGAAGTTGTATGAAAATAGCTTAATACAGGGTTATATGAAGAGGCATAATACAAAGTCATATGAAAGTTAGAGGTTATATATGGATAGGCTTAATACAAGGTTATATAGAGAGGCATAATACAAAGTCATATGAAAGTTATGTGAAGATGCTTAATACAGAGATTTATCTACAGGGTTCATTTGGGTGGGGGTCTAAGTGTAGGTGGTTGGGGCTCAGTGGGGAGGGTGTCGGGGGGGCTCATCAGGGTGGTACAGATGCAGGGGAGGTCGGGCTTGTCAGGGTGAGGGTTTGATGGGCCTGCTTAACAGGGGAGCCCCAGCTGCTGCCAAGGGGATCCGCATGCTGGGCCCCCGTTTCCCCTATCCCAGGGATCGGTAACCTTCGGCATGTGGCCCACCAGGGTAAGCCCCCTGGCGAGCTGGGCCAGTTTGTTTACTTGCTGCGTCTGCAGGTTCGGCTGATTGCGGCTCCCACTGGCTGTGGTTTGCCGCTCCAGGCCAATGGGGGCTGTGAGAAGCTGCGGCCAGCACATCCCTCGTCCTGCAGCCCCCCCATTGGCCTGGAGCCACGATCAGCCGAACCTGCGGACGCGGCAGGTAAACAAACTGGCCCAGCCCTATCCCCTTCTTTTCCCCATCCCACCCCCTTCCTTCCCCACTGCCTCTGTCCCCCTGCCCTGCCTGCCCCACCACGGGCACTCACTGTTGTACAAGATGAAGGATGGCTCCCAGCAAACAGAAGGGAGCTCAACCAGCACTAGGACCCAGAAGGTGATGTCCAGCTGCAAAGTCCGGGGAGCTGAGCAGCACCTTCTTTTTTCAGCCTGGCTGTGCAGCTCTGCAGTCAGAGTAGGTCTGCTCGTTCCACCCCCCTCCCCAAGTCTCCACCCCCGCCTCTTCTCTGCCTCCTCTCCCCTGGTGAGCATGCTGCGGCTGTGCTCCTCCCCCACCCTCCTGCCGGCAAACAGCTGATCGGCGGCAGGGAGGGGGAGGGCGGGAAGGGAGCAAGCTGTGAGAAGAGGCAGGGGAGGGGGAGCTTGGCTGCCCTACTGCAGCAGGAGCCTCAGTGCCAGGAGCACCAAGCTTCTGCCCCCCGCAGGAGAGAGCGGGGGGCGGAGAAGAGTGGGCCTGGTCGGGGCCCCCCTGGAGTGTGGGCCCGGCTCCATGGAGCCAGTGGCTCCATGGTAAGTCCGCTACTGGCAGAAGACCCTCCCTTGCTTCCCAGGTCACCCTCAGCAGTGAGATATCTTCCAGGACAAACCCATCCTGTGGAAAATGTGGGGACAGTGCTGAGTATAGGGGCCCCCTGCAGCTGTTGGCTCTTCCCAAGGCACAGGACCCCAGAGGACAGTACAGCCTTGGAACAATCAGTCCCCCCCACCCCTGTGGTTACTCACCATTTCGGGGCTCTTGTGGGTTATGTGCACTTGCCTTGGGACAGGCAGTTTGTGTTACTGTGTGCACTGTGCTTGTCTATAAGTTTGTCCGAATCATTGTTCTGTCTAGTGTTAACAATGCTGCCTCTGTTAAATGTTGCATTTTGGCTTTACAGATGCAACCTTGAGATCCCAGCCGTCCTTGTTATCAATGTCCGAAAGGCTGCAAAGACTCAGGAAGTGGCCGTGAAGAAGCAAGGAGGACCTTCTGCATGAAGTCATGCAGCAGTCCATTACTGAAAATAAAAAAGTACAGGAGTGGCTTTCCTCATTTGAAAGTTCTGCAGCCATTGCTCGTCATCCCAGACTTGCATGACAATGTGATCCCACCACTCAGTGCTTGTTTCCTGAGCCCAAAAGCGGCATTCCACTGTGGCGAGCACATATGCGTTATGCAAGTCGACATAATCGTCGGACTCCTCACTGTCACTTTGTAGCTTAAGGAATAACTTGACTGCAATTCGTGACGTGCTGGAGAGACCCATCAGCAGTTCAGGATCCATTCCCGCAAACCAAAAGGGAAGACAGAGCGCGCAGTACAAAAAGCGTTGAAAGATGGCGCCAAATGTGGACGGAACCACAGGGATTGCTGGGATGTGAAGTGATGCATCACGGGGCATTGGGACAGGACCCAGGATGCCCCACCCTCCCCCCTTCCCACAAGTCTCAGCGCAAGAAAGGGAAGAGGTGCTCTGTGGGATAGCTGCCCATAATGCACCGCTCCGAATGCCGCTGCAAGTGCCACAAATGTGGCCATGCCACTGTGCTTGCAGCTGACAGTGTGAACACACGGCAGCACTTTCCCTGCTGCCATCTCCGAGGGCTGGTTTAACTCCCGGAGCGCTACATCTGCAAATGTAGCCATGGCCTTAGAAGCAATGGGATTGTGCAAGCTCTGTGTGTTTGGTTTTGGATAATAAGTTTTAAAAAAAGTAGATAAGAGTCCGTTTTTTTCTGGAGGAGTGCAAAAGTGCTCTTTAGAATACATATACGGTACTTTGGATAGCTGGAAATGCCATCTTGTAGATTGAAGCCCATTGAAGAGTTGCTGACATGGTCTCATATCCAGCAATGAACATATCACTAATTGTGAACAATTACTCTTTATTAAAAGATGATCCTTCATTCTCTGACTGCATTTGTTCCACAAAGGATTTTGAACAGTTAATTTATACTCAGTTAAGTCATCATCTTCCCACATTCCCCCTTTCCACTCTACTTCAGTATCTTTCAGCTCAGCACATCTGAGATTAAACTTGTTTCTTTTAAGCTGTACTCCCCAAGTAGGGCAGCAGATGGGAATAAATTTCACAAATAGGATTTTCCATTTGAAGGTTATATCCAAATTCTACAAAGCAACAATAGCTGGGAGCTAGGCAACTGGGGCTAAATAAAAGACAGTCCAGGGAATTGAATTAGCTGAAAGAATGAAAGCAGATTTGAACAAATGTACGTGTAATTGCTGGCTGTAGAAGGAAGGGTTTGTTGTTCAGATTGTTCTACAAGAACACATACCTATGGAATGCTTTGGAACAAGGAGCCCAAGGTTTTTTGCCTCAAGGTGCCAAAGTAGCTGTGGTTGAATGGGACACATCTACATATGGTTGACCTGCCTGGGCCACTGTTAACATTTTCCCGGACAGCTGCTTGTTCCAAGATCACTTCTTACCAGTTGACTTTCAGCTCAGATCTACAGTATTTCTATAGGACATTGGACTTATAAAAAGCTGACTTTAAACCAGAGGACAATGGCAAACTACTTCATTGATTTAGGACAGCATATTGGTGTGAAAACAATTTTGCTACCCTACACGTTTGTATAATATTCTGCAAGTGTTATTAGTTTAAAAAATTGCACTTGGCTGAAATTTATCCTTGGACTGCATGTAAAGTTCAAATAAAATACCCACATTTGCAAAGAGGAAGATGGAAAAAGAGATCACAGCCAATCTGAGTTGAGATTGACATGTCAACTAAAGGTATTTAAGTATTTGTCTGCTATGGGAAAATAACTCATTAAACCTGGTGAGTTTCACTCATCACACAATATTTTGCATACACCTTGCCCCAGGGTGTCAGATTTAGAATGAGTTTGGAGGTTGGTATTTGTCTTGGAGGCATACATCCAGACTAACATGGCTACCCCTCTGATACTTTACATCCTCTGTGCAATACTTAGCAAAGGTTAACATACTAGAGGAGGGGAGAAAATGTTTACAGATCTATTGATTTCAAAGAATGATTAGAAACATTATAGCTTAACTGACAGAGATAGCTTTAGTTGGTGTTAAAATTGTGGAATCAGTGCTGATTGAGCCAGGACTGAGGGAAAGGTTATTTAAACTTATTTGAATCGAAAATAGATATAACCTCTCTAAAGTTCAGTTGCTTATATTAAAACCTGTGCCTGTCAGTAATGCTGTTCACTAAATTTTGGATATGTGAGCTGGAAGAGGAGAGGTTCACTTGGAAAGAGGTTATCAGCATGAAACCCTTCCTCTATTTTCACCTATCACACTGGCATTAGAGCCATAGAGTCTGAAACCTTTCTCTGTACTGATGTAAGGTCATGAGAAGAAATGAGCTGGCAAATCATAATTAACATCCTCTGGGTGGTACCTTTTGTATTTCTTCCAAATACACGTCAATGAAGTTTCTTGGATCTCCTGGAACAAGGGTTACCTTGTGATCTTTCAATTCCTTTCTGAAGAAAGCAAAGAACTTTTCTGTATTCCTGAAGATGTGCCAATCGGGCAGAGGAAGTGCTCTCAGTGTGGGCACCTCATTGTACAGCTGAGGGCAGGGAATTGTGAAAGAGAAGAGTCAACATTATATTGTGTTTGGCCTTGTTCTCCATGACCAGGCAAAGTTCAAGTGATCAGTCACTGACAGCAAGCTCATAAGGTGGACAGAGGAATTAAATCCATTACCGAAGCATGAGATAGTAAAGACACTGTGATGTTCAATTCTGAGATTAGTTTTCACTCAGGTGGTTTGTTTTTGTTTTTTTCAGCTTTAATCATTAAAGGCACAGAGACACGAATAGAGTGGGTTGAAAATCAAACACTTTTCACAATTCTTGAAAATATTTTCATTGTGAAGTTTTCAAAAAGAACTGAATTTTTGTTTTTCAAAAATGTTCAGAGTTTTCTCCTTTTGCCCCTCTTCCCTTCTTTGCCATTGAAAAAGAGGGAAGAGATCACAAAAAAGAAAAGACTGAAAAAAATCAGTATTCACTGGAAAAAAATCCTGGAAAATAAACTTTTCTATTAAATTTTCATGCTCCCCCACGCCCATTTCAGCCAGCTGTACTTGTGAAGGAGCAATGATAAGGCTGGGGGGGGGGGAGGGGGAGATACCCTTACTCCGAGTTGAAATGGAAAGCATTTCTCAGAGATACATAGTTGGATTATCAGCCTATTTAAAGATTATGGGCCTTCTGCTCCCTTCCACTGGGAGGTGTGAATGAGAGCAAAGAAAAGTTAACCTGGGCAGAAAAGCCCCCAAAGGAGAGGAGAAGAGCAGCATCTCATTGACACAATCCACCCCACTCTTTGGAGATCCCTCAGAAATCTATCTGACACTCTGCAATATTTGGGATCTGTGCATGTGTGTATTGGAAGTCTGAAGGGCCAGGCTAGGAAAGCTGCTGTCAGCAGCTTGCTACCCAGAGGATCCAATGAATGCCTGCATGGAAGGTGCTCCTAGCATGACTAACTTTTACTCCATGCCTGCCCCCATTCAGAGATGGGGGCATTGGTGGAAAAGCCAATGGCAACACAGCTCCTTGGGGATTCATGCCGTCAGAAGAGGTTGGTAGGGCCAGGCAGGATGGTGGGGGACAGCCTTTTCTCGCACAGAACTGAGAGCTTTCTCTGCCTGGGAATCCCTGGGACTTGCAGCATTTAGAGCCCCTGTCCGGAGCCATCTCTGCAACAGCCTCTGCCTGAAGAGCACATTAGTAGAAACTCATGGGAACTTGCTGGATCCTATGTTTCTTCATGTGGGTTTTATTACAGGATGTAATACAGACCCAAATTCCTCCTCCCCTTCTCTAATACAATGACTGAGTGATACAACATTTTGGAATGAAAAAATGGCTCTTAACAGGTCAAGACCCACTTCTGTGTTAGGGGTGTGATGTACTTAAACCTTTGGAACACTATGTGATCAACTAGTAAACTCTAGCTTGCTGGTTAAGGCAGCCATACATTAGATCTCATGCAGATGATGTTGTTATAAACCTGTCACCTGATTCCCAGAGTCCAAGTGATAATTTCATATTTTTATGAATCAGGTCCATTATGCCCCTCAGTGTCAGATCATCATACTCAAAATGTTTGGCAAACATAATGGAGGAAATTTTGTTGGTCACAGCGTTGTGAATGAAGCAGAAAGGGCCAAAAGGAGCTCCTATCCCATGAAGGAAAATAAACAAAAAAGAAGGCTCCCGGGCTGTTTGTTAGAGTGTCGTGGGATGGACTTTTCCCCTCAGCTGCTTTTTACATCAGTCATTCCCATTGAAATTTTACAGTAGCCTTGCAAAATTGTCAAAGAATTGCCAGCCCAAACACAAAATACACTTGTCCGTGCTCACCACTGTGATGATAAAAAATTAGCTATTTACTCATCTGGTGATAGATGATTAGCATTTTGCAAGGATGCTTCCCAGTCTCCACTCGCACAAAGAAGCCCATCACCCCACCGTTCCTGCCCACCACTTTCCCATTAAAAGAAAAAAAAATCTTTGAATACAACTTTTGGGCCAAAATGGCAATCCACGGAGAGTTTGCAGTATTAGGGCTTTATTTGCCTCATTGGGGGCCTGAGCCAAAGCCCATTGAAGGCAATGGAAATGTTCCTATTTACTCCTGCAGTGGGCTTTGGATCAAGGCCTGAGACCCAAAACTCACTGCCAGTCACTTCATCTGTATAATTACCAAACCTGCGATGTGAATTTTAATACCTGTGAAGTATCCCAGACTGATAGACTTGGAGATGGAAGTCACTCCTTTATCCACAGAACAGCAGCAGGGCAAATTTACTCATTTGCACTAAATGTGCTCAATCCTTGAGCTGAAAGGAATGTCTCAGAATTTAGGGTAGCTAACTGACAAGCTTATTGAGATGTGGGCTGCCACTCACTGTGTAGATGCACCCTGTGGGGAGACTGCCAAAAGGATTTCCACATGGTGGGTTTTATTTTTTGTATATGTACCACCAGTCCATAAAGATCTGGACTGAGACTACAAGAATGGCAGGGGTGGGGGGTATATGTGGGTTGTTTTTTGCAGCACCAAAATAATATTTTTAATTGAAAATATCTATGCAGTCAATTTTATAGCTCAGATAAAATGGATAGTGAAGGGTATTCTTACTGGTTGAGAAATAGGTATTGGATTTTACATGCATGGAATGTTGAGATCCTATGCAGACAAGCTCACTGGTTAATATGCCTTGTTCTACCACACCCTGCCCACAGCTTATAACAGCAATGACAATTTTGCTGGAGAGCATTCACAGGTGATGAGTGATGTTCTGGGGTCCCTTAGGCTGTGCCTCAGACAATCAGTTTCTTCCATTCAGTCCTTAATTCCCAGGAAATGCCTTGGTGTTTGATGATTCTTGCTTAATGTGACAATGAGTACTGCAATATTAAGCTTACTTTTTTTTTAAAAATGTACAAGGTGTTATGCTTTTGAGCACAGTAAGATGGTGCCATTTCTTACCTATAGCGAATATGTTACTTAATCAGAGTCCTATATTTACTGTGTGTTTGATCACTACTCTCTTTATTTCATGTTCTGGTTGATGCTTGTACAAAATGGTGGTTTGTATCCTTGCTGTATTACTTTATATCCAGGTATCTCCGTCTAGTTTTGTTTCACTTTTGTACCTGTTATGAAAAGTGCAATGGAGACATTAAATCAAACAGAAAAGGGAGAGGTAAACTGATTGGGGGGGGGGGGAGGTTGAGGGGGGTATTCTCAGCCATGATGCACCTTTAGTTGGAGGCCCTGAATTGAGGTAATCAAGTGCAACTGAGGATAGTTAGGCTCAAAGCCTTTTAATGAAGCTGAGCACTCTCACACTGGCATTGCCACCTAGAAGACAGGGCAGAGAGCTCTAGAGGTAAAAGAACTAATTTTGAAATTCCCTTGGAGAGCCCAGTGGACAGGAGGTACCTGCACATTCACTGCTATGAACTATTCAAATACCATGCTGGGCCGGGGGGGGGGTGAATAGAGTGCCTTGGATCCAAGAAATTAAATCAAGCTCCACCCCACAAATCCTGCCACTGTTGTTGCCTGGAAGGAGGGTCTTACAGCTGCAATCAAAATCAAGGGAAGGACAGCAAATAAAAAGGAGAAGGAACACTTAAGGCCAGTAGAGCATGTTTCTAAGCAGGCCTGATGGCGAGGACCCCAAAGGTGACAAGTTGGAAGGCAACGTGGGCTTTGATAGGGTGGGGGAAGGTCAGGGTACAGACTGTTTGCACATCTGTTGAGAAGGAGGGTGCAATTAGATCTCTGAGGAGAGGCCAAGCCTGTACTATAAATATATATATTTACTAGTATTGGAATTGTGACTCTACATTGGATGAGGATAAACTGGGTTTAGGTTACTGGGCAGTTTAATTAAGAATTACCTCCCTCCCCCCTCCTCCGCACACACCCACCCACCATGAGCAGTGGTTCATTCTCTAGTTCCTGGAGAGGGTTAGCTGGTGTTGTACTGGCTTTGGCTGCTGTACCTATAATCATGGAGTAATGTCTGATACTTTTGCACATCTCTAATCTCTCTTCCCAAGACTTGCTAGAGCACAGTAACAGAACAGAGCATGGGGTTCTAGTCTAATTATTATTAAAAAGTCTTAAAGATAAGCAGGTATGAAAAAAATCCTTTCAAAATTCTTCCCATACCATTATAATTTCCAGCAGAGTGTGCTGAATAGCTTGCTGCCTTCTACTGGACTGTAGATGTATGGTTGACCTGCTCAATGTTTCTGTTCCCTTTGCTGCCTGAGCTAATGCAGCCGCTATTTTAACTCTACAGGTAGAGGCTTTGTGTTTCTTAGCAGTGTTTTCTTCCTACTGTATCATGCATATGGTTAGCTCATTGCAATAGCAGTCGCCTAAATTAACTTACCCATGTTTTCCTCAAAGGATTGTAGCAAATAGGTAGTCTCATCCAGAATCTTTTCTGCAATAGATTTCTTGCCCAGCCCCAAATTTCTGAGTACAACCAATGAAAACGGACGTTGTACATTCCATGCTTGGCCATAGGGACTCTAATTATGCCTACAAGAGGGCAGTGGAGAACTAAATTCTTACATCCGATCCAGGAGGTAGATCTGAGATGAGTAGTCTAGTGGTTGGAGCAGATGACTGACATACCTGTTTATTCTTGACTGCTACTGACTTATTCTGTGGCCTAGCAAGTCACTTAACTTCTCTGAGCCTCAGTTTCCTACACTGTATAATATTTATGAGAATTTTCAAGGAAAGCCCGATGTAAGTACAAAGTTATTTCTGTTTTACTTATCTCCTCAACAAAGGGCAGGAACTCTCTCTTGATAGGGAGAAGACAACTCCTTCCTCCTTACCAGTTCCTCCAGAAGTTCCCTCATCCACCACTATCTCTTCTATCTAGGGGCATGAGCATCAGACAATTTTCCCTCATCCAGGCTTTCTGACTTAGTCAGGTACTGGGAAAATAATGGGTACACTGTGACAGTAAGATGAATAAAAGATCTAGAGCTGTATATTACCAGCAGGGCACAAAAATATTCCATCTCTTATGTGGAATAGCTGATGCATAGCATTCATCTCAGATGCAGAACCTACTAAGGAAATGCGTGGCCATGGTTTAGTCACACAGTAGTGCACATAAATGGCTGAATACACTAAACGTGAAGGTAAAGAGAGAGACTATAAAGTGGTTTGGGATCCTGCAGGATGAAATGTGCTATGTAGAATAAAAAGCAATTAACTTATCTTTCATTTAAAAACTATCTTGAAATTCTTTAAAACATTGTTGTAAATAATACAATTGCAGAATTTCTATAATGAACAAGAGCAAATTCAGTGAGAAATTGAGAGGGAGAAAAATAGGGAGAAAAAATAGATGTTTTCAGGTGAGTTTTGAAGCAAATATTTGGTGGGGCAGAGAGTTCAAGGAAGACTTTTCCAGATGGAGGATGCTACAAAGAAGGCTCTTGTATCATGACAGTATAGAGGGAGTCAGGGAATGTTGATTTAATTAAAAACCATCTGCCCATCCTCACCAAAAATTGAAGACAACACAAAATCGGGAAACTTGTAAGTATTCTTTTGCTACCTTTTCTTTTAGTGACAATATCGGACATGGCAGTTTCAGGTCCGCTAGTGAATTTGACACCTTTTCTCGTTAGGGCCTCTCTTACTGCCGGCAGTCCATGGATGAAGACAGCAGGCGTCCTTCCCAAGTATAAGCTAAAGATAGGCCTGTATGTTTCTGCCAACTGAAACGACAGTTAATTCTTAGAATTTGCTGCAGTGGGAGTGAGAAGCCCAGCCTACTGATGTTTGTATTACTGTAGTGCCTAGAGGCCTGAAAACCATTGTGCTTGTTACTGTAAAACAAAAAACTAAATGACTGTTCCTTCCCCAAAGAGCTGACAGTCTAATATGAGAGAACAGGTGGATACAGCAAACACCCTCTGCTCCTGACAAGATTATTGTGATCAATGTGATAAACAGTGGTCTCAGCACACCAGCTGCTTACCCATTCCTGAGTTCTTTGTAGGCATCACAGAGGAGGGCTAAGACTGGATTTAAAAGAGGACAATGTGGTGGTATGGTTAATGTTTGTTTGAATATCCATTCTTAACTAGTGGTTCAGAAAATCACTCACTGACCCTACTGAGGAATTGGTCTGTCCCCAAAACGTTAAGAAATGTAATCAAACTTATTATTGCTTCAACTATTGTGTTTAATTTGAAAAATAAATCTGAGTAAAGTGCAATAAAATATGGCACTTATTTGGTCCTGCTGATAATTTCAAATGTTTACCACATCCTCCTTTGCACGGTGTTGGATTTTGAAATAATTTTTGCCCTTCTTTGCTTTGATTCTGTAGTTCTCTTATACCTGCCTGGTGTGTGTGTATATATAAGTCACATGTCTGTGGATTGCAGCAATACAGTCATGTGCTCATCATGATAGTTTGGTTAAGTAATGAATAATATAGGAGTGAGCATTATTACTTGCTATAGGCATCGCCAAGGAAGTGAGTTCTCAAGAGGGACTTAAATGAGGAGAGGGTGGTTGCTGGGCACACAAGCATATCATGGAGGGGATTCCATGCATAGCAGGTAGCATGAAAAAGGCATTGAGATTCCTCTGTATGATAAACAAATGCTTGGGCCATCGAGTATGACATCATATGGAGTGGGCACTACCTTGGTAATAAGTAGCATGATCTATTATAAGTAGTCCAATATATATTTGACTGGGTATCTGGAAGTCTGAATGCTCTTGAGAACTGGTAATATCTCTTGCTTAGGCCTGGTCTACACTTACCCCCCAAGTCGAAGTAAGGTACGCAAATTCAGCTACGTGAATAACGTAGCTGAATTCGACATACCTTACTTCGAACTTACCGCGGTTCAGACGCGGTCCACACGCGGCAGGCAGGCTCCCCCGTCGACTTCGCGGTACTCCTCTCACCGAGCTGGAGTACCGCAGTCGACGGGGATCACTTCCTGGTTCGATTTATCGCGTCCACACCAGACGCGATAAATCGAACTCGGAACTTCGATCCGCAGCCGTCGAACTACCGGGTAAGTGTAGACTAGCCCTTAGTGTAATGTCCCATAAAAGGGCTGCTTGGATTGCTCAGTTTTGATTTTCTTTATTTATGCGTTTTATTCTTTATTGGAGATCATTGAGTGGTCACGTTGCAGAGTCACCTTAGAAACCAGGCCTACTAGTTTGAAAAGTATCTCTTGCACACTCCTAATTGATGGTTGAAGACAGGCAACAAGTGCAGAGAGGAGCTCCAATTCAGTGAGTATGGTGAAAGGATTTTGTGTGGGAAGTACTGTGACTACACAGGAGCTGGGAAGTGTGACTCAAGTAGATGTATACACACTATGTCTGCACAAGCTAGTGTGCTAAAAATAGCAGTGTGGCTGTGGCTCAGACTAGCTGCCCAATTATGTACCAATGGGCTCAGAAGGGTGGGCTTGTACTTGGGTGGCTATCCAGAATTGTCAACCATACTGCCAAGTAGAGCTAGTGAGTGGTATGCCTAACCAAGCTGGGAACACCACCTCCCAGCTCCTGTGTACACATACCATCTGAAAGGAAGTGTGGAGTCCCAGATTGCCCAACTCTATCTCTGATACCTACAGCTGGGAATTTATTCTAAAGGTGCCAACTAGCTGGGAAAATGTGTCAGAAGGTACACACAGGCATGCCTGGATTATCTGTGTAGCTAGATAGGAGGAGAGACTGTAAATTGACACAATCCACAGTGTGTTTAGTTTTAGATAAGGGATGGTAAAGAGTAATTAATCACCTTTCAGAATATTTGATAAATGGCATAAGTACTTCCGTCTATAATAAGGCCAATGTTTTCAGTCTTGGGTGATTAAAGTTAGGCACTTTGGTCATTATTTTAGGCACCTGTATATGACTTGAGTGTGTACAATGGGACTAAATGAGTTAGGAGCAGAAATGCCATTGAAAGTCAATAGGACGTGTGTTCCTAACTCGTTGAGGCCTTGTCTACACAGGAAGTTTTTGGGGGGGATAACCTAAACTGTGAATTTAAACCAATGTAGTTATATTGCTATAATCCCCTGTGTGGGCACTCTTATTTGGGTATAAGAGCATCTCACGGGGGGACATATGGTATAACTTTCTCTCTATAACTACACCTTTACCCTGATATAACGCGACCCGATATAACACGAATTCGGATATAACGCGGTAAAGCAGCGCTCCGGGAGGGGGAGGGGGGGCGGACTGTGCACTCCGGCGGATCAAAGCAAGTTTGATATAACGCGGTTTCGCCTATAACGCGGTAAGATTTTTTGGCTCCCGAGGACAGCATTATATTGGGGTAGAGGTGTATATACTGTATCAGTATAGCTGGCAAAACTTTCCCATGTAGACCAGGCCTTAGGCATTCTTGAAAATATTCCCTGAGAGATCAATGGGAAACCATCTTTATGCTCCGTTTATATTCAGGGCATCATAGTAGCTTTTGGATATTGTTCTGGGTGCTTCTGTCATTACCAAACATAGTAACCACGTGTCAAGGTAACATCCAGAAAGTTATAAACATGGCAAGAAAAAGCAAAGTCAACTATGACATTTGGCAGACTACTTTGTATAATTTAACTTTTGGAATTATAGCCCACTGTAGAACTAAATTCATATGAAAAATTAAAGGACCATTTTAAGACCAGGTGCCTCAGACGGAATGAACAGAATAGGTAATCATCAAGTGATCCATCCTCTGTCACCCATTCCCAGCTTCTGGCAAATGGAGGCTAGGGACACCATCCCTGCCCATCCTGGCTAATAGCCATTGATGGACCTATCTTCCATGAATTTATCTAGTTCTTTTTTTAACCCTGTTATCATCTTGGCCTTCACAACATCCTGCAAAGAGTTCCACAGGTTGACTGTGCATTGTGTGAAGAAATACTTCCTTTTGTTTGTTTTATACCTGCTGTTATTAATTTCATTTGGTGACCCCTAGTTCTTGTGTTATGAGAAGGAGTAAATAACACTTCCTTATTTACTTTCTTCACACCAGCCATGATTTTATAGACCTCTATCTTATCCCCCCTTAGTCATCTCTTTTCTAAGCTGAAAAGTCCCAATCTTATTAATCTCTCCTCATTTGGAAGCTGTTCCATACCCCTAATAATTTTTGTTGCCCTTTTCTGAACCTCTTCCAATTCCAATATATCTTTTTTGAGATGGGGCAACCACATTTGCATGCAGTATTCAAGATGTGGGCATACCATGGATTTATATAGAGGCAATATGATATTTTCTATCTTATTATTTATCCCTTTCTTAATGATTCCCAACAATCTGTTAGCTTTTTTTGACCACCACTGCACATTGAGTGGATGTTTTCAGAGAACTATCCATGACTCCAAGATCTCTCACTTGAATGGTAACAGCTAATTTAGACCCCATCATTTTATATTTATACTGTAGTTGGGATTATGTTTTCCAATGTGCATTACTTTGCATTTATCAACATTGAATTTCATCTGCCATTTTGTTATCCAGTCACCCAGTTTTGTGAGATCCCTTTGTAACTCTTCACAGTCTGCTTTGGACTTAACTATCTTGAGGAGTTTTGTATCGTCAGCAAATTTTGCCACCTTACTGTTTACCCCCCTTTCCAGATCATTTATGAATATGTTGAATAGGACTGGCCCAAGTACAGATTCCTGGGGGACACCACTATTTACCTCTCTCCAGTCTGAAAACTGACCATTTATTCCTACCCTTTGTTTCCTATCTTTTAAGCAGTTACCAATCCATGAGCGGACCTTCCCTCTTATCCCATGACAGATTACTTTCCTTAAGAGCCTTTGGTGAGGGACATTGTCAAAGGCTTTCTGAAAATCCTGTTTGTTCCACACCTTTTATAAAACTGTTAGCAACAGCAAGCCTGGTTAACAGTTGACCTCTTGCTTTCTAGCTGCTTGCTCCTTCTCTGTCACTGATGTAGTCTGTAAGGCACTTAAACATGTGCCTGAGTCTCATTGCTTTGCTGGATAGGAAAGGGGTTATGTCTAAGTGCTTTACTGAACTGGGCTCTAAATCACAAGAAGCAGTTGAGATGCGTTAAAGCTTTATGAAAGAAGTTAGACCCAGTGAAGTGGAACAGCAAGACATAACAAGAATATTCAATTTTTATTTATTATAGAGGAAAACCAGGCCAAGGGGAGGTGTTGAGGAGAAAGGAATTTTAAAAGGGAAACCTGGTGAGCTATTTCTGTATGGACAATGGAGACTCTTTGTTTTGTTAGGTTGGCATTTATTTAAAAAAAACACTCTAGGTCTGTCTTTTGTGGGCCTGATAGGCACAGGCCTGTATTGGAGGCTGTGTTGCTCTATTCTGCCCTAGGGGGAACTCTGGAAGGTATTATGCTTCAGTGAAATATCCTTGAGTTTCCTTGGTGTAGGAGGTGGACATGGCTACAACCTTCTTCCCCTCTGTCTACACTGCAACATTAGTCCGTGATAGGCTAGACCAGGGGTCGGCAATGTTTGGCATGCGGCTCGCCAGGGTAAGCACCCTAGCGGGCTGGGCCAGTTTATTTACCTGCTGACGCGGCAGGTTCGGCCGATCGCGGCCCCCACTCGCCGCGGTTCGCCGTCCCGGGCCAATGGGGGCAGCGGGAAGCCACAGCCAGCACATCCCTCGGCCCGCGCCACTTCCCGCCGCCCCCATTGGCCCGGGACGGCGAACCGCGGCGAGTGGGGGCCGCGATCGGCCGAACCTGCCGCGTCAGCAGGTAAATAAACTGGCCTGGCCCGCTAGGGTGCTTACCCTGGCGATCCGCGTGCTGAACGTTGCTGACCCCTGGGCTAGACTAACTCAGTTGCTAATGTGTGACCATCCTCACTGCAAAGCCCAACCCACATTACTGTGTCTTCACGTTTTCTGCACTTGCTTATGTGTCGGGGGGCATAGCCCATGATTTTGTGCTGAAATGCTGTAGGATTCTTTCTCAGTGAATAGTGTGCACTCATTTTGGATGGATTTCTTGTAGGTGTTTAGGAATTTGATTTAGGAATTGAGAGGAAGGGTGTCATCCTGAATTCCAGATGTTCCAGCAATCCAAAACTAGTAAAAGGAAATACTTTTTCATATTATGCATAATTTAGAGTGCGGAGTTTATTGCTTCAGGATGCCATTGAAGCTAAGGATTTAGCAAGAGTCAAAGAGGGATTGAATGTTTTTATGGATAATAAGAATATCCAGATTTACAGTAGTTAATTTTTCAAAAATAGTCTTTGGAAGGGATATAAAACCTCATGCTTAAGGGCTTTAGTCCATCTCCAACTAGTTGGGGATTAGGATGAGACCGTCCTGGGGATGGATTATCCCGCATCTGCCTACTGCAATGTTCTCACATCTTCCTCTGAAGCAGCTGATGCTGCCCAGTGTCAGACACTGTGTACTGGACGAGATGGACCATGGGTCTGATCCAGTCTGGCAAGTTCTGTGTTCCTAGAAATATTCCTAAACCACCTCCTTTAAAGACTCCCCTCACGCCCATGAATATATATCTCATTCTAATTGCATTTCTGACAACGGGGGACCAACACTGCGGCTTGGCTTGGTTTTGCTCTATAATAAATGACTGACATGAAATGCACTGATCCCCTCCTCCTCGCCTCCATATACATTTTGTTAAGTCATTGTTAGGCATTGGAAGGCCTGTAGGAAAGGGAGCCCTTATCCTATCTAAATTCTCATAGGGTTGTTCATATTCATCTGCAGCAAGTTTCCAACAAATGGAAGAGCCCAAGGTCCTGTGGGGGAAGTCTGTGGGGTAGACAGACAACCAAAGATGTATTAAGAGTAAGAGAGAAGTGAGCAGCAGGATGGAAGCTTCCATGGTGATCAGAGCAAGAGGGATGAAATAACAGCTTGGATTGAATTTCAGATGCAACGGGATGAGGAGTGAGTGTGCTCCCACAGATGCAATGCTGTGCTTCCTGCTGTGCTGTTTGAAGATGAACTTTGCACAGGAAAGGTCAACTCTGCAATCAATCTTTTCAAGCCATTTTGTGTGGGGTGACTGTGTGCGTGGGGGTGTGTGAATCATTTGTAACTTCCTGGCATCACTATGCAACAAGGAAAGGGAGCCTTCTGTTTCTAAATTAGAACTGGTTAGGCTAGCTGAAAGCATGCAGCCTGTTCCCAGGCCAGTCGTGCCAACTGGCAGACACTTAGGATATGCCTGTAGTTCGGAGACTGTACTGGCATAGCGATGTCAGCATAACCCTGTAGTATAGCCTCAGCCTACACCAATGGAAGGAATTTTTCCACTGGTGTAGGAACACCACCTCCTATGTCTAACTACATTCTGAGTAGCTGCAGAAGAACTGTAGAAATGTGCATTTGGGATCTTGAAAGGACAAGGGTTATGTGATTTCTCCATCACTGGCAACTTTTTTAGATCAACACGGAAGCATTTTTCTGTTGGCATAGCTGTGTGTACATTGTGGGTTAGGTTGTTGCAACTATGTTGCTCAAGGGGGTGTTTTTCCCCCCCCAACCTAACTTTTAAGTGTAGGCCACGCCCCAGGTCGTTCACAAAAGAACAAGCAGGCTTGGTAGAGTGAAGCCAAGATGTGGTGACCGTTTTGGGAAGGTCAGCCAGTGTTCCACGGGGAATGCTCACTGGGGGGAAATGGACAGAACTGGTAACCATAGTGAATGTAGCACACATTTCTATAGCTGTTAGCTGATGCCCTCTAAATGCAAATGGTTACTTCTGGGGGCATTCTATGCCAAAAAAGAAAATAAAAATTCTGCATCAAAAATTAAAAATTCTGTGCACAATATTTTAAAATTCTGCAAATTTTATTTGTCAAAATAACACTACATAATCACGCCACTTTAATTTATTTTGGTAATTTATTTCAAAATACCTGTCAGCAAGTATGTCCTGTAACAATACAGACACACACAAAAATTCCCCCAGGAGTAGAGAGTTAAAGAAACCCCTATGGCAACCCAGTTCCTGTTTCTCTTCACCCTTCCTCCCCTCAGAGCCCAGCCGGGGGACCAGACATCCACAACCCCTCCCCCCCAGAGCCCACCTGCAGGGCCCCCCCAGCCAATACACCCGAACCCCCTTCTCCCCAGAGCCCAACTGCGGGGCCCTCCCAGCCCAGATACCCACACCCTGTCCCCTTCCAGAGCCCAGCCATGGGGCCCTCCTGGCCCAGGTACCCACACCTCTCTCCCCCAGAACCCAGATTTGGGCCCCCCTTGCTCAGACATCCATCCCCTTTCCCCCCACAGAGCCCAGGGATCCAGAGGGAGAAACAGCCTGATGCTCGGTCCCAGGCTTGCACAGAGTTTCCTGCATGCCACCCTCTCCTTCCCTCCTGCATGCTGGGAACTGCAGCTGCCAGGAACCCTCTAGCTCCCTCTCCCTCCTCCCAGCAGTGTTTTCTATGTTCAAGCTGGGCTTTGCCAAATCCAGTGGCCCCTAGTGGCAGATAGCAGCACTGCAGCCCATTTCTGTGGGGGAAAGGAAATGCTGCACGCACGGTAATTTCTGCAAAATTCTGCATTGCGCAGTGGCGTAGAATTCCCCCAGGAGTAAAATGGTGTGAGATAGAGATGGAGTCCCGATCATACATACTAAGGAGGCAGACCGCTTTAGAAAACAAGCGATTTCTATCCAGGGTGTTGTTCCAAGTATAGGGTTTACCCATCTGTGTTTTGTTAATTGCAGTTTTCCAAGTAGACTTCAGCTAAGCATGTTCCATTGTTATGCAGGTTTATTCAGTGACTGAGGATTGCTGAGGGCTTGTCTGCACTTGAAACTTGCTGTGGGTTTTTTATGTATCACTCTTAAGTTGTATGTAAGAAGTGTTGTGAGAGCACTGCCTAAACAATATATTATCTCATGGGTAAGGTACTTCTGCCTCATATCATTGTAGTCACACAGCACAGTGATGTTTTGAAACAAGTATTTTGCATTCTGGTCAGATACCCCATGATGCATTGCTCTGCCACTATGCTGTATGCATTCTGGGATTTTTCATCCTATGCATTGTGGTATACCTACTGAAGGCAATGAAATTCTGGGATTCGGGTTAGACTAAATAATTCCCATGATTTATCTGTCTTCATCCCCTCATCCATCTGGATTTGTGAGCCAGCACCATTTTCAAAGTGTTTGCAAGGCAGCATGGAGGAAGCATTGGTGAGTGCTGCAATCCCCATGATGATGAATATAAACAGGCTGCTGAAAACATAGCTAAAGTCATGCAATGACTTCAGATCTGGGGTGATAGGGACACCTGAGGAGGAGGCTGAAATTGAGCAGATGATTCTCCTACATCTTTTCTTGGAGCGGCTTCATTTGGCTGACAACATGACTGTATTGTCAACCAACTACCACTGACTGGGAGGACAGGCTAGTGCTGCAGACCTGGGATGAACAGCCGAGGTGGCAGAACTTCAGGATGTCAGAAGCCACTTTCCTAGAAACCTGTGTGGAGCTCACCCCGGAGCTTCAGTGGTGGAACACCTACATGAGAGTTCCCTTCAGCTTGGAGAAACACATGGCCATTGCCATCTGGAAGCGCATCTCCCCCAGTTGCTACTGATCAGTAGTTAACCAGTTTAGGCTTGGTACACTGGCTGTTGTCATGGCAATGCGTGTTTCTATCAAGAAAGTGCTGTCCCCCCAGGTCATAAGGCTGAGCAATGGCCAGGAGGTTATTAATGGGTTTGTGTGGTTGGAGTTCCCAAATGGTACTGGACTCTTTTTTGCAAAAAGAAATGGAACATTTGTTCCAATGGTCACAATGGACATTGATGGTGTTGCCATTTCTCTGGCCATTGTGAGAGAACAAGCTTACCCTATGCTTCCCTGGCTTATAAAGACTTTTACTGGACAATTGGATGGGTGAAAGGAACCCTGAGTAGCTGCAGAACAACTGTGGAAATGTGCATTTGGGAGACCGAACGGACAGGGGTTATAGTGAATTCTCCATCAGTGGCAAGCTTTAGATCAAGATTTGATCATTTTCTGAAAGATATCCTCTAGTTCAAACAGGAATTAATTCAGGGAAATCCCATGGCCTGTGTTATGCAGGAAGTTCAGACTAGACGATCACAGTGGTCCCTTCTGCCTTAGGATCTGTGAGGAGTCTGATATCCAGGCTGATGAGAAGAAATAGCTCCCTCTTATGACAACAGCTTGCATTTTGCACAACCTTTGTGAGAGCCTGGGAGGGAGCCTGGCAGATAGATGGGAGGAGAGGGAGGTGGTCAG
Organism: Emys orbicularis; assembly: GCF_028017835.1. Lineage (NCBI taxonomy): Eukaryota > Metazoa > Chordata > Testudines > Emydidae > Emys > Emys orbicularis. The sequence continues at coordinate 34,447,739 of NC_088696.1, forward strand.
AATATTTTGAACAGCCAGAGAAGATATATTTGCCATGCTGCAACTACTTGGGGTACAGAATCAGAGATTCACTGAGCTCCTACTGTGAAGCTAGGGATCACTTGTGAACAATGTATATACTTTTGTATCAGGATTACTGCACATGTATTAATGTATGTGTGCAGTGCTAAAGGGCTTATGGCCAGGCTGTCTGTAGGGATTCTAGTATACTTTGTGGGGAGTTTAACAGTGTAGTGAATATATGGATTTTTATTATAGTATAGATGGAGGTGTTCTAGACACAGAGCCATAACTATGAAGACATTTTTAATAAATAGGCCAATGTAAACGTTTCGACCAGTTAAAAACCCTCATAAATAACAATATGCAAACTGAAAAAACAATCAAACCTTTCAAGTTATGAAAGTGAAGCATGCAGACAAGTTTCTGCTTCTAAGGTTAAAATGGGTGTATGTAAGGTGCTCAAAATTGTTCTCTGCATCTTGGGATATGGGATGGTGTTAGCAGGGCATCTCTTTCTTGTGGGTGAGGGAGTTAAGGCGGTCTCCCATTGTCCACTCATTGCTCAGTTGTCCTGTGGGTGTAGAATGCCTAGAAGAGGCCCTATTTCTGGGTGGTGTTGCAGTTTATGGTGTGTCCCAGAATGCCAGGTACAGAGGTAGGGAGCTGCAGGGGACATGTAGGCTGTGGCACCGTCCTTGACCAGAAAGCCACCATATTCTCCAGGAGGATTGTTTACCTCCTCCTCATCTCCAGCAGCTGTGCTTGTGAGGACCTTCCATTTCCCTGTCCTTTTCTCCCTCCTCTTTGTCCTGCTTCAGGAGCCCTTTCCTCCACTCCTGTCTTTTTATCCTTTTATCTCTTGGGATGCACACACAAGGCCTGTGAATGTGACATCCTATGTAGATTGGACTTCAATGTTAGTACCTCGTATTTGGTCACTGCAAAATGTCAGCTGCTGGTATGACCTTGATTGGAGGAGAAAGACCTGGTAGGAGTATGTGGGGCAGGACACAGCAAGCTTAAGTGGTGGTTGTGTGTTAGCATCATTTGAAAAAAGTGCCATAGACTTTGTATGTTCTCTGGTGCAGCAGCCACTTTGAGCAATGGGTGGGGGTATTTCAAAGCCCAGGAGACAGTGACAGCCAACAAAACAGGGGCTAAAAGAACAGGAGGCAGAGAGAGGACAAACCAACGTGGCAGCACCGTGATGGTATCCTGAACTAGGTTGTTTAGTCCCCCACCCTGGTACAGTTTTATTTATAATATTGTACAGACTTATTGGAAGTGGGCCCATCCCAGGTCTGGGCCTCTGCCTGTGATCATAGAATCATAGAATATCAGGGTTGGAAGGGACCTCAGGAGGTCATCTAGTCCAACCCCCTGCTCAAAGCAGGACCAATCCCCAACTAAATAATCTCAGCCAGGGCTTTGTCAAGCCTGACCTTAAAAACCTCTAAGGAAGGAGATTCCACCACCTCCCTAGATAACCCATTCCAGTGCTTCACCACTCTCCTAGTGAAATAGTGTTTCCTAATATCCAACCTAGACCTCCCCCACTGCAACTTGAGACCATTGCTCCTTGTTCTGTCATCTGCCACCACTGAGAACAGCCAAGCTCCATCCTCTTTGGAACCCCCTTTCAGGTAGTTGAAAGCAGCTATCAAATCCCCCCTCATTCTTCTCTTCTGCAGACTAAACAATCCCAGTTCCTTCAGCCTCTCCTCATAAGTCATGTACTGTAGCACAAATGATTAATAAGGACAATTCTATGTCATGTTAAATGCAGTTTTATTTAGCACGTGCTATGCATTTGATGTAAGTAAAGTCACATTACTGTCTAAAAACACCTGCAACTTTAACAAACCTATGTTAGATTTGGGTAATTCTTTTGGACTGTGTTCTTTATGTATATTATGTATGTATACAATTACATTATTTCCTGTAAAAGAGAATGCTGTGCTACATCTGCTGTATTTAAAGAGGCTGTTAATTCACCATTATGGCTCATTATCACCATTAAGCAATGAGGTATTTGTGCAGTAACCTGAGTTAATAAAAAATTTCAGCGATTTTGAAGAAAAATGGAAAAAGGTTTTTCCACAGAAATTTTGGGGGACCTCCAGTGCTGGCCTTAGGGAAAATGGAGCCCTGGGCGAACTTGTATTTTGGCGCCCCTGGCCCCTGCTGCCTCCCTGGGCTCCCCATCCATCCCTCTGGCCCCTGCTGCCTCCCCATACATACCTCCATCCCCCCTGGTCCCTGCTGCCTCTCCAGGCTCCCTTCCCACCCAATTTCCCTGAGTTCCCTTCCGCAGTCTCGTACCCTAGCCCTGCCCTGTGTCTTGCCTCTGGACCATGGTGCCCCCCTGACCCTGGTGCCTTGGGCAGCTGATCACAGCACCTACCTGTAAGGCCGGCCCTGGGGAAATCCTCCCTCCCTTTTTTTCTTCAGCTGTAGTAGTAACCTGCACTGTTATAATATAATAATATGGAGATATACCTATCTCATAGAACTGGAAGGGACCCCAAAAGGTCATCAAGTCCAGCCCCCTGCCTTCACTAGTAGGACCAAGTACTGATTTTCCCCCAGATCCCTAAGTGGCCCCCTCAAGGACTGAACTCCCAACCCAGAGTTTAGCAGGCCAATGCTCAAACCACTGAACTATCCCTCCCCCCAATATATAACTGTTGTTATATATTCTCCTCTTCAAGGACTTTCCATTAATATTTCTGCAGTCTTCTATTTTTTGATATGTTGTTGTGCAGATAACTCCATGTAGCTGATCCACAGATAGGTGTATAACTGTTCCTGCTCAGACAGTACTTTCCCCCACCAACATTAAAACTCCCTTCAACTACCTCTCCTCAAGTGAAGAACTCCTGGTACATTAATCACCTGAATTCATAGACTACGGCCCTGATTCTGAGCTCAGTGAAGCTCAGAATGGGGAGGCAGGGTATCGCTCTCCTCTCTACAAACTCTGGAGGTGGCTGGGAACAGTTCTGCTCCCTGCATAAGTTATTATATAGCTGCTTGCGAAAGCTAGCAAGAGTAAATGGTGTGCAGTGTGCTCCAGTCATCGCTTTTCTTCTGGCAGGGCCGTAAACTGTGGGGGTACAAGTGCGTGTACGCACGCAGCGTGGTGGTGTTTAGGGGTTGTTTCCCTGGCTCTGCATCACCCCCGGAAGTCGCTTATTTCAGGAAGATTTCCAGGTGTCCATTTCTGCAGGGTTTACAGCCTCTATGTGCTGGCTTTTCCAGTGGACAGGAAATATAGGTAATCCAGAATCACAGCTCTTGTCTTAATTGTATGACACATCTTTGTGATTTTAAACATGAAAATACCAAGTTTCGCCTGGTTTCAATTGAGCTTCATGTTGAGATTTGGGGTTTGTTCAGAATGACTCAAGTTGGGTACAAACCGGCACAGGTCAGAACCATTGGGAATAATTCACATGAACGGATGCATCATACACTATATGATATCTCTGGATTCATATTCCTGAACAAACAGTAGGACCGTGGTAGGCATGCCTCCATTTTGGAGCCTATGAATTTCACTTGCAATGCCAGGCTAATTTGTTTTTGAACAAGTGCTGGATTAGGTTTTAACATTTCTTTAATCCTGTACAAAACTTGGCATTGGCTCATCAAAAACAAATTTAATATTGCATGTGAAGTGATCTTTTAAACGCTACTGTTGTATGTTGGTGACATCATCAGCATCTCAGTTTAACTGGTTGTCCCACAAAATCTCCTGGTGTGTGTGTGTGATACTAAAAACAATAGGCCAAATTCTGCCCCTGATTACAGCCATGAAATCCCATTGAAGCCAATAGGGTTTCATAGCTGTAACTGAGGGCAGTATCTGGCCAAGTGTGACAAATGTACATCTGTTATACCATTTACAACTGCTAATTTTCTACTTTTAAACATGCTTACATAAGGGAAATCAAATCTCTTGCTCCAGGGTAAAAGGTGAGCTCTGTAAAGGTCAAAAGGTACTCTTCCCTCCCCAACACATTCAATATTGCACAAGTGGCCAGCTGCTTTTTAGACAATGGCATCAGGAATATGCCCGTGCCAGACACAAGATGTACCAGTAATCCAATCCAGTATGGGAAATACTATTCCTGTTTTTTGTTCTTGTTCATTGTTCTTTTCTTTTGAGAGTAAGATGTTTTAAGAAAAATCTTATTTAAATTCAAGACAACTTTTAATGCTAGAAGCCATTTTCTTACATGCTTATACAGTGTATTCATAGCCTGCCATGCGCTGGATATTTAAAAAGAATCCTATATGAGAGCTGACATAATTTAAAATAAAATGTTGCTTGCTCTCTCAATGTTTAAGTTAAATAAACATCAGAAGAACTCCACACCAAGACTGAGAAACTGAAATGGATTTGAAAGTCTGAATTACAATTGACATTTCTGAGCCTCAAGCTGGCAGTGGGCATATTGCCTACGCAATATAGAACATTGTTTGTGGCACTGGCAGTGGGGCAACCTATGGAGTAGAAAACAAGCCTTAAAGAATATTTTTATTGTAATGACATGTATGGGTTCCATTGTGCTAGACGTTGCACAAACGCACAGTATATAAATACTTTCATTGATTGTTAAGGCAATGTTAAAATGGGATACAGAGTTTGTTTTAAAGAATGTCTCCATTTTCCCTATGTCGCTTTATAATAAGGGAACTGTTTCTAGTCGAAGGTTCAGAAATTCTAGCTGTTTGTAATTAAAAATATAGGCTTCAATTTTTAAATGTGGATGCCTAAAGATATGCACTTAAATCTGTAGTTAGGCACTTAACTAAATGTGGTCTGATTTTCAAAGGTTCGGTGCACCCACAGATTCCACTGAAGTCAATGTGGGCTATAAGGGTTTAGCTTCTGAAAAACCAGGGTACTCTTATTTAGGTGCCTAACTTCAGGCACCCACGTGTGAAAATGTCAATCTTTGAGTTCAGCTATATTTTAATGATGTGAAGCTTCTTGCTCTGTAGGCTTTCTGAGTGCTGAATTGATCAAACGAGTAGAGTTGTCCCTGAAAAATGCATAAATATGTAATGTAAAACATAGTAAAGCAATACACTTGAAATGCAGATTATACTGATTTACTACAAGTCACGTGAAAATAAACTTTTCAACAGTCTTTGTAGTATCTTTTTTTTTTATAGACATCACAAAATAATTGGCATGGAATCAAAATCAAAATAATTGTAAACTAGACTTCTGTATTTGAAGCTTCATTATAATAGCATGGATAAGTGTCTAGCTTTCTTACTCCTTAAGATCTTCCGTGGAGGAAAATGGGTGCAATAACATAATTGGAACTGGGGTAAGCTGTCCTTTTGTGGAAATAACATTAATTCAGTTACTATGAAATGTTCTTACCCTCTTTGTACAAAAAGAACTTTGAAACTCCATATTTTTGAAGTCTTCCAGAATATTTTTCGTCACCACCTCCGGATACTTAGAATTTAAAAAATGCTAAAGTCTAAGCTCAGATACTGTACCTCTGCAGAGCACCTATTCCCATAAGTAGTAGTCATATGCTGTCTATATGTGTAGCGGAGTCCTCTGCTGCCATTTTGTGTTAACTGCAGATGCCGCCTGAATTAGAGGGGAAACACACACTATGCTCTCTCATAGAGATTTTATTATTCTTTCCTATGTTGATGTTTTCATTTAATCTAAAGGAAGTCATTTAATCTCTGAAAAGATATGGATGCTCTTTGTGTATGGGAGAAAACAATGTGCATGAGCGTCTCAGGGCAGAACTAGGCCCTTTGTATTTACAGATTAAAATTCAAAAATCTGAATGGCAACAATGAACAAAAGATCCTATAAAAATACATTGTCTTTGGAATGGCATATATTTACTTGGTAAATATTGCAACTTGAGAAGCTAATAAGAGGCAGACTTAATCAAACTTCATGAATCAGTTTTATTACAGAATTTCTTGGCTTATTTTTATGGCATATGAAGTACAATAGTGTATATTGTATATTTTGTAGGTAATGGACCAAAACCTGCACTGACCTACACCTTGTGGGGCTCAAGTGAACTTACTGAGGCTGTGTGGTGAGTACGTCAATACAGAATTTGGCCCAATAGCTACGTTCTGTATGAAACAAACATCTCTTGCATGTTACCTTTCGTTCCGAAGCATCCCTAAATGTTTTTAAATATATAGGTCCTGTTCTATTAATTCAGATGCAATATATGGGCTCAAAGGTGTCAACATGACCGTCACTATCCAACATTAAAAGATTTTAGATGAGGTTCAGGGTTTAGTATACAGCCTGCTTAGTACTATGGCAAACACAACACCCTTTTAACCTTTTATTAAAGATAAAGCATTTGCAATGTAAAATATTAAGTAAGTCTTTTATTTTAACCACAACCCTTGTTCCTTTAAAAAAAAAAAAAAAAAAAAAAGCTGTAGCATTTTCATAAGGAAAACCCCTCTGTATGACAGTCTTTTAGTCAGTATTAAAGACGGTAATAACTGTTCTTTTTGGGAAAGAGACAAAGTTAGTTGAGGTGGGCTGGAGCTGTCATTGTTGTTAAAGTCCAGTTCCATTTTCTGGGAGACCAAACAAGACAAACACATGCAAGAGGGGAAAGAAGAGCACAGCAAAGATAGAAAATGCAGCTTCTACCTCTGGTAGTGACTCTCACTTGCAATCTTACTGCTGGAAATACACAGGCACAGGCAGGGGTGAAGGTAACTTAAAGGACTTACCGGCACACCAGCCTGAGCAGGGAGCGGGGCCTCAACTGGAAGAGGCGTGGCCTCAATCAGAAGAGGTGGGGCCTTTAAATCCCCGGGCCCTTTAAATCACCCCTGGAGCTACCAGCTGCAGAGGTGGCTGGGAGCCCCGGGGCTAGGGGGTATTTAAAGGGCCCAGGGCTCCAGCTGCCGCTACCGCAGCAAAGCCACAGGCCCTTTAAATTGCCGACGGAGCCCCAGGGGCTTCCGGCTGCTGCTGCTACCCCGGGCTCGGGGCTCTGGTGGAGATTAAAGGGCCCGGGGCTCCGCTGCGGTAGCGGCGGCTGGGAGCCCCATGCCCTTTAAATCACCGCCGGAGCCCTGCTGCTGCCACCCCAGGGCTCCGGCAGTGGGGCTTGGGCAGTGATTTAAAGGGCCTGGGGCTCCCCACAGCAGCCAGAACCCTGGGCCCTTTAAATCGCTGCTGGAGCCCCCGGGGTAACGGCAGCGGACCGGGGCTCCAGTGGTGATTTAAAGGGCCAGGGGCTCCTGGCCGCCACTACTGCAGCGGAGCCCCAGGCCCTTTAAATCGCCGCCCAAGCCCCGTTGCCGGAGCCCCCGGGGTAGTGGCGGCAGCCAGGGGCTCGGCGGTGATTTAAAGGGCCCTTTAAATCACCGCCTGACCCGCCTCCACCACCCAAGGGCTCTGGCAGGAGGGCTCTGGTGGCAATTTAAAGGGCCCAGGGCTCCGGCCGCTGCCAGGAGCCCCAGGCCTTTTAAATCGCCGGCCTGGGGAAGCCGGTCCAGTCCGGCATGGTGAACCAGCTCTTGCCGGTATGCCGTACTGGACCGTACCAGTTTACTTTCACCTCTGGACACAGGCATTCTGAGACCTGGCAAATTTGTACCAACATTGGGCTGTTTAGGGCATTGCTGTTAGGTGCCTTTCTGGTCACAGGCTTATAGCAGTGTTGCAAAATATACAGTCTTGGCTGGCTAAACCAGACTCTTATTAAATAGAAAGCAAAAGGAGAGGGATATTAAAGAAGGAACCCGCCACCATCCAAAAAAAGCCATAAAATGGGGAAGAAAAAGGACACACACTGGGTTGTGTTGGGGGGGGGGGGGAGCAAAGTTTCACATTCCAGGTGGTGTTTGGGATTCAGGCAGAGCCAGTGGAGGTGGTGATGTTATGTGGGTCACTCTTTTGGCCCAGTCTGGTCAAGACATCATCACCAAAGCGCCGGGGGGGTGGGGGTGGGGGTGGGGGTGGAACATAACTATCAAAAATCAATTTTACCAGGATGGTAGGTCTAATATCCCTACTCTTGCCAAAAGGACTGTGGGGTCTTCAATGTCCCTACTTGGTCAATAACTTGGTTTGAACCTCCATAAGTTGGCATCTCCAACAGCATGGTATTAGGGTACACCATGCTGGAGCACTAACTCACAGGGAAGAGTGCTATGTACTGGATCATCTTGGGTTTTCATCACTCTGAATTTTTCTTGGCGCTCTCATGCTTGTGTGGCTTAGCTCAGCCCTGCTTTACTTGTGAGACTGGATGAGATCATAGCCTGAGGGGCTAGGGCTTCAAGCCACTGAATACAAAAATTTGGCCAGCAATCTGAGTATCTCAGCTGGGATTCATGCTGAGCACTCTAAATTTACAGACAAGGCAATATTTTATGGACAGTAATTTATTTGACTTATTGATTCAGTGAAGATTTAATTGACTGTAAAATCAATTTAAACAACTGAAATGTGATTGTAATATTCACAACACCTTCGACTCTGGTAGTTATTAACCCTTTGAGTGCTGGCATTTTGCAGGCTGCTTGACAAATGAGCCATGGAGGTGAGCTAAGCATGCCACAGGTGAGGCTGGACCCATCTCACGTTTAAGTGCGCATCACCATTTGAAAAAGCTATAGCAAATTACACAACTGAGTCAATTCATGAGAAAGATGGAAATCTTTTTCTTTCTCTCTTAGGACCGGGGGTCGTTGCCCCATCACTTACTGTTGATCCAGCCTGGGGGGCAATCTGGTTAATAGGAAATAGCATCGCCGAGCAGGACGTGTGCTGCTGTCTGCTGGGTTGATGTAGCTTGCTGTCCTGGAAATGTAGTAGCGTACAGAAACTACTAGGGTTGTGGTTATGCAAAGTGTGCATCATCTCACTAGGGTTTCATAATGTCTCCTCAGGGAATAAATTATTTGTTTGTTAAAGCTTAAGATTTGTTTGTAATGGAAACACAATATGGTGCATATCTCTCACCATGTGCAGATTGTAAATTCTTCCCAATGAAATGTGAGATTCAGCCTGTGAGGTGAACGGCATTATTGTGTCTATTGAAGTCAGCAACTTACATAATCAGACCCCATTTGTGAGCTTTCTTAAGAATACACTTATCTCCAGCCAAAGCTTCAACTCTGAACTAAACTTCTTTTCACCTCCTACTGAGGAGTTATATGTTGGACTCACCTCAGGAGGGAGAAATTGGATGTCATATTTCATCAAAACACACCTGTGACCAGCAGCTCAGTGGGATGGGATGTCACAATTGCAGCTGAGGAATTTAAACCCTTTATGTAACCTCCATTATCACAATTGCAGATATTGTGTACAGACGTATTCACATGGGGAAATGGCTTGTTATTACTTGCCATGACAAAAGAACCTTCAATCGTGTGTTGTCCCACCCATAGTGTGCTTGTTCAGTGTTTTTGTATAAAATGCAAATAAAAGCCAGTCTGAAATATAAACAGGCTTTTCCGGACTCTGTTGTGTTTGGGATCCAGCAAAGCTACAGCAATGAGATGTTGTATGAAGAGCCAGCTCTGCGTGCGTTCTGATCTCACTCTGAATGAGGTAATAGGTGAGAGGGCAAGGTGAACTCAAGTTTGGACTGGACTGATATGAGTCAGAAAGAAGGGAGGCAAGAATGAACTGAGCAATGAGGAGCGTGGTGAAAACTCCATGGGTGAGACTAGGCTGGCAAACAGCATTAATGCCAAAGGGAGTTGTACTCTGTTACCGGATTTGTCCATTACTTTGGGGTATGTTCATTTATTCGGGTTACTCTTCTGGGGAGGGGGTGTTCTGTACTTCTATCAATGTACAGCTTGTGTCACGTGTGTTTTCATATGGAGCTCTACTTCTCCCTTCTGCAAGTCCCCTCCCAATGGATCTATTCTGCAGGACCTAGGTTCCCTAGGGCTGGGTTCCGCCAGCCCCAGAATCAGATGAACACGCACACTAACAGAGCAAGTCTGAGTGGACCGGGTCAATCAGCACTCTCAAGCTTATATGTCCCTGGACTCAATGGGCTGGATCAAGCAGCACTTTCAAGCTGCCACCCTTATATGCCACAAGTACCGCACCGGAATAGACTAAGTCTGAGCAGGCTGGGTCGAACAGCACTTCCAGGCTGCCACCCTTATATGCCCCTGGACTCAGCGGACTGGGTCAAGCAGCACTTTCAAGCTGCCACCCTTGTATGTCACAGGTTCAGAACGTCCCTATCCCCGCTTTCATATCACAATTGTACTGATAGTAACCCACTTGATGAGCAAACTCCACAGTATTTTGGGGCGCTACAGGGATCTTTAGCTTAGGTAAGAGGAGCGTTGCTGCAGAGTAAATGGGGAAGCTAAAAACACAAAAGAGTAAAGTTCAGAGAGAGAGAGAGAAGCAACCAGCTTAACCATAAAAGTTATGTATTGAATAATAGTGATATCTACACAAGGAGAGCCTAAACCAACATAAGTTACATTATTAAAGGTTAATACCTGAGGTAGAAAAGAAAACAGAGAGAGAGAGAGAGAGAGAGAGAGAGGGAGGGAGGGATCTCACCCACTCCATGAAGCTTGATGGTGGCAGCTCAGGGTACTGAGTGCTGGAGACCGGCAGAGCCCCCAGCACGATCAGTCAGGAAAAGATACAGTCCCAGTGGAACTGATGCATAGCCTGGATCCAAGCATCAGAACACTGACTTGAACATAGATAGAGGTTTCTGTAGGGAAACAACAATGGTTCAAGGGAGAACACTAGATTTGTTTATGGGTAAACTGATGACTCAAGGGTTTTCTTTAGGCTAGACAATAGGAGCTGACCACTCTTGGCTATGGGTGGTGTTTTCTTCCAGGGAGCTCCCAATGCAACTAGGCTGCTTCAGTATTTTGGCTATCAATTAAGGATTCCTTACTAGAATTGGTCTGATAATTGCTGAGCTGGGTGTGTGCAGGTGTAGGTTCCTTAACATCTGGAGCAGAGATCCCCCATGATACAGTGCTTCCCTGCTTTCCTGGTCCCAGAGTTCAGTGCAGTTCTCTGTTCTCCATTCTGTATGCTAATAGAGATGCCTTAATCTAGTCACCCTTGTCAGGAGGGGTCTAGGTGTGTCTCCCAACACCCTTCACTGCTCTCTGCAAGTCTTTTCTCTGATCGGTTTTGGTTCAAGCAGAGATGGCGGGGATGTCTTTCATGAGTCAGACAGGCTAGATACTGAACTCCGTGGGTGAGAGTAGGCCGGCAAACAGCATTAATGCCAAAGGGAGTTGTACTCTAAAGTTCCTGAACTGAAGGTTGAAAATGTATGTCAGCCTATGAACTTTCAAGAATATTTTTTTTAATGGAGTAAGTATCTGAGGATGTCAGAATGGAGAGTTTACAGCTCCTTAGTGCCACTCTTAGCAACAGTTATTGGGGATTGCAAGAGGTCAATGGAAAACACTATTGACTTTCTGTTCATCCTTTACAGAGCAAAGAAGGACGTGCTCAGAACTCAAACTTGGACCTACTCACTTGGCGGCACCATGCAAGGAAGTGCTACAAGCCAGGCTCCCTTGCACTCAGCTAAATCTCTGAGGCTCGTTTATACTGACTCGACTGATATGTAAGGGAGATGGAAGAAGGGCTGAGAAAGTGTAAGTTAAAGTAGCTGCCATTCTATTTTACAACTCCTTCTTGCATAACCTACACCAGTTTAGGTTGCCTTTCACATGGGGATGTGAGTAGGTCTAAGTTAGTCTGTCAGTATTTAGAAACCTATATAAGCTGTAAGTCATTTACCTTTTTGTACTTTTCACTGTTTCTTTATGAAAATTAATAAATTAATCACAACACTCCCCCCTCAAAGAAACCCCAATAAAAAACAAAACAAAACCGTTTTACTATTTAAACTGAATTTGAAAATAAAGGCTTGTTTGCAAAGATTAATGCATATTAACCCTTACACTCCTGACTGGATCGCCAAATTATGTTGTGTTAATTTTGATGATATAAATGGGCCCAGAGTCTCAATGGGGTTAACGTGACTCTGTCACTGTACAGCACTAAAGAGGGGGGATGTAATTTGGGGGTACGTAATTCAGGGGTACTGATAAAATGAAAGCCTTACTTAATACTTCAAATGCTTTAAATGTTTTTCCTTCTTTTTCTGTGTCTTTAATGAAAGGTTCTAAAGATTTTTATTGGTGTTTGTTGCCATGGTACTAAGCAGGCTGAGGTCTCTGTACTCAACCCCCTGAACCATGTTTAACCCTGTGTAGTGTTGAACAGTGAGAGGATCATTTTAAGACTGACTTTCTGGGTTCTGGGCCCATTATTCCATTGAAATTAACACACCAACGGCAATTAGGCCCAGATCCACAAAGGTACCTAAACCCCAGACTTAGGCACATGCCCCTCCTTCCCTCCTCCTCCTGGTTTGTGTGAAGCAAGGCAGGCACCTAACTCATTCACACAAGAAATGCCCTAGGTACCAAAGCCGCCTGGCTATCAGCAGCTGGTTCCTGTTCACGGATCGCTAAACAGAGAAAGGTGCCTCCTGCAGCCCACTTATTATTCTTTTAGCTCACATGTGGTATAAGTTAGTAATGGTCATAAAATGATTAATTGATTGCCGTGTGGTTTGTTGAGGCCCTTATGCTTACTCATGGCAGAACCAGAGAGCTGGGTATGCCCTCTGTCACAGAATGAATGGGATGGCATATCATGGATGCCTGTTGGTGAAAAGGATTAAACTTAATTGGCCTAATGATGAAATGACTCATTAGTGTAATTAACATCAATCTGAAAATAAAGCTGTGGACAATAATTGTAACAAAGGCCAAAAAGGAATTGTGGGATTTTAACAGGACTCAAGGTTGAAGGGACATTAGCCCAGCAGATTCAGGAACACTCTTAGTTTCCTTTACGGTGGCTGCCATTGACAAGATAGCCTTTACCAGTGCCGTGATTCCCAATGCGAGTCATCGGCAGTGTTTGAACCAGGAACCACTAAAGCATAGACCTCTACTATCTGAGCTGAAGGAGTAACTTTGTAAGACGGTAGCACTAGTAGGCAGTTGTCCTTTATGTGGACCAGCCACTAAAAGGGAAGGAAACACACACTGCAGGCCTAGTATGCCAACAGTCACCACACAGTAGTATTAGAGATACTGCAGTGTTTGCCCTTTTTTTTTTTTTTTTTTTTTTTGGTGCAAAATACATCTTCCATAACCAAAGACAAGTTAAAACAAGAATGAGAGCGAATGAATATGAAGCAAAGCTGCTACACTTCATATATGTGAGCGCATGATGGATGTCTATGTGTGAATCTTAATCACTGGTGCTCAGATACCACAGTGTCAGGGGCTGATAGGTCTGCTACCCATCTGGGTCTCAAAATGATACTGGGACCATCTGGGAAAAATTACACTCAAGACCTCTTCCCTTTCCAGATCTTGGGGCTGCCCTCGTGATTAGGGCCTTCTGTGCTTCTGTAATATAAACAGTAAGGATTCAAGGACTAAGCAGGAAGGTTTAATAGCTTGTTGAGGCAAGGTTGCTGGACTCTGATTCTTCTTTGTCAGGCCTCTCTTACAGGGTGTCGGGAACACTGTTCCAGTGCTAAGTAAATTCACAAGGAATCTCATTCACATTACAAAATACATCAAGTGTATTTAGGGCCTGCTCCAACGCTTATTGAAGTCAGTGGAGAGACTCCTATTGACTTCAATGGATCTATCCATTGACTTCAATGGATTTTGGATTAGGCCTGCATGAAACACCCCCATTTCTGTCCAAAAGTGTATTTTCATGAAAACAGGTGGGCTCTTCCTCCTATCCGAGACATTTGTAGGATCAAAATCTCATTTATGCAAATGTTCACAACAAGCAAATAAAAATGGATGAAGTGGATTTTGGATTCGATGGTGTAATTGTGCTATTTCCCCCCCCTCGCATACTGAGCCTGCTGAACATTTAAACACAACAAAACCAGGAAAGGGAGAATATAGTTAGTTGTGAAAGTGAGGGACTGTCAGCACTGCTTAGAGCCAAATAGCCTTCAGGCAGATGCCATGTGAGCTTCCCTCCTACAGCTCTGCCAATTCACCTTTTCTCCACCCTGCTAATCCAGTTAGAGCTGGGGTAATCTCTTGTCATATACCTGATACTAAACCAAACACACCTGGGTTGGAATTTCATTACAAACCTGAAATTCAGGCCAGGTTTGATATTCTACTTGGACCTTTTGTCAAGTCTTGGGCCATGTTTGGAATGAACCTAAGCTGATTTACGGTTTTGAGACAAAATCAAGCAAATCCTTAGTGCTTTGGCTGCGTTCCAGTGAGCTTGAGCCTTTCTTTGAATCCCAAGTCTCCCGACTTCCAATCCTGTGCTGGTCCTAAGTATTTTACCTATTGAAGATGTGAGATGGTCTGTAATAGAATATAAGAACAGCCATACTGGGTCAGACCAAAGGTCCATCTAGCCCAGTATCCTGTCTTCCAACAGTGGCTAATGCCAAGTGCCCCAGAGGGAATGAACAGAACAGGGAATCATCAAGTGATCTGTCCCTTGTCGCCCAGAAGCACAGTATAACACAACATGGCCCAGGATTTCTCGAACTCTGTTTATAGCAACACTTAATGATCAAGGTCCTGGGGGGGACACAGCAGAGCTGAAGCTACCTGCAGGGCCGCTGAGAGCGGGTTCGAGCCCCAGTGAAAAAAAATTTTCGGGCCCCCCAGCAAGGGCGGACCGGCTAAACAGGGCCGACGAAGCTGGGCCCCGGACCGCTGGGCCCCAGTAATTTGTACCAGCTTCCCCCACTCTCGTTGGCCCTGGCTACCTGCTGTTGAAGCTAGCAGAGTACTTCTTAGTAGTCATTAAGGCTCAACTCGAGATGTAAATCTGCCTCCTGAGTTCTCTCTTCTCTCTCCCCCCTGCCTCCCACTGTGTTGGAAGTAATGAACTCACTGCTGAACTGGCAGGCCTATTCGATTCAGATTCTTACAGGGAGCCCATCACGGTGGTTTCTGAACAGGTCACAGATGAGGCTGTCTGCTTTCATAATTATGAATAGCAGTATGCCTGAGCGGTGCCAAGCAACTGTACTTCTTACAGCCTTCCATGGAAGCGAAGGGCACTCAACAAGTCACAGGATCATCCCCCGGTGTTAGTGTATGGGGAGGAGGTCTGCCTTAAAATCCTGCCTTACTCAAAAGTTCTGCTTCTTTGCTGAGAGATCCCTGAGTGTCAGCTCCAGGGCAGCCGTGGTGGGTTGCTTTTGGACGAGCTTATACCTGCACTGAGGCTCCTCTCTCCTCTCCCCTCTCCCCCCCCGCCCCCCAAAAATCCTTCATTTGCAACTTACGCAAATAATGTATCTTGTGTCTTGGCTGACGCCAGAGAGAACATATGGAAAAAAGAAGGGTGGATAAAATTCTGTATAGTATAGGAAAATGCCTTGGAGGCAATGCAGTCACATTGCATGACTTGTCTGAAAGGTACAACGTGAATTTTATAGCAAAGCCATCAGCCAGTTCCCATTACATTCAGTTAATAATTATTTCCAGAAGATTAAGAACAGTGGAAGAGATTGGATGGACATTTATGTTTAACAAAGTGACCTTGTAAAGTTCATGTAAGTCATATCACAATAGGGATTATAGATAAGATCACAGCCCACGGGACAAAAATGGCCCTGGAATCAATGTAAAATACCAAGTTTTAAAACAAGGTAAAACAAAAACCCCATTAACTAAGTCACCTGTAGGGCTGCACTCCTTTTAGTAACTACTATTCATACATATGTCAAGAGTCAGATTTCAATGCAGTGAACAAAAATACAAGATGTGTGGAGAGATTGGTTTGGAGAACTGTTAACTTCCCCAAGAGCTATGGAAAAGGAAATATAAAGTGTCTTAAGGCTCCAGAAAGATATGGATTGTTCCCATATTTATCTGTTACATCAAGGTTGCTAGCAACACCCAGAATGAATTAACAAGACAAGCTATAATTCTCAGTACAGGTTTGTTGACGCTACACTGTTGCTAGAAGCCTGCAGCAATACAAACACAAAGGTTTCTGCTTACAAGGACAGTGTCTGAGGAGATTATAGAATTCTAGAGCCTGTGCATGTGCTAATTTAGTGTTTTTTGTTAATACAGTGTATTAGCAAGATACATGGTTTTTCTTCAGTCTGATACAGAATACTGTGTGGTCAGATGCAGCAAGGCTCAGCACTTGGCATAATCCTTTCACTATTAAAAATAAAACAGAAAAGGATAATCTGTGCATAATACTAAGAGGAAGCAGTATGGTCCAACGGACAGAGCACAGGAAAGGGCATTAGGAGACCTGGGTTCACTTCCTGACTGTTGTTTGCTATTACTCACTGGGCAAGTAAGTTAATTTCTTTGTACCTTGGTTTTCAGCCTTAAGGGTCTGACACTTGCTCCCCCTTGACATCCAACCCTGCCCAGTTTTAAGTATGTTTTCTTATATCTTCTACCCCAAATTTAAAACTTTTCCTTATGCATTGTGAGATTCCCTTTATGAGTATGGTTATCATAATATTGCATTTATCCTTTTCTAACATGCTTTTTAAGAACTGCTATGCAGTTACACCAAGCGTATTGGCAGGAGGGCACTTAATAACATTTGTTAATTATTGATTTATATTTTAAACAATGTTTTGAGACCCTTGTCAGGGTCAGAGAAATGATGAGGCATCGTCTTTAAGAATGTTTATCCCATTTCTTGATCTGAAATAGTAATCTTAAATTATTTCCTTTTTTGATTCATCGAGGAAAAGATGAGTTCATATGTAAATTTATACATTGTCAAGATTTTAAAAAAATGGATTTTAAATGTGTTTAATTTCTCTTAAGCGTGTGCTTAAATGCATTGTTGAATCAGGGCCTTCTCCCAGAATAAATCAGCTCAGCTCACATAGTGCCATGATGGGCAGCAGTATTAAACCCTCCTAAAATGGGTAAGATAGGAGTAGCTGCAGGAAATTCAAGTGAGTTACACCCATGTTTGGAGCCAGTGTGAGATCAGAATCCAGCCCTATGATTATAATATAATACTTCTCAGCTGTATTACTAGTACCACCTTTGATTATTACAATAGAAATAATTTCAAAGGTGACATTTGCATTTCCCCCCCAAGAGGCCCATTCCCACAATGTGCTGAACACCCTCAACTCCTGTTACCACAGCACATCAGCATGCTCGACACCTTGTAGGACTTGGCCCTTATGGTGCATGTGCTTTGCTTTTTGCATTCTCTCAGCTTGCACGATATGATTTGAGTGAGTTTGTTTATTTATGGGCTTGATCCTACAAACATGGACATTCTGAGTTTGCAGGATCAGCCCCTATATCTAATTTTGGTTGCTTTGATTTCAGAATATAAATTATGGAAGGATACAGGTCCTAGGCACTCGTGACAGATATCAAACATGCAATCCAACAAAGACAGACGACAAGCAAACCAACCACTTTTCTCGGCACACAGTTAGAACTGTCTCAACTCTCTTAAAATCCTAATCCTTTCTGACCACAAATAAAATCCTCACCCAAACCTTCCTTAAATCTCAGTTCTAACCAAACAAATGGGCTTTGCCGGATGCTTTAGAAGTCAGTGCACTTGAGCTACTCCAGACCAGGAGATGAAATCCAAAGTGTCACAGAGAATGCCCTGAATTCAGGATGCCCAACTTGGACCTGATTTAGAGAGGTGCTGAGCACCCACAACTGCATATGGCATTTAGATCACAGGTACAGCAAGAGGTGCCAGTTAGTATCAGGACTCCATTGTGCTAGGCACTGTACGAACACATAGGGAAGTACAGCTCCTCTTCTGGAGAACTTACAATGTAAAAAGACAAAGCATAGGGGAAAGGATACCAAATACAAGCAGGGTGGTGATGGGCAGGGGCCACAGTGGGAAGGGGGCAAGGTGTGAGGGAGAGATGGCTGCAGAGTTGACACTGACACCACACAGCAGAGTCAGTGGTTCTGTAGTGCCCTCCGGTGTCTTAGGATACATTTCTGCTTCAAGCTGGGGGTGTTATTCCCAGCTCAAGGAGCCATACCCCGGTGGTTCTGATTGAGCTGGAGTGCTAAAAAATAGAGAGTAGCCGTGGTGATGCGAGTGGTGGGAGGGGCTTTTCACCCCTAGTATGTACCCAGTGTCTTGGATGGGTATGCACTGGGGGCGAGCCGCTTTTGCTGCCGTGGTTACACTCTATACTGAGTGCACTAGCTAGATCAGAGTTAGCACAGGGGTGTATTTCCTGGAGCGGGGAATTACCTCTCCAGCTCAAAGTGCAGATGTACCTTTAGCGCTGTCCATCGGCCGTGGAGGAGTGAAGCCCAGAGAAACACATGCTGTTCCCAGCTCCCCTGGCAGGCAGAGCTGCAGCAACTGTGCCACAGGGGCTTTACTACTCCACTCCTGGCAGCACAGGGCAGTGTCGCTGGACCAGAGCTTAGTGCTGTGGTTCCTGCATGGGTTGGGACACCTAGCAGGCCCTGCCCTCACCTCTGCTGTTGCGAAGTTTCCACTGACGGTATCCTAAAACAGCTCAGGCTCTGGTACACTCGTGGGATACACATGTGCATCTCATTAGCGCGGAATACAGACTTATATAACAGACCTATGTAACAGAAACTGTTTCCGATTTTTAGTGCACGCCAGCAGGGTCTTCACAGGTTGGGGCACTTTAGAATCCACACCCCTCTAGTGCACGTTGCCGCCCTGTGTAAACAAGCCCAGCCTTGCCCAAGCTTTTTTTTTTTTAATTGTATGTCTTTTATTACAGACTCTGAGCAGACTTGGATGAATAAAGAAGTGCAGGGAGAGTGAAACCCAGCCAGAGAGCAGGGCTTGAGTTGGCTCCTTTTCCTGTCCACGTTGTATTAGCAATAGGCCACCACTCTTCCAAGGTAAAAAGTGAGAGTGGCACTAGATCCTCTGTCCGACTCCTTGTCTCAGTTATTGAGTTGTAGGGCTCTCAGTGGGTATTAAATATCCAAACACCCCTAGGGTTTTCTGACAAGGGGACCCATAAACTCATTTCCATTTGTGACCCAGAGAGGCTTTGAGCACATCTGTAGCTATCTATAAAAATCCACTACGTAGCTCATGCCACTGTATCCAGCAACATGCCTGATGGGGGTTTCCAACAATTGTAAGCTGATGGTTAATAAGCAAATTGTACCTCTGTATATAATAACTACTGGCACTGGCTGGGGGTTAACTCTATGATCTGAGGTATATCTGAATTCTCCTCTCTCCTTTCCAGAACAAGGCTGTCTCCTGAATGAAAGAAAAATAAAACTGAGAACAGGAGCACAATGATTATATTATTCAAGCACAAAGGGTGTCAATTTAAGGACTATTAAACTTGACCTGAATGGGGAATGGCTAAGGTATGGTAAAACAAAAATAGAGCTGAAAAGAACACAAACTTTTTGGTAATAAACTTAACAGTTATGATTTGTTTCATTTCTTAGCTGTTTTTGGAGCACAGAAATTTCTCTTCTTATGATTTTTTTTTTTGTACTGCAGTAGTGCCTAGAGGACCCAACCAAAGTTAAAGGCTTTATTGTGTTAGGTGCTGTGTACCCCTCCCCCAAGAGATTATTTCTATCCCAAAGAGTTTATGATCCCTAGTTATTTCTCAGTGACCTATGCACAGATTTGAAATGAACACCGGCAAGTATAAAAATGGATCTCTTTTGGAAGTAAATTTGGAATTATGATATTCATTTTTGTATTTCTTCAAAAAATAAGCATTTGACTGGAAATTGGATCATTTTAATGCTACTGGATCTATTTTTGTGTAAAAGTCCTCAACTTTGCCGGCTTGTTCATGCAAACTCAAAATGCCACGCGTGTCCGATTTCACAGTGACTATTCTGCACATCCCTACACAATAAAATGGTTCAAGAATATATGCATGGATTTCAAAACTACAAACTGCATTTTAAAAGCAGACTGCAGCCCAGATTTTCAACATCTCTGTAAACTGAATTGGTCCTCTGTTTTATCTCACCCTCCTCAATCCAAAAATCTCTCTTTTGTTATGGATGGGTCTCTTACTAGGATGTAGATAGTAGTGATTTTAATAAATAACTATAATATGTATGTGACTGGCTGCAGAGACTCTGTTCTGGCAAATAAGGTGTTAATGGCAACGCAAGTTACAGGTGCTGCAGGGAGAGACCATAAAATCAGCTGCCCCAGACAGGAAGGGAAAGACTGCCTATGAGAAAGCTATCCTGAAAATCTTAGGGCTGTGAGTGACAGTTAAGAAACCCTGATCTGGGGAGTATGTTTGTGTTACTCTTTGAAGTATTATCTTTTATTCCCCTATGACCAAGAGATAAGATCCTCTCTGGAAAAGGTGGGATCTGACTGGTTCACCCTGTGGTTTTGTGCTGAGCTGTTCAAATTTCACTCCTTAGGGCCAGCCTGGCAGACCAAGTTGCAGCACACGGCACTGCAATGCCAGGGGAATTGGAGTCTGAGTCAAAGCTATATTTGGCTGAATATTTGGCTTTCCTAGCTCTTGAAGTCCATTCCCTGCTAATACACTTAAGTACCATTCAGATTGTTGGGAGTTTTGTGCACCCATCAGCAGGAGAATAGACCGCTTATAGTTTAACAGAAGCTAGAGCTGGCAAAGGTCAACCAAGGGAAAGGAAAAGGTGCAAGTTAGGAACATAGGAATTACCAGACTGGATCAGAACTGTGGTCCATCTCATCCAGTATCCTGTCTCTGAAAGTGCCCAGTACCAGTTGCTTCAGAGTAAGATGCAAGAAACCTTGCAGTAGACCGTTAGGGGATAGCTCCAAGATAAAGTCTCCTTCTCATTCCCATTAGTTAGCGGTTAGAGTACATCCTGAAGCGGGCAGGTTTATGTCCCTTCTAGAAAATCTGTTTGTTTTTTTTTAAACATTGACTTTATTATAACTGGGTATTGTCAGTCATATAAATACCTAATCCTGCTAAGGTCTTGATCCCAATGATTTCCTGTGGCAATGAATTCCACAGGCTAACTATGTAAAAATATTTCCTTTGGTCAGTGTCAAATTTGCTGCCATTCATTTATTTGAAAATCTCTTTGTTCTGAAGGGTGAACAGCGATGCTTAATCTACCTTCCCTATAGTAAATCTATAACTCCCTTGGTTCCACATAATGGTGAAAGGTGTATGTATCTATTGCATCAATTATCTTCAGTAAATAAACCAGCATGTTTAACTACCTTGGGCACATTTCTTTCCAAGTAGGCTGCACTGAGTGAGGGTCATCATGTGATGCTGCTGATTTGATTAAATAACCAGGGCTGCCACATGCCATTATAAACACAGAGAAATGAAGATAATTAAACACTGAGGACGTGACTGTGAAAACCACGTGTTATGTTTTCAAATGAGCATGCTACCTTGAACTCAGAATAAATATTTATAGATATGCTGACATCATGATAAGAGAGGAAAGTTCCTCTCCAGCCTCATTCTTAGTTCAGTCTCTGCCTAGCCATAACCTACAGCTAGTTTGTTTGAAATGAAAGTATATATATATATATTTTTTTTGGACAACATCAATATTGAGGAAATAGGGGAGACTAGAGCCCGGTGCCTGAGAACTCAACCCAACAAGGCATATTGCAGTTCAGAAATAGCGACTCTGCGCACACGCAGTTCTCCAAGAGGTGAGCAGGACTGGCAAACGTGGCACTAGCCCAGTGCTTCATTTGTGCCAGGGCTTGCCAAGGCTGAGCCCTGGCACCTCTAGGTTTGGCAGTTCATAGTTCCAGCACCTATAGGTTCGCTGCATCAGTTATGAATGTAAAAACATTGCTTGAGCCAGGGCACCTCTTTCTTTACAAATTAAACACTGCACTAGCTTCCTGTGCATTGGGGTTGGACATTTCAATTTGCTTAAAACCAAGTGCAGGAGGCTCCCTACTGATTGTTTCTCATTAAAGAGGAGGGAAATATTTATATTTATTTTTAAGCACAACAGATGCGGTGAAAGAGGATGACACAGCCTAGCTGTGGGAGTGGCCAAGGAATTTCAGCTCTCTATGCCTGAGTTTACCCATATGTAATGGGGCTGTAATACTTGGCTAACTCGCAGGGGGCATTGTGAAGTTTAATTATTGAAAAACAAAAAGGGGGAAAAAACCACCCTTGTAGACCCTTAGCTCAAAGGCACCCTTACTTTCTTATCTATGAGGCCAAATGAATTCATATCCACAAAGTGCATTTTGATCATCTGAAGGGAGGCATTATAGATTGGCAAAGTACTCTAAGGTTTTCCCTGCACTAGAGATTTCAGCCGTTGGTGACACAGCCACTGGTATAGGTGCACTGATGCAAATCCCTCACGTTTGTAACTGGGATAAGTGGCAGGGTGAAAACTGCAGTTTATTTCGGCTTTGCTTGTCTACTGGGCTGGGGCAGTTTCACTGATGGCTGTAACTGGGGATATCTCCTGTGTTTTACAGTGATTGGGGTAAGAGAAAAGCATTACACATAAAGCCTAAACTTCTCTTTTAGATACATGAAGGGTGGGGGAGCAGGAGGAAAGGGTCAAAGGAAAAACACAGACTCAGGGATTCTGTCTGAAACAACCACTCTGCAGGTTTTCTCACAAATGAGTCACTTAACTGAGGTGGCCTGCCAATCACAGGGGGAGCTGAACAGTACTTAATACATTAGAGATACTTTGAGGTGCTCAGATAAGAAAGGAGGCCGCCCCTATAAGAATGGCCTTTTGTTATGGGTTTCACTGTACGTGGCTGAAGGACAGAACCCAAGTAAAGCGGATGTGATCACTGAGCCCAGGCAAAGTAATATTAATTTTGCACATGTAGTAGTAGTCTAAGCAATAGAAGTAGCCATAGAGGTGAGATGCTGGAGAATGGCAAAATGGCTAATCTGAACAGCTGATTATACATTTTCTGTCAGTTTTTTTTTTTTAAATTAAAAATAGCTTCTTTTCTCAATTTTTTTATAAAAAATGTATTTCATTTGAAATTTTCCAATATTTAGGCAAACAAAAACTGAAATATGTTTAGGTTTTTTGAAAGAGTTTCAGATTTTGTTGCTATTCATGAGAAATTAGAATATTCCTATCAACAATTAAAGAAAGAAACAAAATTATTTTTAAAAACACAAGGAAAATACATAGTGATTTCTGGCCATTAGGATCCGATGGGGCACCTAGATAGAAAAACGGTGGGGGAGGAAGGGTCACCGCATTCACTAGAGCTGTGCCATTAGGATTTTTTATGAACAGGTTAATGGAAAAGTTACTGACGTTTTGATCAGTGTAAAATAAACTTGTCCATCCCAGAGGAGGTTGCAGAGTAACATCTGCTTTATGTGACGTGTCAGGGAAGAATCTTAATACAGTGTATAGGACAATGGATGAGGAGGTTGAAGGCCTGGATTCTATTCCTGTCTCTGCCACTGACCTACACTGTGACCTTGGGAAAGTCACTCTGCCTTCTTGTGTGTGTTTCCTCCAGTATAAAATGGGGAAAATGATACTTGGCTTTCTCTGTAAAGTGCTAAAAGATTGGTGGTGTGGCAAAAGCTGGAAGCTTTTGACCACAAAACAAAGAAGAAAATGTGATAAACCCCACATGCTCCAACTCCTTAAAAAGAGAGCTGGGTGATATGGTTTGGTTGTCATTTAGCATCAGCATCAATGCTGCTATCCCCCCCTCCCCAATCCCTTGCCTTTTTAATTTTTATTTTAAAGAGACAAACAATAATGGGGAAAACTTTATCATCATGGCGGCAGCAGAACCATCTCTGAACAGGGACAATTTTAAATGTATCCATTACGACAGCTAAATTAATAGGGAGCCTGTCTGGATAAGACCAAAGCAAGGAATTCACACCCACTGGGAACTAGCTACAGGATGAGTCTTGGGGTGGCAAGTTGGGCTTAGGACTTTCTTTTAAAATTATTTTATGAAATGCAAAGCAAAGCTTTTATTTTTTCTCTTTCCCGTCTCAAGCATAGAATCAAAGAAGTGTAGGACTGGAAAGGAGCTTCCAATCCAGTCCCTTGCACTCAAGGCAAGACTAAGAATTATCTAGACCATCCCTGACAGGCTTTTGTCTAGACTGGTCTTAAAAATCTCCATGGACGGAGACTCCACAACCATCCTGACAATTAGAAAGTTTTTCCTAATGTCCAACCTAAACCTCCCTTGCTTCAATTTAAGCCCATTGCTTCTTGACCTATCTTCAGATGTTAAAGAGAACAATTTGTCTCCCTCCTCCTTGTAACAACCTTTTATGTACTCGAAAACTGTTATGTCCCCCTCAGTCTTCTCTTCTCCAGACTAAACAAATCCAATTTTTCTAATCTTCTCTCATAGGTCATGTTTTCTAGACCTTTAATAATTTTTGTTGCTCTTCTCTGGACTTTCTCCAATTTGTTCACATCTTTCCTGAAATGTGGCACCCAGAACTGGACACAATACTCCAGTGGAGGCCTTATCAGTGTGGAGTGGAGCGAAAGAATTGTTTCTCATGTCTTGCTTACAACACTCCTACTAACACATCCCAAAATGATGTTTGCTTTTTTTGCAACAGCGTTACACTGTTGACTCATATTTAGCTTGTGATCCACTGTGACCCCCAGATCCCTTTCTGCAGTACTCCTTCCTGGGCAGTCATTTCCCATTTTGTACATGTGCAACTGATTGTTCCTTCCTAAGTGGAGTATTTTGCATTTGTCCTTATTGAATTTCATCTCATTTACTTCAGACCAGGGCCGGCTTTAGGCTGATTCCCCCGATTCCCCCGAATCGGGCCCCGCACCTAAGAGGGCCCCTAAAGAAGAGTGCCTAACTTAGGCGCCTTTTTAATTTTTTTACTCACCCGGCGGTGGTCCGGGTCTTTGGTGGCACTTCGGCGGCGAGTCGTTCACTCGCTCCGGGTCTTCGGCGGCGGGTCCTTCAGTGCCGCGGAAGACCCGCTGCCGGGTATTTGAATCGGGCCCCGCACTTCCTAAAGCCGGCCCTGCTTCAGACCATTTCTCCAGTTTGTCCAGGTCATTTTGAATTTTAATCCTATCCTCCACAGCATTTGCAACCCCTCCCAGCATGGTATCATCCACAAACTTTATAAGTGTACTCTCTATGCCATTTTGTAAATCATTGGTGAAGATATTGAAGAGAACTGGACCAGGACCGATCTCTGTGAGACCCCATTCGTTATGCCCTTTGATCTTAACTGTGAACCACTGATAACTACTTTCTGGGAACGGTTTTCCAACCAGTTATGCACCCACCTTACAGTAGCTCAATCTATGTTGTATTTCCCTAGTTTGTTTATGAGAGGGTCATGAGAGACCATATCAAAAGCCTTATTAAAGTCAAGATATGCCACATCTACTGCTTCCACCCTATCTACAAGTCTAGTTACCCTGTCAAAGAAAAATGTTAGGTTCGTTTGATATGGTTTGTTCTTGAAAAATCCATGCTTACTGTTACTTATTACACTGGTCTACAATTTTTGAGAAGTCGTCTGCTTCAGAGATAAAATGTGCTATTTATTATGTATTTTGATGTGCTGAATTCAAATATGACAAAACAACTGATTGGCTACTGTTTCTAAGATATTTAAGTTTTTACATTTTATGTCTATGTATATTGTGTAGATAGTAGAGTTTTAATCATAAATTGTAAACCTAGGTCTTTTCATGTGTTTATGGTTGCTTTACATGATAATATTTCACTTGTCCTGTTTATGTAACACTTTAAAAATCAGCAAAAGGGTTATATAAATAAAATTTATTATGAAACAAAAGGCAAAAAACTATTCTGTACATAGTTTAGTCCTATTCAGTGTCTACTCGGCGCTTCTTGGCTTGTCTCTTGTATTCATTAAATGGAGCATCTCTTGTCACTGTCCAGCAATAGTCTGCAAGCATTGATGGGCTCCATTTGCCCTGATAGTGTTTCTCCATTGTTGCAATGTCCTGGTGAAATCGCTCGCCGTGCTCGTCGCTCACTGCTCCGCAGTTCGGTGGAAAAAAATCTAGATGAGAGTGCAAAAAATGTATCTTTAGTGATATGTTGCAACCAAGGCTTTTGTATGCCTTGAGGAGGTTTTCCACCAACAACCTGTAGTTGTCTGCCTTGTTGTTTCCGAGAAAATGTATTGCCACTAACTGGAAGGCTTTCCATGCCGTCTTTTCCTTGCCACGCAGTGCATGGTCAAATGCATCATCTCGAAGAAGTTCACGAATCTGAGGACCAACAAAGACACCTTCCTTTATCTTAGCTTCACTTAACCTTGGAAATTTTCCACGGAGGTACTTGAAAGCTGCTTGTGTTTTGTCAATGGCCTTGACAAAGTTTCTTCATCAGACCCAGCTTGATGTGTAAGGGTGGTAACAAAATCTTCCTTGATTCAACAAGTGGTGGATGCTGAACACTTTTCCTCCCAGGCTCCAATGACTGTCGGAGTGGCCAATCTTTCTTGATGTAGTGGGAATCTCTTGCACGACTATCCCATTCGCAGAGAAAACAGCAATACTTTGTGTATCCAGTCTGCAGACCAAGCAAGAGAGCAACAACCTTCAAATCACCACAAAGCTGCCACTGATGTTGGTCATAGTTTATGCACCTCAAAAGTTGTTTCATGTTGTCATAGGTTTCCTTCATATGGACTGCATGACCAACTGGAATTGATGGCAAAACATTGCCATTATGCAGTAAAACAGCTTTAAGACTTGTCTTCGATGAATCAATGAACAGTCTCCACTCATCTGGATCGTGAACGATGTTGAGGGCTGCCATCACACCATCAATGTTGTTGCAGGCTACAAGATCACCTTCCATGAAGAAGAATGGGACAAGATCCTTTTGACGGTCACGGAACATGGAAACCCTAACATCACCTGCCAGGAGATTCCACTGCTGTAGTCTGGAGCCCAACAGCTCTGCCTTACTCTTGGGTAGTTCCAAATCCCTGACAAGGTCATTCAGTTCACCTTGTGTTATGAGGTGTGGTTCAGAGGAGGAGGATGGGAGAAAATGTGGGTCCTGTGACATTGATGGGTCAGGACCAGAAGCTTCATCCTCTTCCTCTTCCTCGTCTGTCTCAAGTGAGAATGATTCTGGTGCATCAGGAACTGGCAGTCCTTCTCCGTGGGGTACTGGGCGTATAGCTGATGGAATGTTTGGATAATGCACAGTCCACTTTTTCTTCTTTGACACACCTTTCCCAACTGGAGGCACCATGCAGAAGTAACAATTGCTGGTATGATCTGTAGGCTCTCTCCAAATCATTGGCACTGCAAAAGGCATAGATTTCCTTTTCCTTTTCCTGTTCAACCACTGGCGAAGATTTGTTGCACAAGTGTTGCAGCATATGTGTGGGGCCCACCTCTTGTCTTGATCTCCAATTTTGCAGCCAAAATAAAGGTGATAGGCTTTCTTAACCATAGTGGTTATACTGCGCTTTTGTGATGCAAAAGTCACTTCACCACAAACATAGCAGAAGTTATCTGCACTGTTCACACAAGTACGAGGCATCTCTGCTCACTTTGGCTAAACAGAAATGTGTCCCTTTGCAAAATCAAACACTGACAAATAAGAGAGCACGACACTGTATGATTTCTAGAGCTGATATAGGGCAATTTGTTCAGCAGAGTGATGTAAGCTTCGTTATGATTGCATCATCCATGACTTCTAGGAATAACATGATGCAATTCATATCATGTATGACGCAATACCAGCTTCAGATTGCATCATTCATTGTTTTGCCTAAAAAGCAAGTACTGTCCAAACCCAGTCATAGATTTATTCATAGATCCAGTCAAAGATGTATTTTAGTCATTTCTGGTTTAAATTGAGATCCCTTCCCTTTATAACTCACTTATCCTCCGCCATTCCCAAGTCAAGGGTCGTATATACTGACCCAATAGCATATCTTGAAAACTAGAGCCAATCAACAATTTTAAGCATCATTTTCGTTCTCAGTGACCCAGAATTAGTAAAGTTTGACTACAGGCAAAATGCTTCTGAAATAAATGTAGAGCAGTGTTATCTTATTATCTTCTAGGTGTCTGCAAATTGATTGCTTAATTAGTTGCTCTATTATCTTTCCAGGTACTGAAGTTAAGCTGACTGGTCTGTAATTCCCCGGGTTGTCCTTGTTCCCCTTTTTGTAGATGGACACTATATTTGCCCTTTTCTAGTCCTCCAGAATCTCTCCCGTCTTCCTTGACTTTTCAAAGATAATTGCTAATGGCTCAGATATCTCCTCAGTCAGCTCCTTGAATATTCTAGGATGTATTTGATCAGGCCCTGGTGACTTGAAGACATCTAACTAGTCTTAAGTAATTTAGGCAAGCTAGATGTCAGTAATTTAGACAAATTAGACATCAAAGGCTAGAGCGGTAAAAACATTTAAATTATTTATCTGAGGGGAAGGGTGGTGCCTTTTAATCCTTTGTGCCTCTCCTCTTAGAACCAGTTGCCTAAGGCACTGTGAAAAGAAATATGTACAGTGGCTAGATAAGGCCTTGGCTGGGAGTTGGAAATAAGAGCTCATGGAGTCTCAAAACAAAGGCATAATTCTTCCCTTAGATGCACTCCTGCAACTGCATAGACATGTGAGGGGTGCACAGTTGTACTCTAGGGCAGAACTGGATCCTGTGCTTGCAAAATTCCCTTGGGCTTCTGTTACTGTAAAAGCTGCGTGACTGCACTTGACTTAACTGGAGCTCTCACAGCTCAGTGATTCACCACAATGGCTCACATAGCTCTGAGGTCCATCTACCGTCAGAAATAATGAGGCTACAGTCTTCTTGGAAGGATTTGACTCACTGGATGCCTCTGGGGAGTAGATGGTGACGTGGAATCTTTCATCTCTAGATCTCACTGTCCAGACCATGTTTGTGGTGGCAAATGTTGGTCCTGTTTGACCAAAGTGAAATGAGCTGGACATTATTGTCTTTGTGCTCTGTGCTGTACAATATACAAAAAGAGAGAATCCCTGGCCCTGAAGACCTTATATTCTTGAAGATCGATACATAAGAAATGGGACAGAATAGGGTCCCCCGAGGTATGGATACATTTTCCAGGGGCCTTAGAGAAGAGCAGATTTTTAGGAAGGTGTTGAATAAAGGCAGTGGGGGCTAGGCAAAATTGGGATAAGAAAAGCATTTTCTAAGTTTTAGTGGTCTTCTAGTACATAATAGCCAGTTGTCATGTCATGGAAGCGACAACATTTGGCATTTAATTTGGGCTATTGTGAATAGTCTCAGCACAGATACCAAGGACTGATGGCAACTCAACTACTCCCTCACCTTTAGTGATGCTATATCCAGGTCAGGGTTGAGCCATGTAGGCAGGGCACTGGCGTGAGCTTGTCCTGCTGTTGCCCATGTTATGCATGGTGCCGGTAGGGGACCCTTACTTGTGATGCAGGTAGGGGATGTCTCTGGACTATGTCTGGTTCTGCAAATCAGAATGAAGTGTTTCCAAAGTCATCAGTGTCAGGCTGCATGTTATCATTCAATAAAGGGATGCAAGCCTTTGCTTTTTAAGTTGCTAAAGCCCATAGTCATAAGCATAAATTAGCCTGTGCTATGTGTGGAGGGGAGGCGATGCATTTGGGATAACCAAACCAAAGCTTAGCATTATGTACCACATAGAGCGGGTGTAGAACCAAGATGCTTGGGTTGGTCTTTCAGAGCTTCAGACGGAACAACAGTCTCAGCTGACTGCTTCCCTGGGGTTGGTGAGAGACACGTCAGCACCAGTAAGGAAATGTCCCTTGTCCAATAAAACATGCAGTCTTTTTATATTTATTTTTACTGGAATTAGATGAAACACTGAACAGTAAAAGCACTATCCTCGCCTAAGGAATAGATCACTCTGGGCATGTTCCAGTAATTACATAAATGGCAGGAACATGAAGTACTAACTTGTGAAACAGGGCAGAGTGCCAGGAGAGTTTGGCATGGAAGGTTCACCTAAACCTATGCCAGAGGCATAGATGGAGGCTATAAAGATGCATATAAAAGTAAAGATTCTCTCCTCCTGTCATGAATGGCCTGCAGTGCAAAGAGCAGAGAGAATTCTGACAATGAAGATGATATTTTGTTATTTAAGTTCAGAACACAGCAGGACCAAATCCACCTCTCAATGGCTTCAAGCACAAGGCATACATATAATGGAGGAGAATTTGACCTGAGATTTTCTTTGTTGAGGCCATTGAAACCTCTAGCAACAGTAAATAGTTCATGGGCAGGACAGCAGATTTGTTTAGGACATTCTGCAGTTGTTCCACACGTGGAACATCCATGGATTTTCACTGGAAGCTCTGTGCATGGACTTGTACCCTGAGAAAGTATCTAATTACTCTGCTGTGCCAGTCCCAAGGAATAAACTGCCCTGCGTGAAACTGGCAGTGAACACACTGGGCTTAGCTGAACCACCATCTAAGACGATTGGTGAAGGGAAAAGGAACTACAGCCAGAGCAAAGTCTGTCCCTATTTCATCAGGCCACAGCCTTGTCAGCTGATATTGGTCCCATGGCAAGACTTCCTTGTGCACTTAGGAGAAGTTTTGTTTAGTCACTGACACAGCATGACAAGTTTGTTTGCATGGAGCTTTTGGGCTGTGTTTCACTTTATGCCCAATATGGTTGCCAGTAAGGCAAGAGTTAACCCTTAATGTGCCAAAACGTGGTGCTCAAGCTCACAAGCCCTTATTTCGCAAACAGCTTGTTCTTTAGGAAACACAAGCTCTCTACAGAACTGGGGCATTAGTGTTGGATTCACGTGGGCCTCTGTTAGATCATGTGCTGTTCTGGAATTATTCTGGATTAATGGAGGATGGCAGTAAGTCTTACATTCTGTTGTCTGTCTGGGTCTGAACTTTACTGTTAATTCATTTTTTAATATTGAATTTCTTTATTTCTAATAGCAAAATTTTGAAAGAGTTTAAGAGGGAAAAAAAGAAGTCCTTGCAATTCACCACCTGCTTGATTACTGGACCTTCCCTTTTGGTTTCAGAAATCTGCTTCCTTCTGCCACGCTGAACAGAGGCAATCTTTTCTTTAGATGCTACTAAGATTGCAGCAATGTAAAGGGAGGGAATGAATGCCTACCCGTGCAAACGGTCTACAGACTATTAGCTTGTAAAAGATTAAGCTTTGTGCTGGAGAGAGGCTGGAGCTGAGCAAAAAGAGACTTAAATGTACAGTTCTGGAGTGTTTGTGCCAATTCTTAGCACAAAGTAAACTGAAGTTTTGGAGTTAGAGAAACCACCTCAAAACACTGTTTGCTAGAGAATATGGAAATCCCACTGACATTCTACACAAGATTTACATGTCAAGTTTTCCTCTGGGGTGTATTAATCTGAATCACACTCCTTACAAGATTGTCAACATTGACTAAAAATGAACTGGTGATCATAAGTGTACTTGGGGGTCAGAGGCTGCTTGACTAACTGCAGATTATGCAATTGCTTCCTCTTCTGGAACATACCAGAAGACACAGACAGACTGCATTAGACTCAGAATGAGATCTGTGTTCAGTTCCACCCTCCCGTTTCCCATGGACAGAAGGCTCACAAAAAGAGGAACAGAACAGAACAAAACTTGAATGGAGTCAGTGAAATATTTACATTAGGAGAGTGATAACAAAAGCAAGCCCAAAATAAGCTATTTTCAATGGTCCTGCAGTGGAGGCAAATAAACTGAAAGTGACACTATGTGCTATTGTAATATTAAGTCATTTTCCAGGGCAGGATCACTTTGTCTGCAAAAATAAAATAAGGGTTGTAGATGGGAAAGAAATCCTGGATTTATTTACATGGTGTGACATTAAATAAATCTGATTTTCCCTAAATGTAGTAGAAATTGTGTATCAACTCCTCATCTCTCACACAGAGGATGGCCCAAGCAAACTTAGCTTTGCAGATGTTGATCAGTTAGCAAGAACAAACGGGATGAATGCCCACTTTTGCCAAAAAAGTAGGGACAGCTGGGACAGGGCTTAAAAAAGGGTCTGTCCTGGCCAAAAAGAGGTGTATGGTCATCCTAGTGAGACCACCTGAGGGCCAGATCTGGCAACCCTAAAGCATGTAAGAAAACTTTACTTTTAAAAGTAGCTTTTAGTGACTTAATTGTTAGTTTCCACAAGGGTTTCCACAAGGGTCCTGATTAAGGCAATCAAAATGTGGCCCCACATATTCATAGGCTGGAGAGAAAGTACACCTCTACCCCGATATAATGCGACCCGATATAACACGAATTCGGATATAATGCGGTAAAGCAGTGCTCCGGGGGGAAGAAGGGGGGGCCCGCGCACTCCGGTGGATCAAAGCATGTTCGATATAACGTGGTTTCACCTATAATGCGGTAAGGTTTTTTGGCTCCCAAGGACAGCGTTATATCGAGGTAGGGGTGTAGTAACATCCATCCATACACCATGAACAGTGTGTAAAGGAGACATTGTTTAGCAATGATGTAATTGAATTCTTATAGCCGCAACAAGTCGGGTAACATTACTATACAGGGAGAAGAGGTCAGAGGGGCAGTCCCAGAAATGGGAAAAGCACCTTAAATAGCTGTTTAAAATAAACTCTCTACATGAGGAATTAGCAAACCCCTCATTACTGAATAAGTAAAACAGAAATATTGAATGTGGCCATAACAAGCGAAAATCTCTGTTTGGAGTTATGTAGAAATAAACACAAACCCTAGGTTTTAAGAACCATTGAACTATGGGAAAACTCAGAGTAGAGCCTAGATTTATATCTGAACTTTGTGGCTCAGGTCCAGTTGGGGTTACATGAATCAACATGGCCTGAATCAAACATGGCCTCTCAAACTTAATCCAGTCACTTTCACTAGGATTTAACTTTACTGTATTTTTATGGCAATAAGTGTGACACATGTTAAGTTAAAGAAAGAAAAATTCTTATGGGCCCTTGTCAGGGGGTTCGGTGTCTGAGCCCAGCAATATCTCCCAGTGGCAAGAGTCCGTGGCAGTGTCGCCCAGCGGCGAGAGTCTACAGCCGGTGGTAGGGGAACCCAGGCCCTGCCTG
Source organism: Emys orbicularis (assembly GCF_028017835.1). Taxonomy (NCBI): domain Eukaryota; kingdom Metazoa; phylum Chordata; order Testudines; family Emydidae; genus Emys; species Emys orbicularis. The sequence continues at coordinate 34,480,855 of NC_088696.1, forward strand.
CTCCACCGAGGGCTCTGTGACTGGTCGGTCAGATATGCAGCATGGCACCAGGGTCACTTCCTACAACTTTCTTAGTCACCTCCAAAGTTGCAACAGGGGTTGGCTTATGACCTCATGGTAGGCGTTCTCACAGAAAGTGATCTGGAGGCCCTTCTCCTTCACTCGTGGCCATCTGTTCCTGGTCTCCATGGGGGTCTTTTGCAGCTGTGCAGCAGGGTCTGGTCCAGGTGGTGTGGAGCACCAGCAGCCTTTCTACAGGAGCTACCAGCATAGGGCCTGCTCCTGTGCTCTGTCCTCCCTGAGTGAGCTGGGCTGCTTCCTTGTGAGCTCCGCCTCCACTGGGAGCATGCCCAGCAGGTGTGGCTGGCCGGGGCCTTCTTGGCTCAGAGCTGCTTGTTAACCTTTGGTTCCCCAGTGTGGGACTTATACACCCCCTCACATACCCTCCCCCTAAGGCTAAGACCCAAGAGTGGGTCCAGAAATTGGCATTTCTGTATACCTTTACTGGGTGATGGAGTACCTGGAAGTCATAGGGCTGCAGGGAAAGTTACCACCTCATGATCTGGGTATTGGTGTCCTTCATGGAGTTTAGCTAGTGGACTGGAGTGTGGTCTGTGACGAGTAGGAAGGAGTTCCCTAGGAGATAACGGCGAAGTGCCTCTATGGCCCATTTCACAGCCAGAGCCCTCACCTCCTCCTACACCCCAACCCCCTGCTTCAACCCGCAGCCCCCTCCCACACTCCAAATCCCTTGGCCCCAGCCTGGAGCCCCCTCCTGCACCCCAAACCCCTCATCCCTGGCCCTACCCCAGAGCCCACACCCCTAGCCAGAGCCCTCACCCCCTCCCGCACCCCCAGCCCCAGCCCAGTGAAAGTGAGTGAGGGTGGGGGAGAGTGAGCCACCGAGGGAGGGGGAATGTAGTGATCAGGGGGTGGGGCTTGGGGTATGGGTGGGGCCTCAGGGAAGGGCCAGGGCTAGGGTGTTCGGTTTTGTGCGATTAGAAAGTTGGCAACCCTAATTGTAAATGATGGTCTTGAGAGCACTGATCTTCAGTAGATTGCACAATATCTGCATCAATCTGGATGAAAAGTTGGACCCCTGGTCTGCCAGTATTTCACTAGGGGGCAGTGGTTTGTATGTAATATGCACTAGCCAGCTTCTTACAAAAAAGTGTGGTTGAAATTCAAAATATCACCCAGAAGGGGAGGACATTTCAATCGCCCCCCCATTTTTTTTGATCAGCTGTAATTACAATACTGCTGACTATACATAGTCCTAAAAGATCCTTCAGTTTTAATGAAAGCATGCTGTGCTATCCTGCCACCCTTATTAATTACAATAATTATTGCTGTGTCACCTAGGTGTTTTAAATAAGAATAAAACTCCAAACACCACCACAATAAGACTCAGATTAATTTATACAAGACTCTTAAGCTAAAAATAAAAAAGAATTAAATCTATTCAGTGTTGGATTCTTGTCATATGGGAGCAACAGAGGCATGGTTCCTTTAAGGCTGTTTTTCACCATATTTATTTCCTTTATGCTATCAACTTAACAACACTAAGTGACTCTGCATAGTTCATTCATAAACAGGGTAAGCTAGGTAATGTTGCTGACTCATGCTTATGAGCGATTTTCCTAGTCCCTCCCACCCTGGCTTCCACCCCACCCCCTTAAACTAGAACTGGTTGCCTACAATATTTAACAGCTGTCTTGGAGCTGGGAGCAATATACAGTCAAGACGCATGGTGTGTTCTGCTTCTCTAGAAATACAGGCACTGATTCACAGACTTTTTCCTTCTCATCAGCTTCATTTCCTGAGGTAAGAGGACTGTAGATGAATAAAAGAAGCTTTATTAGCCAGGCATAAGTAGCATATTGCTTTCTAGAATGGCACAAGGGAATGCTTTTAGAAAGAAGGTGTCAGCTTAATGAACCACATACCTGGATTGTTCCTCATTTGTGTCTATGGAATGCTTTGTATTAGAATCACAAGAATAAGACTGACAAGGAGGGTCAGGTAATATCTTTTGTTGGACCAACTTCTGTTGCTGAGAGAGAAGCTTTTGAACTTACATAGAGAAGAAATGCAAGCAGAAAGATTCTATTAAAACTTTAGAAGGATGCAGTAAACTTTAAACTGCACTCAACTGTTGGAAGTTTCAGTATTTTAAAAAAATGAATGAAATCAAATGACATTACAAATAGCTGCCTGTGAAATTAATAGAGAGAAAAAGAAATCAACAACTGATGGAAACTGCTGTGTTCGTGACAATCTTGTGCCGCTCCTGTTACACCTGAATCTCATAGAAACACCTGCAAGCTGCTACATTATTTATAGCTGCACTGCCCTTCTTAAAATCTCTCCATGTGTTGTACTGGCCTTATTTTATGGTCCTTACTTAAGTAAGACTCCCGTTGATGACTCTGGGAGCTTTGCTTGCTCAGGGCAGCAGAACTTGGCTCTTGCTACTAAAGTTGCTCCAGTGTATTGCTAACAAATCACTGCTTTCTCTCTCGCTTTCCCTTCTTTGGATTTATAATTCATTTCAGTTGTGCAGCGTGGAAACACTAGGGTTCACATTGGCTTGCTTTACATGAGTGATACCTTTTAAGTCCAATGGGAGTACAGGTGTAAGGAGAGCAGGATTTGGCCCTAGATGGATAAGTTAGGCACTTCTCCTAGCCAGAACAGTTATGTAACGTTACCTAAGCAGTGAGACACATTGGTGGCAATGAGGGGACGGATTCTGAAGCACAGTAATAATAGAACAGAAAGCACTTCCAGATTGGGGCGGGAGGTGGGTTGCAGGGAGAGGAACATTTAAGGTGGAATCCTAAATTAGAAGCCAATACTATGAATGGAATCATTGCGCTGGCTGAGTTTGAATACTGGGTGTTCTGTTTTACATAAAGGAAAACAACCTAGTTTCTTTTATTTGATCAGTTTCTTCCCCCATTGCACTTCCATAGCAAGTTCAGTATAAACCCTGGGGAAACTCCCACACACCTTATGCACTTGTACAATGCAATGCCACTGAAGGTGAGTAGGATTTGACCTGCTATCTGGATTTCAATGGTGGGAATGAGTCCTCTCAGTTTTGAGAGTGATCCAAAGATTTTGTCTTTGGTTCTAATGGCATGAGAGAATTTTTCCCTCCTGTGTCTTCAGCAGTTTCTATTCTATATTTAATGTATTGAGCTAAATCCTGCTTTCCATTGATGCAAATGAATGTAAGACATTTGCAAAGGTGTAAACTGGTGCAGAACTTGGCGCATTGGTGTTAGCTTTCTTCTTATAAAACAGGTAATTACTATAAACCATACAGGTGACAGATCTAGAGCAGGGAGGGAATACTTCTTTCATCAGTAGAGCTGTGCTAGGATAACTATTAACAACCGTGATGGAAAATAAGTTTGCATATTACTCTACACAATAAGGAAATGGTATCCGGAGGCATCAGTCACCTAACTTTATGCCAATTTCATTGCTGTGCATCTAGCTAAGGAGGTACACTTGGTTTTTATTTGATCTATTTTAGTGCTAGTGTTGTCTAATCTGGGTTTGGATCTAAGACATCCCCACAGTGTAGCCAGTGATACTACTCTTGCCAATAACTCTGGGTATAATTCCCACGAATGTCTCCTTCCTTTCACATATCAAAAGCCATAGAAGGGGGAATTGACTTATCACGGGTAGTCCACAGCTCCTGGGCTCCTGCTGTAGAGGTGGATGATAGCAGAGCAGAACAGCTAGAGGCCAAGGCAACCTGCTACTGAGGGAGGCAAAACTACACAGCTGGTTCTGGCCCATCTTGCCCCACCTATGTCCCCTAAAAGAAGCATTTAGCAGCAGTCTCTGCAGCAGCATGGTATTATCTTATGCTGTGCTGCCAGTGGCTGGTTCACGGTCCATTGCCCATCCACCGAGAACGTGCAGCCATTTTATCAGCAGTGTTTCTGCAGACGGTTGGAGAAATACACACTGCTGTCTTTTAGGGACTTTGTATCCTCCTCTTCCCCCGCTTAATCTAAAGAAAAGTCATTCTAGTCTGAAGGTTCATGGTTTGCTCTGCTAGGAAACATACCCCAGACCTGTATGTTGTGTGGAACAGCCATGGTGTGAGAGCTACTGCCACTCTTCAGGCAAGCACTGACCATGTAAGCTGCATTATAATTTATGCTGCTTGAGAGAATATCATGCTGTGTAGAATGGCAGTTCCAACTCCCAGGTCTCACACAGCCACCCCACCTGCATAGAGCTGATCTCCTGCAATTGCATCTGGGGAGGCAGGAGAGAGGTGGCTGCATAGTAGGGAGTTAGCCGTGTGCCTGTTTCTGATTAGTTCTGGCACGTGGTTGGAATGCCTTATCCTTCAGCAGCAGGGAACAGTCGTTGTGAGTAGGAGGGTAACATGTCTGCATGTAGTACGGTGCTTTTTGTCAAGGCTACAATATGAGACACAGCCTAAAAGCGGCATAGACAGACATGAAAAGGAAGGACTAAGGTGAGCTATCAAGAGAGGAAGCGATTTAGAGGCAGAGTGGGAGGGAAGATGTGTCCAATTAGACAGAAAGTCTCCAGAGTTAGATTCCAGGGAAAGTTATTGTTAATTCAGTTTAGAAATTCACCATGCCACGGTCTGTGTGTTGGTGCCGCCTCTGGGCATACTAGGATCTGAGCAACACCAGTTGTCCTGCAATAGTTAAAGTTATGACCGTGTTTTCCTGTGACAGTGCCCTATTTATAGAGGACTTCTAAAAACAGGCCTTGGGCTGATAAAAGCCTGAGGACTTTACACTTGTTATAGTCCATGATTTCTATAGTTAGAGCCTCTTGTTTTTTTGCAAATGTGAAATAACACAAAATGAAATCGAAAACCTAAGTATAAAAAGAAATAAAAGGAAAAACTCGCCTTGCAGCAGTGGCTACTGTGGTTCCTGTCCTGCAGGGGTGGGTCTGGCTTCCCACTCTGGGCATTGCAACCTGGTGGCAGGTTGCAGAGCAAGCTGCCCCACCCATAAGTGCTGGAACTAGTGGGGTTAGGGGTGCTGCTGCACCCTGTGATTTGAACTAGTAATAACAACTCACATACATGGTTTCCACCTTCCGCTCCCCCCCCCCCCCACTATAAAAATTGTTCCAGCACCACCTGTCTCGTGGGGCTGGGCCCAGCTCCCTGCTTTGGGCATTGTGACTGGGCACATGGGATCGAAGCATTGCTCGGGTTTGGCCTGGCTGCCCCTCCATCATGACGAGGGCTGGCTGGGTCAAACCTGCGCAACACTGGGACCCCGTGTGGCAGGTGGCAATGCCCAGAGCAGGAAGCTGGGCCCAGCCATGTGGGATAGGAGCAGCAGGAGCCACCACTGCGGGGTGAATGTGTGGCAGGCTCACTCTGCAATCCCCTCCCCTGCCAGGGGCTCCCACCTCTCCAGGGGCAGGACTCAACACTCCCTCCACCCTCAGCAAATACAAAATAAAAAGAACCCCCCCCCTCCCCCCCACTAAATTATAAAAAATACAGAAGAATTTCACAAGCTCAAACTGAGCCTTTTCACAGGATCATCTGGTTCACCATTAGATGCTTCATGCTTAACACTTACACACATTTAGTAGGCAGTGATCAAATGTTACTTAATGTCACAATAAATCATCGAGTTTCTTTCACCGGTAGATTAATAACAGTTAAAGGCCAATAGATATCACTAGAGTTTTGAGGCAGAAATATAATGGTGAACCAGATGATCCTGTGAAAAGGCCACCAGACAAAGCAAAGAGTCCATGCTTACTTGGTCATTAGGAATTAGCACACATAGCATGGACTCTTTGGTATCATTCATTTCCAGATGATGGAATGCTGTCAAAAGAAATGGTACAAAGCAAAGGGTAGCCAGGACTTGATTCCTTCTAGAAGATCCATGATGCTTTTGTTTGCTCAGATGGGAGATGTTACTGGCTAAAACTGCATGTTTGTCTATTTTTCCCTTGCATGAAAACATTTGCTATTTTGTCAGCGCCACCCACCAGTGTTACCTTCTTCAAAAAGTTAGTGAAATGCCTACTTTTTGCCTTTACCAGTGCCAAAGCGGTCTTGCTTCTTGCCATTGGTCTGTCTACCTATTGCATTTAAAAACTGTTTTTTGATGCCCAAAAGTAAGATACTAACTTCCCTTCATCTTTCATGCAACATGGCTGAAATTCACTTTTGTGCAGATGTTCACCGTAAAGACTATGCACAACTTAAATGGTACATAGGTCTTGCACTTCCTCTCTGCTCAGGGGTGAATTTTACCCTTTTGGAATAGTTAGCATCTTCTGTCCCAGAGCTGGCTACATTTCAGAAGCAAATTATTCCAAAACACAGTATATGTGAGAATTAGCAACATGAATTGGGATCCTGCCAGAGGAAAGGCAGTAGGTAAAAGACTAATATTACAATTCATTTATGGCAAAGGGATATATTGTATAGTACAGGAGTATCAGCTTCTCTAAGGCTAGGTCTACACTGCAGCGGGGGTCCGACCTAAGATACGCAACTTCAGCTACGTGAATACCGTAGCTGAAGTTGCGTATTTTAGGTCGGCTTACCTAGCGGTGAGGACGCGGGAAAGTCGACCGCTGCCGCGCTGCCGCGCTGCCGCCGACTCCGCTGCCGCCTCCTGCCAAGGTGGATTTCCGGAGTCGACGGCAGAGCGATCAGGGATCGATTTTACCGCGTCTTCACTAGACGCGGTAAGTCGATCCCCGAAAAACCGATTGCTACCCGCCGGATCGGCGGGTAGTGAAGACAAAGACTAAATTCAAAAAACTTGATTACTAGATTTTTTTTTTTTTTTTTTAACTTCAAGGTAAAATTTGTGTTGCTGCTTGTTCAATCTGCTGGGAACTTAGTAGGTTCTTGCATTAAGTAGTGAAGTAGACTTCAGCTTAAATGAACTGTTGCATAAATTGGATGACATTTGTGGTGAGAGGATTATGTCAAACATTATGACATGCCAAGCTTGTTTGGGAATGTACAGCACGCTTACCAAAGATCTTTTTACACTCAATGAAGAGACGAGAATGCCCCGCTGAGCCACGTCATTCCATTCAATGGATTCTGATAGGTTTTCAAAATTATGAAGGTGTTAATTTAATATTTTCATTTTCTGGAGGCTAGCTGAAGATTTCTATTGAGAACACTTGTCTAGTCCTAGTAACCACAGCAAATTTGAAAGCCTTTCTGGTCTCAGTGGATTAGCAGCACTGAAAGTACAGATGACTAGTACAAATTCATTCAAACAACTTTGGAATTATTTATTTATGGTGGGAAAGTCACTGCAGCCTCAAGATAGCAGTGAGTTAGGTGTGGCTAGCTTGCACTTAGTGTAGGTGCCTAGTCACTGTGCTGCTCAATTAAAGTTGATAAGAGTGACAGGACAGGTAAGGGCTTACCAACCAGTCTCACTCCTATTCTCCTACTCAGTCACTAGGAGATTGGCTGATAGGTTTGTTATTCGTCTCTGGATGGCTTAACAAGCTCTGATTCAGAACTCTGCATATACATGGGATCTCCATGCTGTTAAGGAATAAACAGATGGACATAAATAGTTTCCACTCCATGAATGTGACCGTATCACCTGTCATTGCAAGAGGACAAGGATATTGCTTTTAAAAGAGCTTGTTAACGACTGCACCCAGTGGTTTAGTGCTTTAGCAGTTCAAATTACTCAGAAACCTTTAGCAATGTGATGGGGCATTTTTGAAAATGATGCCAACGGCTTTCAAGTCTTCAAGCAGAAGTTTAGACTCAATGCTCCATGAATGTGCAAACTTCTCTAAAAATACGAATGTCACAAGAACCTCATTGAAGAAATATTTTGTGTGCGCACAGCAGCTTGGAAAATTACCAAATAGCCCTCGAAGTCACTGTAACAAGAACTTAGCCCATGATGTATAGTGCTGATAGGAGAAGGGAAGTTTTTGCTACGGCTCACCTGCAACATTCCCTGTTGTTTGAATCCTTGGCCTGTCTTGAGTAGAGGCTGGCACTTGTGTCATGTGGACCAAAAAAGTCCATGAAGGACTAAGACAAGGACATCTTTTGTTTATGGCATAATTAGGATTTGACCTTAGGTTTCCAATACAAAATTTACACCTATACTTTATGGGAGTTGAAATTTAACTCCATTTATGTAAAACAAGGATAATATTTTAGATCAGCTGCTACAGAGGGCTATAAAGAGGAGAGAGTATTTGTTATTAAAAAAGGATAGTTAATGGTTGCCTTTTTTTGTCATTACAGGTAGATTTCTGGTCCTGAATCCTTTCAGATGTGAAGATGTATCCAGTGTTGAACAAACGCCCAAATAAAAGTGATTCCAAACCACTTCCCATTGTTGTTATAGGTAAATAATATGTTGGCAATGTAATCCGTGTTCTCCAGTGCTGGAGTCTTACTAAGACAGACTATATCTGACATCCTCATGCATTGTTCCGAAAGCTGCAGTTCGATGGGCTTTGGTTCAAGTTTACACAGTGAAAACTATGTGAAGTAGTTTAATTTTTAAAACAGCTGTTTGTAGGAATGCAAAAGTGATGCTCCTCTTTACAGTTTTAGAAAGCCAGTTAGTTTGACGTTTGGTGAGTGAATCCGAAACAGGAGCTTCTTGTTTTCATATGCCCTCTTGGAGGTTAGTTAGACATGCTCACTCTTCATATCAGTTGTGTCACTGATGTGATCAGCTATGACAGATCAGAGGCTTCTCTGGCATACAGGAGTCATTCCCTTTTCACTCAAGCTTGTGCTTAGGTGCCTTGCTAAATTAAGATATGAGCCCCATTGACTCCCCGGAAAGTCAATGTGCTTAAATGCTTTGCTAGTGCTGGGCTTGTTCCGTGCCCACCATCTAAACCAGGGTGAAATTCACCCCTGTGGAGTGAGCCCATACAAGGTTCATGCACTACAAAACTTTCACTTAATCCTTTTTATCGTAGTTTTGTGAGGTGAACACTTGTCCCTGGGGGCTGAATCCTGGGAGGCATTTTTAGACAGACAATTGAGAAGCTTGTTTTTCTTGGGATGGGATTGGTAAATTCTTGGTACTACCTTTTAAAGGGTCCAATTCCAAAACAAGTTTAACTTAGAGACCACTCTGAGTGTTGCCAGTGCAGAGATTTCCCGCCCCTGCCCAGGAGAAGGGAGGCTCTGGTTTTCTGAACAGCTCCCCAGGAACATTGCCAGCTGGAAATTGCTGGAGAGTACTCCAGGGGTTGGCTAGACTGGTTCTGTGGCAGCTGAGAGCTCCCTCATGCCAGGGCAATCAGCTGATCAGATCCAGCACAAAAGCAGGAGTGTATCTGGCCTACTTTATGGGACTTAAAGATTCATATTTATAACCGCAGCTTTGTCCATAACTCCGTCTCATGTAGCCAGATGCTGCTCAGGAACTCTGACATAACCCCAACAGTAGAAGAGCAAGTTAAGGATGACTTGTATCCTGGTTCTGTTTCAAGTTAATGATTGGGTTTTTATTTCCATCAGTTTTGCACTTGACTTTTTCTCTAATCTAAGTGAGAACAGTGTTAGGAATAGAATTGAGAAGTGGCCTTTGCTCCCAGCAATTCATTGCTCCCAGAGCAGGGATTATGTCAACAGTGCTATGAAAGTGCACACAGAACGTTACAAGCTGCTGTGTCACCATGACTGTTTTTTCCAGCACTGCATTATGTAATGGTGGTTACTAAAGAGCAACAAAGCTTTGAGCTGTAGAGGCTGATAGCTAGTTATACAGACACTGTAAAATATTAAACCTATTGGAAAACAGCCATGTGAAAACTTTCCACACGCTACTCCACTGTACACTGACGTAGAGTGTGTATATTCGCTTCTGAAGCCAGTTGTTGGGTGGGCGGTAGGAAAGTTTTAGCCATCCAGCTATTTGTTCAAAGTGTCATACTTTGAGGGATGATGGTGGCTGGGGAGGGAGGGCTCTTTGCCCAACCTCCAGCTCACTGCTTGCTTCCAGTGACTAGAAGGAGAGAAAACAAAGGTGGGAGAGAACTAAACCTATAGGGCTGATTGGAGACCTAGTGTAATCAATAGCCACTCCATTAGCTTCATTTAAATCAATCAGTCAACAGGTTAGAGAGCGTCCAAATTTAAGGTGAGAAATTTGGCCAGTTTCTTTGACTTATTCAGAACGGGGTCTTCTGCCAAATCAGTGACCAGTATGCAAGTGATTAGAGAATTGGCATATGAGGCATTGTGTGCCCACCCCCTGCTCCACATATCTTCCGTGTCACATAGTGGTAATTGAGATGAGTCTAGGTCTGAAGTCCTTGGCCCTACCAGGTAATCTCCAGAAAATACCCTGAAGTGAGCAATAAAGATCCTACATCTCTTCCTAATAACCTACTTGCTTCAGAATGACTGTAGCCAGTGGCATTGAGCAGTAGGCACCAAGGACTTGAACCTGCTGTCTGATGTATGGCAGCACCACTTCAGCTCTCAGAAATTAGCTACCCCACGTGAATGTACATCATAGCAGTGTCTGATTTTCCTTCAAGATTATGAAGTGATGCAAGTTGCATTTAGGCAGGAAAGAATGAAGCCTTAACTTTTCTGGGATTTGAGCCCAACCCCCTCCCCCCTTCCATCCATACACAAATCACTCTGACTCAGGTCAGCAAGCATTCAGGATGCGGGTATTAGGACCCTGCAAGGGGGTGGGTCAGAGCCTAAGTCCTGCTGTGGCTTGGGTCCTGTCATTTTGCAGTGTGGACTCAGGTCAAGCTGTAGACCTGAGTCAGAAGGTTTGTGTAGTGCAGTGTGGACCCCTTGGCACAGCTGTGAGATCTGGGTCCAAAACCCAGGTTTACAATTGAGTGTGGGTGCTCAAACACAGGCTTGGAAACACTGAGTCCACAAGTATGGGTCCCACAGCTCTGGATGTAGTGTGTAGATGTACCCTCAAAGTCCAAGAGCAGGTTTAATTCCTAAACAGGAGCATCATTCTTTGAAAAATGCAGCTCTCTTCCAAGCCTGCTATTTTGCCTGTGTTTGACAAAGCACTAGCTTATTAGAGTGTCAGTAGCGCTAAGAGGTCCCAACTGGAATCAGGGCTCCAGGGTGCTAGGTTTTGTACGTAGATCTTGTAAGAAACAGCCCCTGCCCTGAACAGCTTACAATACACCTAGATATGACAGACAAAAAGGGAAACAAAGAAGTGAAGTGATTTGCCCAAGGCCATGCAGCCGGACCGTGGTTGACTTGAGACTAGAACCCAGTTCTCCTGAGTCGAAGTCTATCCCCTGGATCATACTGCATATCTGATGAGATGTTTTACAAAGGACTATTGTTCCAACCACAGTGATACAATATTATTTTAATGTGTTTGTTCAGGGAATGGTCCTTCAGGAATTTGCCTTTCCTACCTGCTGTCTGGTTATATCCCTTACATCAAAAGGGGCTCTGTTCATCCTCATCCTATTCTACAGAGGAAACTAGAGGAAACACCAGAAGTCCCCATTATAGACCAGGTTTGTATCAAATGAATTTGCCTTTTAACAGAAAGAAGTAGATAGAACACATCACCACCATCATATGCCCAGAGCATGCTGGCAACAGAAGCCTTAAGCATGGGTTAATTTGTTTCCCAAATCATCATGGTATATAGGGCCAGCACAAGGGCTGTGCACTGCTCAAATCCTCCAGACAGGGCTTGTGTGACATGTAGGCCTTGTTCTGACTAAGTGAAGCTCAGCTCTACTGAGCACCTAGTGATATTACATTACTGCTGCATTTTGAAGTGATCTCATGTGTTATATGATACAGGCTCTAAGTATCTGCCCTGTCTTTTAGGATCTGGAGTACCTGTCTGAAGGTTTGGAGGGACGATCCCAGAGCCCCGTGGCTCTTCTTTTTGATACTCTGCTGCGTCCAGATACAGACTTTGGTGGAACTGCAGAATCTGTCCTCACTTGGTGGCACGAGACCAACAGGGCTATTCCCCATCTGGTCCTTGGCAGAAACCCTCCTGGGGGTGCCTGGCATGTATGTAGCTTATGAAATGTGTATTACAGAAAAGTCAGTATCATGATTAAAGATGTAAAGGGCTGAACAAGCTAATCAGCCAGACAAGCAGGATCCAGCAGGGCTCTGCTTTTACACCCACCAAAAAGTGAGCTGGTTTGAATGTGCAGGAGAGATTTTTCCCTCCCAGCCCACTACTGCCGTTTGTTCCATCCAAACATCTGGATCCGCTGAGGTCCCTTGGCTACACTAAAATGTGATTTACTGGAACTTAACAGAACAGTGTTCCTGTTCCATTAGTGCTTAATTCCTTTCATTTTTCAGTTGCTTAACTCATTCGCTGTTTGTTCTTTCAGTTTATTGAGGGATCTATGATCACTCTGAGCCAAGGGGAATGGATGGGGCTTCCAGACCTTCAGTTCAAAGACTGGATGAGGAAAAAGAGAAGGTGAGGAGACTGATGTGACATTACTTTGCCCCAAAATCCTTTGGCTATTTGGAAATATCTGGTATGAAGTCCAGCTGGCTACCTATTATGGCCAGTTTCAGTGAGTGGAAGAAATCCCCAAGAAAAATCTATTTGGTATTCAGTGCTGGTGGTATACAATTCAGAGTAACTCCATGGACCGCAGAGCAGTTAGTTCTGAATGTACACTGGCGTAACAGAATGTGGCCAGCAGTTACATTTAAAAATCTGAATTAATAGGTGTGGAAACCATAATTTTTGGATAGTGTAGCCCATTTGTATTGTCCCGCATTTACAAGTATTCTAATCAGACAGATAAACAGTGGGACAGAATGTACAGTGTAATCATTCAGATGTGAGATTGCAAATACTTAGGCTACTTTTGCTTTTGTTAGGTCTATAGCATTTATGTTCTAAGTCTGGAAAAGCTCACCAGAAAAGATAAAATGGAAGTGATAGGGAGGGTAGTCAAGGATAAATATGTTGCTAAAGTTTTTGTGGGGTTTTCATACCAGACAATATTGCCTCTTCCAATTATTCCTGATAGTCAGTGAGCCTGACTGTTCAGACTTGTGTATTAGGAGTAATTCCAGTGAAATGAATTGAATTACTCTGGTGTAAAACTAGGGAGAAGAGAATGCAGGCCCAGTTTCTCCATTAGTGCCAGGGTAGATAGCCCTTCAATACATGCAACAAAGGAGGGAGAAGCCTCTGAATTTCACTGTTCAACCATCATTTATAATATCCTGTTACAGGGGCCTCAGGAATAACAGAGCCACAGCAGAAGACATTGCTCAATATTACCAACATTATGTGGCAAAGAAAGGGCTGCAGAAGAATTTTATCTGTGGGACTGTTGTGACATCTGTGAGGAAAGTGAGCCCAGATGTAAACTCCAGCTATGCACAGCGGGATCCTGAGGGGAACAGTGACTCCTTCTGGGATTTCCCTGAGAAAGAAGATGACCAGATTGCTAGTGGAAATCTCTTCCAGGTGGATGGATTCATCAAAAACACTAATGGTCGTCAGCAACCCTTCTCCATCTATGCAGAGAATGTGGTTTTAGCCACAGGAACATATGACAGTCCAACCAAGCTTGGAGTTAATGGAGAGGACCTTCCTTTTGTCCATCACAAACTCTCTGCCCTTGAAGAAGCCGTGAAGAACAAGAGGGTTGGCATGACATCAGATCCAGTCTTGATTGTAGGTGCTGGGCTGACCGCTGCTGATGCAATTCTCTTTGCTCACCATTGCAACATCCCAGTGATCCATGCCTTTCGCAGAAGGGTCAACGATCCAGGCCTCATCTTCAATCAGCTCCCCAAAATGATGTATCCGGAGTACCACAAAGTCCACCAGATGATGAAAGAACAGTCAGTTGCTTGTCCTGGGCCATATGAATGTTACATCAGCCTTCCTGAACATCATGTCCTGTCCTTTACAGAGGACAAGAAGTGTGTCTTCCAGGATAAGAGTGGTCACCAGAAAGTCTTTAACATTTCTTTGGCTTTTGTTCTCATTGGCTCAAACCCCAACCTCTCCTTCCTACCAAATAATGGCATTGACTTGGCAATTGACAATGAGCAGCCAGTCAACTCCAAGAGGAACCCCATCAACGTTGACCCATTTACCTACGAATGTGTTCAGGAGAAAGGGCTTTATGCTGTGGGACCATTAGCTGGGGACAACTTTGTGCGTTTCGTGCAGGGAGGGGCTCTGGCTGTTGCCAGCTCTTTGTTAAAGAAAGCAAACAAAAATCCTCCTTAACAAACAAATTGCCCTAAGCCAAAAGCGTTCAAACAGGTGATTCCTCTTCTCTTTGAGAAGTAAGGCATTTGACATGTACACTTTCCCCTGCGGTGCTCTCCAGGACAGTGCAGAGTCACCAAACTCTCAGTGGGTTCATTTGGGAAGGATAAGTCAGCAAGTACATGGTTTGGGATTTAGATCTCAATGTTGCCAACATTTCTACCTTGTTAAAAGGTTGAATTTAAGTGCAACCAAGGGAAGCAGCCCCATCCCGGCAGAGCTTTGCACTATGGGAATGGGGAACTTGCATCCTAGCTTGGAATAGTTGGGGGCAAAGCAGCAATCACTTCACTATATAAATGTCTTGCAGCTGGTTGAAAAGAGTTCTCAACTTTTAACTATTTTCCTGGCAGCCATATTGGCAAGCCCTGTGTTTTGTCTTTTTCGAATGTTACTGGATAAATACTGGTAATACTACACAACACAAAGTTGTTGCTGTTTCATGTGCTTATGTGGCACAGCTCTATGTTGTTCTTGCTATGCAAAAGTCCATTGAAAGCTGTGCTGCAAGTGTTCTATGCATCTAAACCAGAATTCTGCAATTAGAAATTGTCACAAAAGCATTGCCTAAAGGGCTGCTGTAACCGTCAGGGCTGGCTCCAGGCACCAGCTTAACAAGCAGGTGCTTGGGGCGGCCAAGGGAGAGGGGCAGAACCTGCGGCAATTCGGGGGCGGCAGGTCCCTCACTCCCTCTAGGAGCGAAGGACCTGCCGCTGAACTGCTGCCGCCGATCGTGGCTTTTTTTTTTTTTTGCTTGGGGCGGCAGAAATGCTGGAGCCAGCCCTGGTAACCATTATCTTCTCTTGCAAGGAGCACCACCACCATGTTCTGTATGTCCTATCTTTGGATGCAGCACACTTGTGTATCTGTCTGAGGAGGGCTCCTTTTTCAAATAATGGTACAAACTTACTCCTGTTGAATGCACAATCTTTAAAGAGCTAGAAGGCAGAATGATCGAGAGTGTAACAGTGTTGCATTCTTAGAGACCTCTTTAGAGACACCAAAACCAACGTATAAAGAGGAATTATCATTGGTTTGTGAGAACTAGATTAATACTCTGCCCATGTATGATCCTTCGAATTCTTCCTGCTCAATGGAATTGAATGGTTTTACCTTGGGAAGCTTTACATTACATATTGTAGTATGGATTCCCAACATAGGATAATATTTCAGAAAACGTGTTCTGTAAATCAGAAATGGCATTCCACAAATTGTTCTTGAAAGCGAAGAATTGCACAATTGCTTTTAGTTATTCAATTGCTTTGTTCTGTTGACTTTTTTATTTGAATTTTTCATAGTGTAGAAGAGATCCTAGATTAATACCGGAAGAAAATGTTCACTGTAGATTTCTGGATAGCTGTGTAACAAGTTCTACCTGCATTTGAACAATGGCCCTGATCCTGCAAGGCCCCTGTATATGGACTTCAATGGGAGCTCCACATTCAGAGAGATTATAGGGTCAGGGCTGACTGTGTTCTCCATATAAGGCCTGACTCTGCTCTGCTTAGTGGGGCAAAACTTCCGTTGACACAGCAAGATGTGCAGAATGAGGCCACTTTACTGTATGTGGAAGTTGATGTGAAATCCGTTCACATAGCTGCTTACCTGGCATAGTCTGCTGCTTCACTAAGTGCACACAATGCCAGCAAGTCCCTCTGAAAAGTTACACACACAGAGAAAGTGTTAGTTTGTAACTGCCTGGCCCCAGAAGTTTTTAAGCAACGCAGGTTTAAGGAACACACACATTGCTGCTGTCTCTTAGCAATGTTGTACAGCACTCTGGAAACTAACTACTTTTGTATTTTCTAAATTAGCTGTGTTAATTTTGTATGTGTAACATGTTTAAATAAAATAATTTCAAACGTACTCCAAGTGAGTTCACTTATTTGAGCTGTAGCTGAATCACTGACCCAGGTGGCATGACACATACGTCAGGCGTTATGCGAACCATTCATCACAAGAATTACTGTTAGGGTCCAGGAAATTACTAAAGTGGATTTACAACAAATAATTATCAAAAGGGAAGCATTGCTCGTGGTGGTTTGACTTCATGAGTCTCCCTTGGTCAAATGAGATGAAAAGCAACAAACAGAGAAGGTATTGATAATTTTCATGAGGTTATAAAGCACCCTGAAAAGAAAGCAAGCCAGATCTTGCCCCGTGTCTTTTTTTCTGCATAGATCCTGTGCTCAGCCCAGTAAGTCAGCTGTGTACAAGGGAGTTTTGCAGGAGTCTAGCAGACATGGAATCCCTCGCCAGCTTGAAGAGCTGCTCAGTGACCACTACTAGTCCCATCTTGGGTTTGCCAGTGCATGTATTGATTCACTGGTCTCGTCACACTCGACCCAGTTTGCCCTACAGCAGACCTCTGTGGCTGGGGTGGAGGGAGTCCCCACAGAGCACAGCATGTGGGCTTCACACGCCTTGCTCCCAACCACACACAGATGACCTGCACTTTTGCTGCTACTTTCAGGGCCTTCTACAAATCAATTTTGACAAATGGGGGGGAAGGGGTGTTTAATTCTCCACTTCATTGACGTCTATGGAAATGGACAGGGGTGCTGGAACAGTTTGTATAGTGGGGGTGCTGAGAGAGCATAAGAATGGCCAGACTGGGTCAGACCAAAGGTCCATCCAGCCCAGTATCCTGTCTACTGACAGTGGCCAATGCCAGGTGCCCCAGAGGGAGTGAACCTAACAGGTAATTATCAAATGATCTCTCTCCTGCCATCCATCTCCACCCTCTGACAAACAGAGGCTAGGGACATTCCTTACCCATCCTGGCTAATAGCTGTTAATGGACTTAACCTCCATGAATTTATCCAGTTCTTTTTTAAACCCTGTTACAGTCCTAGGCTTCACAACCTCCTCAGGCAAGGAGTTCCACAGGTTGACTGTGCTCTGTGCCATTTGAACCAAACTGTAAACCCTGTATATGATGAAAACCACTTCAAGCCAGGGGGTGCAGTAGCACCCCTAGATCCAGCACCTATGGAAATAGGATGCACATAAACTCAGACAATCAGGGTTAACAGTGTACACCTATCTTCCACAAAGCTATAGTACAAGTAAACAACACTGTATCCCAATTAATATGTATAGGGCAGAAGGCTCAGGGGTTCTGATGTATCACAGGGCCCAACCCCCATTGGTCCCCAGGGATCTGTGAGAGGCCAAGGCCATCTATGTATTGGTGTCTCTGCATTGGCCCCCGGAGACCCTGACAGCATAGCTCTGATGAGATTGCACTTGCACAACATATTCCCCCCCCCCCCCTATGGTTTCTTCTGGGATCCTCCTTAAAAGCTATTCTTACTATGCAGGGTACTCGGTGGGGCAGGTAATACAGCCCTAGTCTATGCTTCCTTTTCTGGGCAGTTTCTGTGGGTCATGGCCAAGGAAGTGATAAGTATCTCTTCTGCCCAAGCCACTGCTCCCCCAGTCCCTTGCTCTTCACCCTGCACAGATCAGCAGAGAGGCCTCGGCAGTGTCTAGACGAAAGAAGCCAGAGCCACAGAGCCCCGCTGTGTTGGGGGGAAGGTCTGTGCATACACCCACGCTGGCTTCAGGACCCTTTGAATAATTTGACTGTCCTGTCATTGGTTCCTGGTTTCACTTGAATTTCATTGTCTGCACAGAGGTCACAGTGCTGTAAGTTTCCAGTGTCACGCTATATCTGTGGCCCAGTTGACCTTATATATATATATAAAAAGATCAATACACTTGGCAGAATGCACCTTTCTTAAAATAGATGTTTTGGCCAAGCCTAGCATTCCTGCATCAGCAGCAAACAGAGCAGAGTCCAAGAACCAGTGGGTCATCTAAAAAAAATTGGTCTCTATGGGCAAGGAGGCTGGGAATAACGGGTATTTATAGGAGTGACACTAGCTGAAACACTGCAGCTATTCATGTCATTAAATCCAAGCTCATGGAGTAGTGCTCAGACAGTACATTCCAGCTGCAGAGGCCATGTCACTAGGATCTAGTTTAGCATCTATATGGCAGCGTCTCAGGATCAGGGTAAAAACCACCCCTTTCCAGTTGAGGGGGCTTGTTTAAAAATTATTAGCTGGCGTGCTTTTCCCAGTGGGAATCAGTGTATTGTGTGCTGTGGGGGTGGAGGATGAGAAAGGGAAGGAGGTTAAGCAACAGGTGCTTAGGAAATTTCCTGTGTCCCACCCTGCTACGATACTGAGGAAATAGTCCCCTATACAAGATAATTTACTGGTCAGTGAGCAACAAATCCCCAAGGGCAGGAGTACACTGTGTAAATCAAAGACAGTTATCTCCCACGTCTTTCTATGCAACAAAGTAGACCATTGTAAAATACGCTTTTACATTAGTCAGTGGACACGCACCATTGCTGTGTGAAGGTGGTATTAACCTTTTGTAACTCTGACCTACGTCATGTGACCGGGGCCAGGCAACAAAGCTTAGTCTTTTAACAGTAGAGAAACATTGTTTCATCAGAGTTTGCTGATTTGGCAAAATCAGAATGTTTTGCAGACAGTCCAAGGGACCCAGGCATGGTTTCTTGCCAGTTTGCCTGCCCAGCTCCACGACAGTCAACCTGCTAACCCAGGGAGCCCAGGGCTTCCAGAGTCCATGACTCTGTGGTTCCATTCCCTGCTGGAGAATTTGGAAGTTTGTGGGGTTTGCTCCTAATCAGAACAAAACAAAATGTCAAAGTATCCCCCACCACAAAACCTCTCTAGTAAGTACTGTACAGAAGCCTCAAGTCCAAAATTAAACTACACGAGGGGTTCTCCAGCTCTCTTACTCTGCAGACCATTTTGCAAGAGATGTTTTTAAGTGTCCGTCTCCCTTCCAACACTCAAAACTTGGGTCTCACCCTTCATTATGCTCTGCAACACCAGGGGCTCCTACAGGCCAGTCCGACAACTACCAAACTGCACTGCAGTGGCGTTCAATACGTTTCTAACATTCATTATCTTGATTTAAATAAAGAGATGCCTATCAAAGGTTCCAGATGCCCTAACACCTTGATACAATAAAATCCCAGCAACCTTAAAATGATCCTTTTAACAGGAACTCCGAGTCAGCCCTCTCCAAAAACTCTGACTCATGCATTGTGCCTGGAACTGCTTCTCATGCTGGTTATTTTGGACCAAGATCTCCTTATCCTTATTCCTTATCCTCTAGATCTCTTTAGAGCCAGGGTGGCCGTTTCTATTAGTCTAACGAAGTAAGATCCAAAAAAAGGGCAAAACCTCTCTTACTTTTCTCTTCCTCTTAGGCCTAAAAGGTTATTCTACACATTTTTAGCTTAAAAGTGTCAGGAATGCCACATCTGGTCCTTACTTTGGTGGAGGACCTACTGGGTGTTGCAGCATATTTATTGTGGGTGTTCACTCCTTGAGGAGTGTCATCTTTAACAAAAGACATCCTCTTTTTAAAGTTTTCCTTGGCTTTCTGAGTTAAAAATAGGTGTTTGAAAAACAGTTTTGAAACTGGCTGACTAAGAATACCTCCCCCTGCTCAATGGCTTAACTTTAACTCTCTTGACTCGTGTCCTGTCTACCCTGAGATACATTATGGTATCTGCAGAACTAATAAAATCATGGTGACCGGTATTTCCATAGTCTTTAAAAGCAGGCACCCTCTCCTATTTAAAGTGGCTCTAGAATATCAACCTGCTTGTTACTGGAGGAAATATTACTTACTTGGACTCAACCACAGAATCAGTTTTATATGTCATTTTTAAACTGGGGCCAGATACGATAGGAGACTTCCATTTCAGCTATATGGCCATCGATGCAGAAGGTGGCCCATAGCATAGCATACATGCAGGGCATGCTAATATCCTGATGTAAGCGACCCCCAACTGGATTATATAAAAGGCTCTCAAAAGGGAAGGTTAGCAGGAGGACATGATGAGAGTGGGTCACTCACCACACTACAAGAAATAAGAGCTTTCTAGGAGTTAAGCTGCCTCCCTGGTTTGTTCTGAACCCACGTCTGCCTGCTCCCATTCATTTCAGGGAATTGTTGTTGTTCTGATTTACAGACACTCCACAATGGGTTGTAAATGATTCATAAAATTAAATGGCCTCAGCAGCAGAGTGCACATGCAAAGGGAGCGTGGCCAATGCTCTGCAATCAATAGCGGCCTGTCAGCCATGAAGTTACACCTCACCACAAGATGAAGGTATTAGTTATTTAAAATGTTTGCCCAGGTAGATGAATTGCTATATCTTGTCCCGCTGGAAATGTATTGTCAATAAAAAATAAAAAGAGGATCAAGTTACTAAGCAGTAACTGCCTCTACATAAGCAGATCAACTTTATCCTGATACTGTATGAAAGCTAGCATGCTTCTATCAAATCAGTTGCGTGCCTATGAATCCTTAGATCAATTTAAAAATAATCCCACTTAACGTACAGCATAGACTTGATTCCCACTTTGTTGGAGCACTCAGTGTAATCCAGTTTACTTCAGTGGAGCTACACGGATGTAAAAACCAGGGTAACACCACTGAAGTTTGCAGTGGTCCACTGATTTGGCACCAGTGTGACAGAGCAGAGAATAAGCCCCATACCTGTTTCATTAGAGGAACACTGGCCAGGTGAGACTGAGTGGGACTCAACAGGACATGGCACTGCTTTGTGCCATTCTGGTGACAAGTCTGCTGTAAACCTGGCTGCAGGCAATTAAGCCAGGTTTATGGCTGTTTTACATCACCTGGGCAGTGCAAAGCACCCAGAGACAACCAGTAAGTGTAGCCCCATATTTAAGACACAGAGCTTTCTCCGTGTGGCCTGTTACCTTAGCAAACACTTCCTGCAACGGCAATATCACGAGTCTTTTCCTCAGAGTTATTCTGGGCCCTGGAAGGAGACAATTTACTTGAGAGTCCAACTCCATCATCGCTTGGGCAGGAGGAAATCTCCGTTTTGCTCCCGAAGGGATGCATGCTGGTTTTTTTAGGGTGTCTGGGTTCCAAGCAGGAAAAGCCTTTTTTTTTTTTTTTTTTACTAGTGCTAGAGCCCTCAGGGAAAGGAATTCATTAGCAGCTCAGGTGGTAATTTACCAGATGCTTGTTTTACTTACACCATCGTAAATCTGGATTCATTTCACTAGAGTCAATGAAAATAATTCAGATTTATACAGGGGTTAGTTCAGAACCTGATCCTCGGAACCTTGCTCAATAAAGTGCAGGGTGAACGTGAGCTGGGCCTAGAAAAGACAGTTCCAAAAATCTCACTGAAAGGGGCTACAGAAGTGCAAGATGTTACATTGTAAATGTGAGGCTTGTGCCCTTAAAATGGATGCATTTGCAAATTTCTGTCATAATTAAGGAGGCCCACTGAACATTTGGCCTTGAAGGATATAAGTTTTAGCCAGAGAGCAAACACAGAGACAGCAATATTAAATAATCCCTTTAACGGGAATAAACGAAAAATGAATTTGAAAATTGGCAAGCTTGGGAGAAATGATCTCTCACAAGAGGCTACAGAACAGCTAAAGTCTCAGCAAGATCATTTGCAATGTCTTGGCAGTATCACACTAGTTGTTCTTTATTACCGTAATTCTAAATCAAATGGAAGTCTCAAAGGAACAGATAATTTTCAGAGTTAATAATGTGCCCACAGGTCTTTCAGCTAGGAAAGCCATTGACAGTTTATAAACAACTCCTTAGCGTTGCCATTGGGTAATAGAAATCCCTAATCAGCCATTGTGCAAATTAATTTAAGTTCAACCAAAAAAATGTAAATGAAAGTCCAAGTCCTAATACCCACGCTATGCAGCTAAGACAAAGGCAACCATCAATACATCCTTTCCAACAGCAGAGCACAGAATAATTTCCAAAGTTTATGGAACATACAAGCAGGAGGTTCAGTTCAGAGAGAAAATTCTGGAGTCTTATTTTTAACTCTGGATTAAATTCGCCTTGCTCTTACATGAGTACAACTCCCATTGATTTCACTGGGCAAGCACAGGGCTAAGGCCTCTGTCCTGCACCCATTGATGTCAGGGGGAGTGTTACTATTAACGTCAGTGGATGCAGAATCAAGCCTTACAAGAGACAGAAATTTGGCCCCTGGCCCTGTCAGTGCCTCCCTGCTGAAATGAAGGACTCTGACATACTACAACAGAGGTGGGCAAACAACAGCCCGGGGGCTGCATCTGGCTCTCCAGATGTTTTAATCCGGCCCTCGAGCTTCCACCGGGGAGCGGGGTCCTGGGCTTTCCCCGCTCCGGTGCTCCAGCTGGGGAATGGGGTCAGGGGCTTGCCCCACTCTGGGCGCCTCCCGGAAGCAATGGCATGTCCCCCCTCTGGCTCCTATGTGTAGGGGCAGCCAGGGGGCTCCACACGCTGCCCATGCCCCAAGTGCTGCTCCTGCAGCTCCCCTTGGCTGGGAACCGCGACCAAGGGGAACTGCAGGGGCGGCGCCTGCAGACAGGGCAGCGCGCAGAGCCACCTGGCCACGCAGGAGCTGGAGGGAGGACATGTTGCTGCTTCTGGGGGTTGCTTGAGGTAAACCCTGCCCGGAGCCTGCACCCCTGACCCCCTCCTGCCTCCGAACCTCTTGGTCCCAGCCCGGAGCACCCTCCCGCACTCTGAACTCATTTCTGGCCCCACCGCAGAGCCCGCACCCCAACCCCTAATTTTGTGAGCATTCATGGCCCACCATACAATTTCCATATCCAGATGTGGCCCTCGGGCCCAAAAGTTTGTCCACCCCTGTACTACACTGTTCAGTGAGGAGGGTAGCGTTTGAAAGTGCCTTACAGGACTATACAGTATGGTTCAGGTTTCAATTAAGAAAATCCTGTAATCTGTCATTAAGATGATTAAATCTCAGATGTGTACAGTATTTTAACTGTATAGTGAACAAGAAACTCATAATCACCAGAAAGCAAAAGCGTGTCCTAAGGACATAGGCCCAGGTCCTGTGCTGCAGCCCACCTCCCGAGCCAGCTTTGTGTCTCCCAAATTTGGGGCTCAGTCAAGGTCTGCCTGGTCCCCAGTGTAAGAGAAGCTCCTGAGACTGCTCTACTATATGGCCCACAGCCCCCTATGGGGCACGCTGCATCTCAGAGCTTTGACTCCATGTTGAGGGCTGTGTGAATGACTGGTATAGCTCTCCTATGCCAGCTTGATACCAGCTGGGGTGGCTTCCTGCATGCTGAGGAACTATGCAGCTTTTACATCAGCTGGAGTATAATGGGGGAAAACCATGAAGGAGAATCAGGGCCATAACATTTCCTGATAGTAACAGAACTGGAGAGACTGAATCCACAGTATTCGATGTAAAGGATATTTGTGGCAAGATAGAGCCTTGCAATGCCCAACTTTTAAAATCAACAGTCCCAGGTGAGGCACCCAGGTGCCCTGTACAATGCATGGGGAGAGACAGGGGCCTAAGCATGGGACTCTCAAAAGCCAGCATGCTGAGTGGGAAGCTGCCTAAGCTAGCCACTAGGAAACACCAAGGAGAGGAGTCTGGCCTAAGCGCTGTCCCACAGAGGGAATTAAGGTGCTTCTCACAACTCAGGATTCAGAGCTGTGAACCCACTCCTGGAGTCAGGCACCTAAGCCAGGTGAGCCCTTACTCTCAAGAAGCAGTAATGCTCCTGCCACCCACCCCTGCCATTATTATACCCAACAGTTAGAGCGCGTAGCCAGGATGTGGGACACAAGTTCAGATCCACACACTGTGTGATGTGACCAGGGCCTTGAACCCAGGTTTTCCACTGGACTACAGGATATTCAAGGGTGGGGGTGTCTTGGTCTCTCCTGTTTCATGGGTATAATTCAATGAATTCACTAGAAGTTTTGTTTGTGGCAATGAGGCAGGACTGTAAGTTGAAAATTGAGAGGCTGTCATAACAACAAGTAGCCAAAGGACAAAATAAAGAAGCAGGTAATTAATAGCAAAGACAGACCCTTGCAAGAAAGCACCCACCAGAGAAGCAAGTTTGCTACTTAGGCTAGGACTTTGGTATGAAGTGGGCGTATCATTCTTCCCTGACACAGGATGGAAGAAGTGCTCTGTGCAGAGAGTGTTAGCCTTGTGGTGTTGATTTGTCCCTGCTTTGGACAATGTGAGTTTTCCTGAACCCTTCATTATCTTTTTTCCCTTTGTGAGGTGGTTCACCTTCCCTGGTTCTTAGCGTCTCTCAGGAGGACTAACAGGCTGGTGTGAATCCCTTTTTTAGGTGGAGTAATTTGACAGCTCTTTCTCTTAACAAAAAGAGAGCATGCCACTGCATATGTCTGTTTATTTTATTATTCCAGTAAAGTATATCAGCAATAGGAAAATTAACAAAAT
Organism: Emys orbicularis; assembly: GCF_028017835.1. Classification (NCBI taxonomy): domain Eukaryota; kingdom Metazoa; phylum Chordata; order Testudines; family Emydidae; genus Emys; species Emys orbicularis. Next base: position 34,505,447 of record NC_088696.1, read on the forward strand.
AGTTAAAAATAGATCACCTAAAAACCATCCCACCAGAGGCTGGCAGGGAAGGAGTTAACTCTCCCCTTCTGGGTAGATGGAGCATAGTGTGTCCTCTCACAGCTGCAGGGATTTGCAGAGTAGCAGGGCTGGGCCAGCTGCAGAGAAGTAATTACTGTGCCCCTCACCCTGCCGGCTATAAAAGGGAGGAGGAGGAAGCAGTGGGAAAAGGTTCTTTAGGAAAAGAGTTAAAAGATAAAGGGGGTTTCTCCTTTTTAAAACCACCTTTACTTGGGTAGGGGGAAGGTCCTGTTGTATTTGTGACTGGGCCTGTGAGAAGCTGGCTTTTTCTGTGCCCTACCTGAGGGCATTACTCCACCCAGCACCGCAGAATCCACCCCTGCTTTGACTAGCAGTCCTGTACCACAGCCAGGCTGCCAGGTAAGGTTCCAGGTTAAGCCTGGGTGGAGGCAGTAGCGGGTGGTGCTCTCAGGCTAGGTATTTACATAAGGAATTTCACAGCTACTGCCCCCTACCTTAGACTGTGCCATTTTGTGCCTAATATGCCCATCTTTTCCTTTAGTGAAGGGATGATCCTGTAAGGTATTGAGTGCATCCCCTCCCATTTGCTTATATTGCCCATTTAAACATGGCCTTGGGAGAGATTCAAAATGGCTCTGAGTTAAAGCAGGGGCAGGGCAAGTGTGCCTTGTGTTAGCTGAGGGTATGTCTACGCAGCAAAGAAAAACCTGTAGCTAGCCTGTGCCAGCCAACGTGGGCTTGGGCTGCGGTGCTGTCTCATTGCTGTGTCAACATCTGCGCTGCGGTGGGAGCTGAGACCGTAGGACCCTGTGAGGTGGGAGGGTCCTAGAGCCTAAGCCCAGAAGTCTCCACTGTGGTGAAGTAGCTGGAGCCGGTGAGACCAAGTCCGCTGGCACAGGCCAGCTGTGGATTTTTCTTCCCTGTGTCGCCATAGGGGGCTAGCTCTGTCAATACAGCTCAGGGCTGACCTGCGGCAGGCCTGCTTTTCTGCTCTGTGGCCCCTTGTGAGGAGACCTTGGTCACTGCAGGAGTCGGGGTGTGCTTGTGTATTAGTCACAAGAAGGGAGACTAGGATGAAGCTGCTCATCTCGGTCCCATTCTGTTTAGACCCCATCCCTAGAAAAGAGGCCTGGTGGAAAAAGGAAAATAATCCTAGTGACTCCAAGAAAATGTTGGTGTAGAATATAGGACAAGGGAGAGACTCCCTGCCCTCGAAATGTGAGGTAGAAATGTCGCCAAGTCAAAGGAGAGTTGTGCCTTGGCAGAGAGATGCAGGTGACTCCTGCTGCTGGGCAGGAGATCTGGCTTTGCCCCAGTACTGGGGCTGGGCAGGGTAGCTGGCTTTGCTGGTGCTGAATTTCAGGAGGGAAAGTGAGGGGCCCGTTTGAGCTCAAACCCAACTATAGCCACCCCTCTCCATAACTGTGTAGTAAGATAGGGGTGAAGAGAGTTCCTGGTGCAGGGCTTTGTGGATGTGGACTGCCCCTGTGACAGGAGACAGGTTATTGTAGGGGGGTTGTGGTACTGCTACCCTTACTTCTGTGCTGCAGCTGGCGGTGGTGCTGCCTTCGGAGCTGGGCATCTGGAGAGCGGCGGCTGTTGGCTGGGAGCCCAGCTCTGAAGACAGAGCTGCCGCCAGCAGCAGTGCAGAAGTAAGGATGGCCTGGTATGGTATGGCATTGCCACCCTTACTTCTGCGATGTTGTCTGCAGAGCTGGGCACTCAGTCAGCAGCCGCCACTCTCTGGCCGCCCAGCTCTGAGGGCAGCAGCGCAGAAGTAAGCGTGTCATGGTTCGGTATTGCCACCCTTAGCTCTGTGCTGCTGCTGGTGGTGGTGCTGCCTTCAGAGCTGGGCACCTGGCCAACAGCCATCACCCTCCGGCCGCCCAGCTCTGAAGTCAGTGCAGAAGTAAGGGTGGCCGCAACCCCCAAAAATAACCTTATGACCCCCCTGCAACTCCTTTTGGGTCAGGACCCCCAATTTGAGAAACGCTGGTCTCCCCTGTGAAATCTGTATAGGGTAAAAGCACACAAAAGACCAGATTTTTCATGGCCGAGAACTAGGTAGGCCCCTACCTATGTGTAAACCAAAAGTTAGGTCTTGAAGTGCTTCACTAGGCTAGGCACCTCCAGACAGATGTGAGCCCTAATTCTTTCTTCCTTCCAGCCAAGCACAGCACAGGAATGATGGTGGGGGAAGAGGACAGAGTTGGCCTTATTTCCTTTGCCCTCCCAGAGGGGAAGAGTGGGGATAGGAGCACTCCCTGACACAAGATAAAGCAGCCTTAGGGGTTGCTATGGCCTAGGCTTTGACACAGCCAAAAGGCAATATGGTGTAGTGTATAGACAGGCCTGGATTAAAGGATTTTGGGAAATGGTGGGGCCTCCACCTACCATGAATTGGACAGCGAAGTGCCCCCTCCCCCCCACAGACCTCCAAATGCCCCTCTTTCCCATTCCCCACATAGACCCCTGAATGCCGCTCCCACCCCACATAGACCCTAACAACTCTCCACCAGACCCCGTATGCATCCCAGCAATGCTCACCACAGCCTCCAACTTCCTGCCCCACAACCCCCACTGCCCCAACATCTCCCATTTCCCCCCCCCCCAGAGCCCTCACAACTCACACCACTTGCCCCCAACACTTCCCACTTGCCCCATAACTCACCAGCAACTTGTCCGTAGCCCCTGCCCCTCTCCATCTTCCTGGTCACTCTCTGGTGCCCCTCCCCCGAAGCTCAGTGTTCCACTGGTGGGCTTGGGCGGCTCCTCCTGTTCCTGGCCACCCAGCTTCGCTTGCTCTGCACTCACAGGGCCCTGCACCTCTCCGATTTGGCCCGGCCGGCGGCCGCCCCTCTGTCATGATGGAGAAATGGCTGGGCCAAGTTGGGCATTCTGACACCACACTGCTCAGTAGTCTTCTCCCTCTCCCCCAGTTGTCTGGGTCCCTCCCTGGGATGGAGGCTCTGTACAAGTGCACTTTGGCTAATCTGGGCCTGTGGCTATAGCACTGATTGGAATCTGGAGGCTGGATCCTGTTTCTTGCACGTTCTTTCTGTGCCTCTGTTTCCCCCTCCTACCTTTGTCATTTAGACTGTAAGCTCTCAGGGGCAGGTACTGTCTTACGGAGTATGCAGAGCACCTAGCACAGAATGGCCCTGATATGAGCTGGGGCCTTTGGACACTGCAAATAATTACCATTGTAGACAGTTTCTCTGAGCTGTGAGATCAGAACTCCTGATCGTGTGGGTGTGGTTTCTCCCCCTGCCGCCCCATGCCATCACAAGTATCCACTGATCGCAATAAACCTCCTGGATTGAAGCTCTGCTATCTGGATTATCGGATGTTTTTCTGCACATAGTGCTGCTGCTTCTGCAGCAGGACTTGGGCAGTTGCCTACCAAAGTGTATGTCTCATTGCTCATTTAAAACCAAAGCGACAGGGACAAGGATGTGTGGAACTGCAGACTACAGAATGGCAAATTGCATTGCTTTGCAGTGACTTGTGTTCAGGGAAACATGGCTCATTGCTTTCATAGCATCTTCATGAAGAGTTTTAACAGCTGATAAAAAATATTTTCAAGAGAATGAATATTCAGTTACAATTTCTTCTGGCTGGTTCATCTATCAAGGTGACTGAATAAGGCTTAATTAAAATGGCATGTTAATTAACACATTTAAATTCTATAGAGTCCTGCTAAAAATGGTCAAATATATGTAGTAAGAAGGTGCCCATCACAAGTGTGCCTAGGTGTCTGTATGGCACAAAGATGGCTTCTCTGATGAAAGCATTGGCGATCTCGTACTGGAACGATGGAGACATTGTCTGATATGCTGTCACTATAGTCATTTTATTTTCAAATCTGGCTTAGTTTGATAGCAGAAATTAGTCCCTTTCCCTTTTCCCCTTATCAATCTGCATGAGGGACTAAGCATTGCTCCCTGCTAAATAATAGTCCCGTGTACAGCCCCACAGTCCCAGTTCTCTGATGGTGTCACCCCAATGGAGCCAGGCTGCCTTGGTCAATGGCTGCTCTTAGAATTGGGGAGAGGCGTCCCTGGCAGCAATGTAGAGAACCAGAGCAGTACAATACAGGTGGGAATGGGGTGGGTGGAGAAATCTAAATGAGGAGATTCTTAAATGCTAAGAAAAGAGAGGGGAAGCCAGTACAGAAGCTGATGACCTGTTCTAGGCAGCAGGCGGGGAACATGATAGTAGCTGCTGTATTTTTGGATGAGATTGAAAGGGGAAGGGTTGGGAATTGAAAGCTGGAGGAAAAGGTCTATGGATGGGAGGTGTTCCTTGGTTCTGAAAGGGAGCCCTGAGGCATCTCTGGGCTCAGACATGTGGTGTACCCAACAGTTGATAATCAAGGTAACCTACAAAAGGGGGTACTGGGCTTTTTTTGCTGCTTTGATGCAGAAGAGGCCCAAGGGGCATAGTAGGTGTTTGTCTGCTGTTATCTTAGATATTTAGCTTTGTCAACCTGGAAAGATTCTGGCCTGGCCTATGCTAGCAATTTTCTGAAACATCAACTACTGTCCTAGCTTCCCTGGGGACAGCACTAGTGGAGACTCCGTGCTAGTGTATTAAGTGTCATCAAACCCTGCTCTGATCTCAAGTAGCATCTTTGGCGCACAAGCACTGGGCTTCTCCTTTGGCACTGGATGCCCCAGCAGAGCTCTCTGAACCATCGGCCTCTTGCACACTCTGCTCCCTTCCATAAGCATGCCATATCCCTGCCCCACTCCCCACGGTGCTCACCCCCTTTTCCCAGGGAGTCCCTATGCAGGGGGGCTGGGGATGAGTAGGGAAGCAAAGTCATCAGAGTCTTTAGTCTGTCATGTTAGAGATCTGGATCTGGATTCTGTTCCCAGATTTGCCAGAAGTGACCTTATGCAGCGTCTCAGTCAGCTTATTTGTGAAATGGGATGACTACTTGTCTGCCTGCTTTCTAAGATTGGAGAGCACATGGCTTTGCTCTCAAACAAGGGCTCCGACATGCCCAGAGATATAAACAGCAGAGACTTGCACTCATATCCTGGATCTCGGCCCCTTGCACCTTTCCCTAGACCATAGGGCATTTTATGGGGAAGGGAGGAGGAGGAGTATCTCCCTGTCTTGAGAGGCATCAATGAAAACTGGCTTAAGGGGAAGGACAATTCTTCCTGTACTATGGCAATAAGAGAATTGTAGGAGTGACTTTGCCTCTTCAGACTTGAGTGTCTGTTATAGATCTGTTAAATCTTAATTCCAAGAGAAACCATACATCTAGAATGACCGTTAGTATAGCAAGTATGCTGTGCCTCTTCATGCCAGCTCCATAAGCTTCAATGTATGCTCCTCTGTCCCACCCTATGGAGGACAAGTTACACAAAGGGGAATGAGCACTTTAGGATAAGATCCACTTACTGAGTTCTGTCCCAATTTCCTTAGAATCATAGAATATCAGGGTTGGAAGGGACCTCAGGAGGTCATCTAGTCCAACCCCTTGCTCAAAGCAGGACCAATTCCCAACTAAATCATCCCAGCCAGGGCTTTGTCCTTCCCCTTTTCCTTCCCTTCCACTTTAACGTACTGCTAATGGATCTCTTTACATGGTGGTATTTGCCAGGCTTCAAAATACTGCACGGTGGGAGATGTAGAAGGACAAGTTTACACTCCTGTCGTCTTGCAGGGCATTGACTCAAGGGGGTACTTTTGCAAACAAGATATAGAACAGAGGTCTGTCAGTTGAGCCTGGTCTCTCTCTGATCCTTTTGGCATGCAGTCCATCTATTATTCGTTCTTTTATAGACGATCCTGGTCGCCTACACGCTGCTTTCCGCAAAGCAGCGTCTCTTCAGTGTTCCCAGGTTTTGCCTGTACCTAAAGGTTAGGTCAACCTAGTTATGTTGGGGGTGGGGAAAAAACACCCCCTGGCCTGATATAGCTATGCTGACCTAAACCCCAGTGTAGATGCAGCTATGCTGATGGAAGAGTGCTTCTGTTGATGTAGCGAAGGATATGTGCACACTGTGGACAGTATCCTTGCATAGCTATGCCTATACTGTAGGTGCAGCCTACACTGATGGAGAGGGGTTTCCCATCGGTGTAGGAACAATACCTCCCCAATCAAAGCTGTCTACGTTGACAGAAGCACTTTTTTCTGTTCTGCGCCCCTCCCCCCCTTTTTTTCACCCCTGACCAATATAACTTAAGTGTAGACCAAGCTTTACTTCTTTCAGGGCGATGGTGGTCCTACAACAATGGAACACCCCTCCCCTTTTCTGTCAGCATAGGGTGTGTGGAAGTTGGGGCGGAAGCAGACATCTTAGTCTTTCAGAAAGAGCAAAAGTTAGGCTAACTTTAACAGCTAATAACGCGAGACGTTCAAGCAGGGCCTGGGGGGGGGGGGGGAACTGTAAGAGATGCTGTTTTTCAACCTTGTGTTAAATAAAAATAAAATGCAGACTGTAGCATAAATTGCTGAAAAAAGTAAAATAACAGGAAGGAATATGTATAAACAAAATGCAGTTGTTAATCATTACTGTATGTCACAAAAGGTATAAATGCTTGCCTTAATTGTTTATCTAACTGAAACCTACCCCAGAAGGGGAAACTCTGCCCGTGTGTACTCTCCCAACTAACTGCAGTTGCTCAAAATAAACTGCCTCTGGCTTATTTTAACCCCAAAGAGTAAAAACTTGTTTTTCTCCCACAGGGGTTATGCTGGGCTAGCTATGCTGGTATAATCTCTGTGCTGTAGAGACTACCTTAGATGTTCCTGAAATGTCACCTAGCCATGACTTTGGTTTTGTTTTTCTCCTTTATTGTGGTTTGGAAGGTGGGCTGAGAGATGGCTAACTATTGCTGTACCACCTGGGCAGAGTTACGTGTGCATGGCATTTTATAAATTAAGGTTCCTGTCCCAAGGAGGTTAAATGAGTCTGTGCTCCTGTAAATAGAAATACTCCATAAATATAGAGAATCAAGTCTTCAAAGACTAGGTTGTAAGGAAAGAGGTTAGGTTGTCAAAATTCTGCAAATTGAGATTGGATTTTTAATTGGCTACATTCTCCTCTATTGGCAAAGTTGGTCTGGATGTGATCTGGGCAGAGAATTAGAACACATTTGGCTAATCAAAAACATGCAGATTAAAATAATTTAGAATTTCCCATGAGATTCTTTGCCTCTTTAGCACGACCTTTGCTAACAAAAGGCATGTTGGTTATGGAGAAATTGAAGCCCTAATCCTGCAGCCTTTCATGTGAGCAGTCCCATTGGCATTTAATACCATGGTGATAAGGACTGTGGAAATACCCAGATTTTAAGGGGATTACTCGTTTGATTAAGGGATGCAAGATTGGCCCTAAATTCATAGACAAACTGACCTGATGCTGCAGCTTGCTCCTTTCCGTTGCATACAGTTAAACAAGGCGCGAAGCCACTGAAATCACTATCCAGATCATCTTTTTGTTCTCTTTGTGCAGCACCTCGCACAATGAAGTCCTAGTCTCCCAGGTGCTACAGTAATATGAATAATACCACCTGAGGTCAAAGAATTAACGCTAAAGCATTTTTCATATGTAACACTGTTTCCCAGTGTTTTTAGGAAGCCGATCCCACTACCTAGGAGTGGGAGATGAAGTGCCTTTGCAAAATTGTATTCTATGTCTTATTTTCAAATGATATCAAGTCTTCTTGAGACTGTTACCTCACTTTAATTAAGAACACAATTGGATGTTGATAAGAATGGGAGAGAAGACAAAGGGAAGGGAATATTTCCTTATGGAGAACATTATTTTCCAAGCTTCCAAAGACTAGCACAGTGAACAGGGATTGTCCCAGCAAAATGTGGATTGTAAAAGAGACATACTAAAGTCAATCCTTTATTTTCACTTCTACCAAATAATGGATGTTCTGAGGCCCTAAATGAAGAGGCTACTGGCTTTGATTGCCTTTCAAAACTACTCTGTGCTTCATGCTAATTGTGTTCATGTCAGGCTATTTGTTGAGTTTTCACATGGCTGAAGTTAACATAATGCCCAAATTTAAATCAATGAATGGACTGTTTGCCCTATATTGTTTCCCCTCCTGGAGCGTGGCTATCCTTCCTATGTACAAGCTAAACTGCATGTTCTCTGTTTACTGGCTTGCAAGGGAATGTGGTTTTGTTTGGTATGATACCTCATACCAGGTCTTAATTATACAAATTCAAGGGTTGTCTAAACAGATGTATGGAGGAGGAGAACTGAAAAGGCTCATTTCCCCAGGATGTTCTGATCACTTCTCTCCCACAGCTGTAGCCTAGGGCACTTGGGCTTTCAGCCTTCAAACTCGTTTACCACAATCCCTGGCTCTTGAATCAATACTTCTTGTTACCATTAAATAATCCACACACAGGCTGTGATGAGAACTTGGATATCTGGATCACTCACTATAATCCGCACTCATATGCTTTCCCTTTTTATGAGTGCTTTTAACCTCGCCCTTTCCCCAGGAATTCTACTAACTATAAAAGGCCTATGCTGCCTTGCCTTATAGGAAACCTGACTGCAAGCCAAGCTAGCTCATTAAGCATTAAAGTGGGAGCAAGCAGGCACCGGCTTATCTGGGAGATGAATTTTATGTTTGCATTAATTATGGAATGTATTGGTTTTAACAAACAGCCCGTCTAAGAACAGAATCTCCTTTCAACCTGCAAGAAAATGGGTGGAGGAAGCCAAAGGATCAGAACTTGCTTCTGGGGGGAGAAGTGTGCATAAGATTCGTTTGTGCAAATCAAGTTTTCCTAACTCTCCTTAAATTGTAGTTCCCTAGGGAACAGTTAGGGCTCTTATGTGGATACACTACTCAACCATTCGACAGTGTATTATCACCAGTACTAATCCAGCCCGGACCTATGGCAGCTGGAAGCCATTTCTCCAAAAGCTGCTGGAGACTGGTTTCTAACATGTTCACATCTAAAAGTCACCAACACCATGCACCATTAGGTACCCAGGGCCAAGAACTGACTGGGCATGGAGTTAGCCACTTGTGTCCTGAGTTGGTTCCTCCAGGTCAGACCTGAGGTGCAATGGCAGGGTTATAGAAGTGAGGTTCTTAGTGGCACTGACTTTGCTGCTGCTCCTGCTCTTTGCAGAAAGAGGTCATTCCTCAGGGCTATTTATCCACCATTCATCAGCACCAAGTGGCTTTAACTGTCTGTGTGTGGGGGGGGGGGGAAGCCATCTGGTCCCTGTTAAACCTTCACTCCCAGGGAGCAGCAGGCAGCTTTTTATGCTGCACAGTCCCCTTAAGAAGAATTAGTCAACATGGACCTGACCCCAAGTGTTACAGAGCTCCTGCAACTCTTAACCTTAATGGGAGTTGTAGACTCCTAGCGCCTACTTGGTTTTAATCCTGTTGTATGGGTATTGATCTTAAAGGCCCAAAGAGTTAAGGGTGTTTATAAACTCTCTCTGACTAACATTAAACACTGGTAGGCCAGTGTGGAGTTATTTTTAAACTGAGCCTTTGGTTTTACATGGCAAATGCCCAAAAACATTCATTCAATTTGCAAGTTTATTGATTGAATATAAGAACAAGAAATTAATAAGTATTTATATTGAAACTGATTATAAAAACACTCAGGCCTTATCAAAGGTCTTTTGGAGTCAAAATCAGTCTTATTTTCAGAGCAGCCTTTCTTTGGTGAAAGGAAAAACTTAATTTTACTCTGTCCTGTTGTGAAAGGCATTCACTTATCCTGTTCTTAACAAACAGCCGGACACAAGGTGGAGGAGAGACAGGATAAAAAGATGGTTGAAATATGGCTTTTGTTGATGTTTTGGGAACATCTGGACTGCAGATTAGTTCCAAGCAGATGCTTTGGCTGGCAACTTGACCATGACAGCTGCTGCTTGGAGTCAGGTTAATTGTGTTCTGGTCAGGACCATCATCTGGTTGGACGCTTTCTCCATAGATGAAGCAGGTGTGGATGAATGCAGGATGATTTACTTCAGGATCTGATGGAAAAACCAGGAGAGTGAGCCGGCCAGCCTTCTTTTCAGGAAGAAAGCTCTTTAGATGAGTTGCAGTGCTGGCAGATCGAGGAATGAGCTGAGATGAACTGGGATGCAGGGTGGGACAGAAGGAAGAGAGAACTGAAGTGTGTGGGTGGGTGTGTTTTTTTTTTTGTTTTGTTTTGTTTTGTTTTTTTTCCCTTTCAGTCCCTTTAAGAAACTCCAAAAGGGAAAAAGTGGGCGATGTAGTTAATCTTTCATTTTGTCCACCAATTAGGTCTGATTTTAGTCACTCCGGTTTTGGTCTGTTAGCTTCTGGTTCCACATCTTCTGTTTTTACCAAGCATGATTTCAACAGTCCTTGAATTATATCAACAAGTCCATTTTTGTTTGGACTAATCCAGCTTTTTGTCTGCTTGTCTTGCACTTGTTTATAATATTTGGTAATTGAAAATAACTCAACATGGTGTTTCACAGTTAATTTCCAAGTAGGTAAAAATTATAGGTGATTGTAACATCTTATGAACTTTCACTCCCTTTTTATATTTGAGCTTGTAATAGAAGGTACATTTTGTAGGCCCGGCAGTCACAACAATCTTTAGCTCTAGTTTTGGTATCCTCCGCTTTAGTTGTAACATAAGCCTTTTCAATGCAGTAAGTGACTAGAGCTCCCTGTACCAATCCTGGAATTGCTATACTTGTAGTGGCCTGTTCTAGATCGAGAAATTGAACTACATTAGCCAACTCTTAACTTAAGAACTTGCATGTAAAAACTTCTATCTCTTTTTAAAAAAAAAATTTTTTCTGTATTTATCTGGCCCTGCCATCACTGTAAAGATTGAGCGCTCAGATACTAATCTGTGCTCACCACACCCCTGGAGGGTAGTGTAGACCAGACCCATTGTTGGGAAACAGACTGAATGACTCACCCAAGGTCACAGGAAGTCTGTGTGGCAATAGATTGTGCTCAAAAAAGTTGTAACATTCTTTATCTATTGTGGAAGAGCTCCAACATGAGCTTCATGTGACTGCATCTTATCAGACTGCATATTTTAGGGCGTTCCCTAATTTAATCACCCAGAATGGGTAATATATACTGTGTATCTGATATTGAGCCAACACTTACATAAGTTTATCACAACTGCTGGCTTCTTTTTAATAACCTTCTATGGAACCTTCAAGCACAATGAAGCACAGATAACAAGCCCTTCAGAAAGAGCGAAGAGCAAATCAAGCTGGAGCAACACAGCAAGTGTCATACTGTCTCATCTATACCCTGAAATCTCATTGGTATCAAGGGGGTTTTTGTAAATGGACCCCATATGGCTACTGAGTCAAAGCTTAAGGATTCTGCATGGTTCGAAGGCAGCTTGTGTGTGTGTGTGTGTGTGTGTGTGGTTTTATTTATTTATATAAAGACGACAAACGCGTTATAAAGATGGGCTGGTCTACACTGGGAGGATCCATCTAAGATATGCAACTTCAGCTACGGGAATAGCGTAGCTGAAGTCGAAGTATCTTAGATCGACTTACCTGGGGTCCACACAGCACGGGATCGACGTCCGCGGCTCCCCTGTCGACTCCGCTACCGCCGCTCGCTCCAGTGGAGTTCCGGTGTCGACAGGGAACGCGTTCGGGGAGCGATATATCACGTCTTAACAATCGATCGCTACCCGCCGATACGGCGGATAGTGAAGACGTACCCGATGCTTGATAGGGAGTACAGGTCTTGGCATGTTCTGAAGGAGACCTTGAAGCACTCCCTGTCTACACCTAGTCCTCATGGTGTCCCTATGTGACACCTCCAAGCCAATGGCCTGGAGTTTCAGGAGTTCATTCCCAGACAGAGGCGTTACCAGCTTAATTTTCTTTGTGCAGTTTTCCAAGCAATTAAGTCTAATATATGAAAAACAAGTCCAATCCACACAGGATAGCTCTTATGTTTCCCCGTTACCAGCTGGGAGCTTATAAGGTGGGACAGAGCCAGTTTAGGCCTAACCTCTCTACAGGTTCTGTTACTGACTGGGACACCCAGTTGTGCAGCCTACTAAGATGTTGAGTCTGTTTGGGCTACATGTTAGCTCTCAGCTGGTACTGAGGAAATGCAAGAGCTACCCTGTGTGGATTGCACTTATTTGTTTTTTGTCTTAGAGTTAATTCCTTGGAAAAGTGCATGAAGGAAATGAAGTCCCGAACCCTGGCAATAAAACCCCAGAGAATGATTTACATAAGAATGGCTATACTGGGTCAGACCAAAGGTCCATCCAGCCCAGTATCCTGTCTGACAGGTTCATTCCCTCTGGGGCACCTGGCATTGGCCACTAACAGGTAATGATCAAGTGATCTCTCTCCTGCCATTCATCTCCACCCTCTGACAAACAGAGGCTAGGGACACCATTCCTTACCCATCCTGGCTAATAGCCATAATGGGCTTAAACTCCATGAATTTATCCAGTTCTCTTTTAAACCCTGTTGTCCTAGTCTTCACAACCTCCTTAGGCAAGGAGTTCCACAAGTTGACTGTGTGCTGTGTGAAGAACTTTTGTTTTAAACCTGCTGCCCATTAATTTCATTTGGTGGCCCCAGTTCTTATATTATGGGAACAAGTAAATAACTTTTCCTTATTCACATTCTCCACATCACTCATGATTTTATATACCTCTATCATATCCCCCCTTAGTCTCCTCTTTTCCAAGCTGAAAAGTCCTAGCCTCTTTAATCTCTCCTCATATGGGACCCGTTCCAAACCCCTAATCACTTTAGTTGCCCTTCTCTGAACCTTTTCTAATGCCAGTATATCTTTTTTGGGATGAGGAGACCACATCTGTACGCAGTATTCAAGATGTGGGCGTACCATGGATTTATATAAGGGCAATAAGATATTCTCCATCTTATTCTCTATCCCTTTTTAAATGATTCCTAACATCCTGTTTGCTTTTTTGACTGCTGCTGACCACTGCATGGACATCTTCAGAGAACTATCCACGATGACTCCAAGATCTTTCCTGATTAGTTGTAGCTAAATTAGCCCCCATCATATTGTATGTAGAGTTGGGGTTATTTTTCCCAATGTGCATTACTTTACATTCATCCACATTAAATTTCATTTGCCATTTTGTTGCCCAATCACTTAGTTTTGTGAGATCTTTTTGAAGTTCTTCAGTCTGCTTTGGTCTCCACTATCTTGAGCAGTTTAGTATCATTTGCAAACTTTGCCACCTCACTGTTTACCCCTTTCTCCAGATCATTTATGAATAAGTTGAATAGGATTGGTCCTAGGACTGACCTTGGGGAACACCACTAGTTACCCCTCTCCATTCTGAAAATTTACCATTTATTCCTACCCTTTGTTCCCTGTCTTTTAACCAGTTCTCAATCCATGAAAGGATCTTCCCTCTTATCCCATGACTGCTTAATTTATGTAAGAGCCTTTGGTGAGGGACCTTGTCAATGGCTTTCTGGAAATCTAAGTACACTATGTCCACTGAATCCCCCTTGTCCACCTGTTTGTTGACCCCTTCAAAGAGCTCTAATAGATTAGTAAGAGATGATTTCCCTTTACAGAAACCATGTTGTATTCAAACCTGAACCACTAGTGACCCCTCTTCTTTCTGCCCCTGCTACAGGTAATTAATTCCTGTCCTGTCAAGGTGTGACTGTTTGGGAAGCCATGTATTTGTACTTTGACAGTTTAGGCTTGCTTAGCCCTTCTGTAAGCATATCCCCAAAGTGTACTGTCAGTGAGATAATATTTGCTGGCTTGAAGGGTATGGGAACCTGAGGCATGGAAAGAATAAGGCTCTGATTTTTCAAAAGGGAATTGGGCTTCTAAGTGCTTAACTCTCTTTTGAAAATGAGACTTAGCCTCCTAAATCAACGAGGCAGTCCTATGCTGAGCACAGAATAGCCCAGATTTTGAAAGGTATTTAGGCAAAGTAACTTGGCCACCATAACACAAGGAACTGAATCCAGAATCTCTCAAGACCCAGTTTAGGGCCTTAGCTTTTTCATGTGTGAAAGGGGGAGAGAGTTTATAGGGAGGAGTGGCTGATAGGGTTTCATCAAAACAGGTGAAGGAACGCTTCCCTTAAGCATCTCAAACATTTAGACAATTACATATGTTTGGACACCTGTGTAATTCATCCAGGCATGGAGAGCCCATGCAAGACCCAAACCATGTAAATCCTTCATTGCCCAGCTCGTAGAAGCCCAAGTTTCAGGAGTACCAAGCTCTGGAAAACAGGGCCGTTGAGGTCTCACATACAGCACCCAAAATCATGAGGTTTGAGATGTTTCATAGAGAATTGTGAACTGTGCACAGTGGCTATAGTTAGCAGCCAAGATGACTAAGCTGGCTCTACTGTGAAAGATCTTCATAAACTACATGAAATCTCCTAGCTCTAGAACAGCAGGCCTCTTGCTTTTAACTTCAGACATGTTGTGAGTGGGCACAGGATATGAATGTAAATGTCTCAAAAGGATATTTAACCCTTTCCGCCCCAAGACACCTTTTTAAGTCTGTTTTAGAGTCCTAACTGCCAGGTGGGTTGGAAGATAGGGGTTCTACAAGTTATTCATTGAGAGGAAACTGACTAATGACTCAGACAGAGAGCTTATCCTAATCTCCATTTAGGACATATACAACCGTGATCAGAGACATAAACTGCATTCTTCTGTTATTTAGCAAGTGTCCCACCCCCAGAACTCGGAAACGCAACTGAGGAGCGCAGCTTGAACATCGATGTGGAACTATGTCTACTGCACCTTAATACTCTAAATCCTTGTTATGCTCATTTTTCTGGGATTCAAAATAATCCACGCAGGGAATACAGAAGACCATCTAAACCACATCAACGGCCTTGTTGTTTCCCTGTCCTTTGTGGGAGACTTCACGGGGGTAATTAATTAGCTTCATATTTTTACCACAATCAGTTTTGTGTTGCACATTATTCCAGCTCCTGGGAGCTGGACAATAGGAAAGTGTGGATTAAGGAATTACTATATTTCTTATTTTGCGTTGTGTTGTCTCCCACCTACCACACAGAATTAGACAGCCCATGTGCTCTTCTAAAGAACAATGTGGTATGTAGTTCCCCCTCGGACATGTTTTGTTCTGTAATTTTCTAAGTACAGCATGTTCAGACATTCTTTCAGTGAGATTACTAGTAATGCTACAAGTACTGTACTGTCCAAGGGTGGGGGTCTTGCATCACTAATCTGGGCTTGCACAGAAAGGTAGATTCTCTGGGACATGTTTCTTTTGGAGACCGTTGGGGATTCCGAAGGTCTGACTCAAACTCCGCTTAGGAGCAGGAACTTGAAATGTAATCGGCAGTGGGTGCAGTCAGAATTCTGTGATCTTGCTCTCCAGTAAGAAAGGGTTGCTGCCTGAGCAGGTATTTCCCCATTGGGAATCTTACTGGAAATCTAGACTACAGTAGGGGAGAGGTTAAAGTGTGTGTTATACCAGCAATGCCTCAGACTTATCCTGTGCTCACCACACCACTTGACAGTGACCTGCATTCTCTAGGTGAGAGATTATTGTTAGGCAAGGAACAGCTCATTACCTCAGAGTGTCTCTGCTTTCCTTGTGGGAAGGGAATGTGCTCACTCTCACCTGCCTTTTCTAGAGAAGTGTCTGTACTGCAAAAATATCAAGATCTACAGCTGGTCATTAGGAGTTAGTGAATGTGGCTAAACCTTTCCCTGTAACAGCTGTAATGCAGGGTATACAACTGCTGGGGGAAGGGCTGTGCTG
Source organism: Emys orbicularis (assembly GCF_028017835.1). NCBI lineage: Eukaryota > Metazoa > Chordata > Testudines > Emydidae > Emys > Emys orbicularis. Next base: position 34,521,215 of record NC_088696.1, read on the forward strand.
GGTACTCGGGGTCTTCTACCCTGCAGCCTAGAAAGCTAGAGGAGGGAATATACAGGCTTCAGTGGAGCTAGTCCCATGCAGTATAAGGGTACCTGTAATCCTTTTTCCTTTTCTGGAAATGGGGTGGGGGTCTGAGCCTGATAGTGGTGGGTGCTTGGTAGAAGGGGTGGCGGGTGGGGGGGGGGATGGTTCTGAGCCCGGATGATTGTTTGGGTGTATCCTGAGCCCGGATGATTGTTTGGGTGTATCCTGAGCCCAGAGGTGTCCACTGAGTGAATGGATCTGAACTGTGGGAGAGGATGACTTCTCAGCCTAGACATTGGTGTGTGGGGGTTGTCTGAGCTGGTAGGGCTGCGCAGGGAGCTGAACGCATAAGAACACGTAGACAGCTTGGATCAAGAGATGACTTCAGCCTCTTATCTATCAGCAAGGTAGCTTACCCTGAGCCAGCAATGAAGGGACAGCTTCCCTGTAGCTTTCTTAAACAGCACTTGCTCAGGCGTTCTGGAACAGCTGTTGGAGAGGAAAGATTCACAAGGCAGCCCGTACGGTGAAGTTTGTTCACAGACTCAGCATGTAAATAATGAACAAACGTGTAGATAGAAACTTATTCCCCACTTGGAAAGATGGACTAAACTTACAAGTCTGATTTGCAACACAATTCAAGCAGCTCCAGCAGACACTACTGCAAGCCATAGTGCTGGGGACGGTCGCGGTAGAGCAGTCACTTTGTGTATTTAACAAAAAGGGCTATTTTTTAAACTGAGCTCCAGATGGCAGAATGCACAGTCTTGTGGCTAAAGCACAGAGTTTGGACAGTGGAGATCTAGGTTACATTCCTTACTCCACCACAGACTTCCTGAGTGACCCTAAACAAGCCTGTAATCCCCATCTCTAAAATAGGGATTATACTCCTTTTCTCTTATCTATTTGGGCAGGGACTGTCCCTGTGTTTGTACAGCACCTAACACAATAGAGCCCCAATCTATTGGTTAGGGTTGCCAATCCTCTAGGAATGCCATGGAGTCTCCAGGAATTAAAGGTTAATCTTTAATTGAAGATTGTCATGTGATGACCCTCAAGGAATACGACCAACCAAACTTGGTAACCCTGCTGCTAGGTGGTATTGCAATAAATGGTCTTTACCCCATTAGAGATGAGCCCTTTTTCTGTACTCAAGACATGCCCCCATGTTGAACCTTCACTTCACTATTTATTTTTTCTATTTCTGATAACAGAAGGCATCAGTGACTAGTCAAACTCACTCTGAAACAAAGACATACTATGCAGTAATACAACTCCCTCTTGTGACTACAGAGTATACTGCCTGGAGAATATTTTTATAATCCTTTCCTTTTAAGTTCTCCAAAATGTCATGAAACAAATTCACTTTCTAAAAGCGATACTTCCCTTACACTTACAGGGCTGCATTTCCCCCAGGGCAAGGGGCACTGAATGAACTTCAGGTTGGGATGGGATGGGACAATGAGAAGTGAGGGCAGAGGATGTGAAAAAGTAAAACACAATAGGAGAGAGACAATGAGGGGAATTGCTTCTACTCTTGTCCTCTAGTTATGCACCTAAGGTAATGTGCAACCCCCCAGAGAAGCTGCCTGAAGAGGAATCAATGATTTGTCATTAAGGGGCTGCTTCTTCTGAATTTTAGGTAGCTGTGGAATTCATATCTTTCAATCCCAGTTATCTTCCTTTTATCCCTTTCCCTTGCCATCAAAGCCAGTCTGCCTACGCTTCCCCAATATTCCTTGGGCCAAGGCCATAGGAACATGATGAGGGGTAAAAGTAACCACCACCACAGGCTGAAACAGGAGTAACTCTGCAGAATGTACTTGGTTTAAGCTGCAATGGGCCCCTCAGACGTGTCCTAAATTCCAGTAGCAGTGCATTGTTTCAGACTTGGGATATTATACTGAGCACTGTGACCTTTCAGGTCTGTACATGCATCTGTGATTTAACCACCCACTAGCTGCCTTTAAAGATTATCCTTATTTCAAAGGGTTGATCAAGAATTCCTACTCTCTCAGTAGTACAGTACACCATCTGTCTGAGCAATCTGGCTGTGCTGCAATCACAGGAGACCTTGCATCTTGCAAACACCATAGCTGAAGGTAGCCCATATTCTTAGGAAGTCCCATGAAGCTTTCAGATGTCTTGGAGACCTATAGAAGAAGTAGTAATAGTTACAGTAGTATTTTGATACCAGGTATTCAAATCACTTCATCCACCACTAAATGCAACCATCTTCAGCTGAGATGGAACCCAGTTGAACAGCCTGGAGCAATGCCACATCAAGTTAGGGACAGAAAGGAAAATTGATATTTCATCTTATTAGAATTTAGATTGGCAGAAGTTGTCTTTAACCGCCAACAGCCCCGAGAGACCCAGTTCCTGCAGAGCTGTAGGCCATGAAACATGGTCAGACTACCCACAGAAACCTGCCTGTGTTTTGGTGAAAGTTTATTCAAATCTGTAACCGATTTGGCGAACCATTTCGCTCCAGTGAATTGGCACGAGCTCTACTGAAATCCTCCTTTTGTAAGGATTGATGTGCCCTGGGATGACATCCGATTTCTTGCTGTGTGTTAAGTATGTTCACTAAAAGTAAAGGTGCAAAATTGCTCAAAGAGATTAGTCTCAATACTGAATCACAATTAACAGATGCATCTTAATAAGAGAGCCACATTCTAAATTGAAGAGGTGATATTTCTGCTTGAATAAATCAAGTAACTGAGGTCAGTGCCCAGTTGAATAATATTTCATGCTGCTTGTTTTATAGCAGGGGTAGGCAACCTATGGCACGTGTGCCAAAGGCGGCACAAGAGTTGATTTTCAGTGGCACTCACACTGCCCGGGTCCTGGCCACCAGTCCGGGGGGCTCTGCATTTTAATTTAATTTTAAATGAAGCTTCTTAAATATTTTGAAACCTTATTTACTTTACATACAACAATAGTTTAGTTATATATTATAGACTTATAGAAAGAGACCTTCTAAAAAGGTTAAAATGTATTACTGGCATGTGAAACCTTAAATTAGAGCGAATAATGGCACACCACTTCTGAAAGGTTGCCGACCCCTGTTTTACAGTATTTCTCTCTGTACATAATTTCAAGTTAAATATTGATACCTTGCTTTCAATTTATGACCTAGTTTCTGTTTTAGTTTAACTTTCAGAGCAGACTGTAATTACATAGTTAAATTTACTTTTATAATATGGGACTTTGTTTGGAAAGCTCACAGTAGAGTGTTAGTAAAATAAGGCTTAGCACTGGAGGTTATCTGAAGGATCAAATCTTCCCACGTTATCAGCATCTACTGTAGTGCATTGCTTAGCTCTTTCCTCCTCCTACCGAGAGCCAGCAGTAAGGATTACCATGTTCCATTCCAAGCTCTGCTATTGAATTGCCAAATCACTTTAGAAGGGGGCGGAGGTAGCAGCTAGGCCTAAATTTTTAGAAGTGTCCACTCATTCATTTTGGGTGCCCAGCTTAATACACATACGTGTTGGACACCCAAGAATTGAGGCACCATCAAATTGAGGGGAAGAATTTCAAAAATACCTCTGCGATTTTAGGCGTACAAGTTCCATTGACTTTCAAAAGGTGCTTCTGAAAGTCTTCCCCTTACAGCTTATGGTCTCCTTGCCTCACTGCACCCTTCAGTAATCTGAGTTACTATCGGCTTTGGAAGGGGCCTGTGAGGCTTAATGATGGTAAGGAAGCTGGAGAGCTTTGGAGGAAAGGGACTATGTAGTCACGTAGTCTGTCAGCGTAAAGGGAAAAGAATTAATTTCAAACTCCACAGTGACAAATTACAAGACATTGCCCTTGTATTTCTGACCTTTTCTTGTTGTGCTTGTTTTGAAAATGGGGGAGGGGGCGGATGTTGTTTTAATCAAATAGCATTCATATTCTACAACTTGGATAAAAATGGCTTCGGAAAGCAGAAATAACCCTGCCCTCTATTTCAATATCTTTAAGTAGCATGAAATTGTGAGCCTATGGAGAGCTGGTTCCCTCTTCAAACATTACCAACCAAAACACCCAATCCAGTGGGAAGCTTCTTTCTCAGAAACTAGGTTCTGGCCCATGGGAGAAAGAGAGATTGGGGTCTGAGGAATATTTATTTTGTTCATTTCTCTCACTGATTTTGTTCAGAGCAGTCTGTTTAGTAGCTTTCTTAGAGTATTCCCATTGATTACTCCTCTCTCCAAAGTTTATGCTTCACCACTGTCTTACTAGTGTAAGAAACCACAGGAACAGATATTTAAGTAACATGCTTTCTGGAGCGACGTTATTCTAGACATAGGCCAGATGGAGAACTAGTTATGGCCCATTGAGCCAGTACCAACCCATCACAGGTCAGCTCATTGGTTTTGCACAGTCTGAGCTTTGGTTTTTGAGTTGTTTATCCCCAATGATGCCAGATTAAACCCTTCTGGATGAGAGGCTGTAGAGTACCATCTTCCCAAGTGTACAGCCCAGGAGAAACTGTTTCATTTTGGAGGGCATGTGAGATTAATTTAGAGTGTTACAGTTAGATACCCCAAGCAGACACCAACCCCTCCCAGGGGTCAGCAAAGAGGGATTGGCTTAACTGTAGTAGACGAGAGGTAACTCCTGTTTGTTGCAATGAAGTATTGACACTAATGCTGAATGACAACCCAAGTGTTAAGTAGTTTTCCCTTTTGCCGATTTCAGAAGAAGTGTCCGTATATTCTGGGCTTTGGGGGCAATTGCCCCTTTTCCTCCTGCCTGCCCAGTCTGGACTTGGTTCAAACCCCACCCCTGAACTTCACAGAAACTGGAGCCAAAACACCATGTGGGGATTTGTGGGCAAACCCGGATGTGAAGTTTTTCCAGCTCAAACCCCAGTTTGACATCTCAACAAGCAAGTAGCTGTGCCCTAGGTCCCAGATCGAGTGCCTGTTGAAAGAGCAGGCCTGGGGACATATCCTGCCACCCACCGTATGGCAGCAGTATTTTGGGGAGCCTGAGTTGTGGTACTGCACCCACTGAGGGCTGGGCTTCCATGCCTGTCCCTGAACAGCAAGGTTTGGGGGACTACAGTGGTCTAAAGGAGGAGCAGGACTGGGGGATTTGTTGGCATGCAGTTCCACCAGTCATTTACTCTGCAAACTATTGGGTAGGTAAAGGATTCCTTCCCTACTCCACACCCCTTCGCTCCTACTCTCATCCAGCCTAGCCTCAGGAGAGCGGACCTCTCTTAGAGTAGGGTCCATGCATGGAGGCTGCCTGTTTGAAATAGTGAGGTCACCTAAAATACCCTGAACACAGTAGTGTGTGGTGATCCTGTACTCAAGTGTCCATGCATGTGGTGGCTTTTCAAGTAAGAAATTGTTTATTGGTTGCAGGTACAGGGACAACAGGAGAGGCTGCAGTGTCAGCAATTTTCTAGAGCTGTCATCCCTGGCTCCCATTGTTTTCTTTATTCAAAGCATTTGTATTTTTATTTGGAGGAGGAGATGAAACAAATGACAAAATATTGTGCAGAACAGACACTGTAAGCATCAGTTTTCCTGCTGTTCGGATGAGGCAGGTAGGAGACTTCAGGTTGAAATGCTGGATGTGTGGAAAGCTAAATATTTTAACGTCAGTAATTTGCATGTGAATGTGGCTTCAGCTGAGGATGTTAAACAACTGATGTGCTCCAGGTACAAATTTGTGCTATAGGGAGCAAAATGCACCTCCACTGCAGTTGTATAACTGGATTTGTCTCCCACTGATCCCTATTTTTATTTTAAGCCAAAGAGAGGTTTTGAAGCAGAACCAGCTTGACTTATAATTTTAGAAGTGAAATAGCTGCAATGCCCATACAAATGATGGGGGAGTGAATTGGAGTTAAGTGATGAGAGACTTGGCAAGAATGCTAAATTATGTGCAGTGAAGTTTGAAGCAATTGCATAGTCAGTAATACATAGGCTGCGCTCAGAAAATGTGCATTTTACTCGGTGGCTGTGTGGAGCAGCTGCTGTCTTTGTGCAAGGACTTGGGTGTGACTGAAGAGACCCTCCATTCTGGAAAGTAGAGTTGGGATGCAGGGACAGAACAGACTGTTAGGATGCAGTTTACAGTAGGGTGTTATGTTATGTAGTACATATAGTATGTTAAACAAAAAAATAATCTCTCCAGGCCTTAGCACCACCATGAAAACTGGGTGGCACTGGGCTCCTGTCTGAGAGGAGCCATCCTTCAAAACTGTCCTACTTTGGGACAAAGCAGTTTGCTAATCTGCCAATCAAGAAAAGAAAATAGTACCATGTGACCATGGTGACCAATCCCCCCACAAATATATCAGACAGTGGCTAGTCTGAAAATAGGTTGAAGAAACACTCTGAACAAGACACCATAAACGTCACAGAAGTATTATTTGTGACCATTCATGGTCAGAGATAGTCTAACTCCATGATCTCTTCAGTCTTGCTACTGTAGTAGCACTTAAGGACCCTGAACCAGGATCAGTACCCTATTGGACTAAGCATTACACAACTAACATAAATAGTCCCTGGACCTGACAGCTCAAGTGAGCATTTAGACAATATGCAATAAGGGACTGTATGAATAGGTTAGGCGGAGCTGAGGGGACACGTAAGAACATAAGAATGGCCATAGTGGGTCAGACCAATGGTCCATCTAGCCCAGCATCCAGTCTTCTGACAGTTGCCGATGCCAGATGCTTCAGAGGAAATGAACAGGACAATTATTGAGTGATCCATCCCCTGTTATCCAGTCCCAGCTTCTGGCAGTCAGAGGCTCATGGACACCCAGATCATGGGTTTGCATCCCTGACCATCTTGGATAATAGCCATTGATGGCCTATCCTCCATGAACGTATCTAATTCTTTTTTAAACCCAGTTATGCTTCTGGCCTTCACAACATCCCTTGGCAATGAGTTCCACAGGTTGACTGTGTGTTGTGTGAAGTACTTCCTTTTGTTTTTTTTTAAACTGCTGCCTACTAATTTCATTGAGTGTCCCCTGGTTTGTGTGTTATGTGAATGGGTAAATAACACTTCTCTATTCTCTTTCTCCACATCATTCATGATTTTATAGACGTCTATCATATCCTCCCTTAGTCATCTCTTTTCTAAGATGAACAGTCCCAGTCTCCTTTTAATCTCTCCTCCTCTGGAAGCTGTTCCATACCCCAATCATTTTTGTTGCCTTCTCTGTACTTTTTCTAATTCTAATGTATCTTTTTTTGAGATGAGGTGAGCAGAACTGCACACAGTATTCAAGGTGTGGGTTTTAGATTTTTACTGTAGGATGGATTTACAGCTGCTTATCTAGAGTTAAGCTTTATCACCTACTTAATTGCTTTGAAGTCATTCATGTCCTACAGCTGAAAGCTTCCTTAGTTTAGTTGTTAATATCTCTAATTTTTTCAGTATTTTGATTTTAAGCCTTTGCCCTTCAGGGTTTTATAACAAATGCACTATTCACTAGGTCTCCTGGAAAGTGCAAGAGGATTTGCTTAGACAGGAATGAAGTGAATACTGATTCGAAACTCCAAAACTCAAGTAAATAATTTGCATCATTAAATTAGTATGGTGTGATATGCTACCATAAAATCCATCAATGTCTGACTATTTTTTTAGGGGGACAGGGGTAGACAAGGACCTAGTCTGAGGGCTTAATTACTGTGAATTGAAGCAGTGCATCTTGAGTTATTGGCAATATTGATGGCTTTGGCAAAGCTATTCCCTGGTCCCATCAGAGTATTACCTGAGAGTTTCTAGATCCTTACATGTAGGTGAGATGTTTCCAATCAGTTGACTTAGCTCCATATTGTGCTCCAGTGTTTAGTAGTGATCTGGATGTGGGAGATTACTGAGGTAGCAAAGTTTACAGCTGAAGCAGTATTTAGGTTAGTCAAGACTAGAGAAGATTCATGAACCTTAGAGAGACCTAACCAAGCTATGCCAACAAACGAGCTTCCATATTGAAAAATGTAAGAGACATTGAAAGCAAGAAAGTGAACTACTTGTACACGTTGGGTTCTAAAGAATGAACCACACAGGAAGGACTTAAGGATCCTTGTGGACAATTCAAAAGGTTCTACTCAATATGAACTCATACTTGCAGACATTGGCGAACCACTAACAAAGTTAGAAGGAAACTTCTCCTATAGGCAGGATGCTTCATAAAGTTTTCTCCTATAGGATTCCTACCTTTTTCTCACCTTCCTCTGAAACATCTGATCCTGGCCACTATTAGAAGTAGGATACCGTCCAGATGGATCACTCGTCTGATCCAGTATGGCAATTCTTTGGGTAAATATTTCTCTTTCAGAAGCAGAGAGAAGCTTGTTCTCATTTGATCATACTAATGCTTTGAAACAAACAGGATGAAGCAATTGCAATTTTGTAAAAATTTCTTATGCGATCATAAAAGAATAACTAGGAGAACATCAAGGACATGGTACAGGTCCTATTTCTCTACAGTATGGGCCATGCAGCGCCCCAAAGAATTTGAATGGTTTTGTATGTTTGAGCAAATGAAATGGAATTTTGCTGAGCAGCAGAGAAGCCGTTGACAATGGATGGAAGTGTTCAAAAGCCTGTTTACACTGGGTTATTAGTACTCATGTATCTGCACTGATGCAAACCTAGTATAGATATGCTAAACCAGAACACTACGGGGCTTGCACCAGTACAATTTACAGTTTCAAACCAGGGTAAACTCTGTTTTCCACTTGTGTGGAACATATATGCTGGTATTTGTACTGGTAGATACTGCCTGTCTCTAAGGGGGATATTTGTAAGTCCGAGACTGTTCACACAACGGAATGGAAAGGCTTTTCCTCCTTTTTTAAGGGGCAACAATTTATTTTCATTCAAGTGCTTATGCCAATATTTCATCTTCTGCTGGTTGAAGAGTTACCTGCTTTACGTCTGAAATTGCCCTGTTTGGTGTCCATCTGACCCCCCCACACACATTTGTAAGTTTCAGCATGTCAGTCAGTCTGTCAGATCTCCCTTTAGTAGGTTTTGAGGAGTTGCAAAATGTTAGTTCTTTCCTTGATTCAACAGCTCAGTCAGTAAATATCCCATCAAACTTTTTTTTTTTTAAATAACCAGAAAGCTTGACTCACTTTGGAATAGACACTCAGCTGACACCAGTAATGAAATGAAAAAAAACTTTCCCTTTAAAAGTTTCTTTAGATGATTTTTGTTACGAGTTCAATAGTAGAAGCAAAAATGATTAAGGGGAAAATAGATCTAATTTCTGAAGGCCCTTTTTTCTTTTTGTTTAGATCTTTCTAAGGGAAAGAAAATGTCAGGTTTCTTCAGGGGTTTCCTTGAATTGATGCACAGAGAGAACAGTAGAAAAAATATTGTTACCAAAAGGGGTCTAATGGAAAGATTTCCAGAGCCATCGCCTCCTATAGAAAGTCCTAGAGTTGAGATTCTGGCCAGTTCAATTAGTCATCAGCCATTCTTCAAATTCTATTTTGGGATAGCATTAAAGCTACACAAGAACTATTGTCTGCACAGAGATGGAAGAAATGTGGTGATAAAGAGTAGGAAAAGAGAGTCACATAGAAGAGGATGTCCTTAAATTGCAGATAGCTTTTGTACAAGCACCTATGACCATAACATCTGGTCTCCTGATGGACAGGTAATTGAAATGATGCATTAGTTCTTTGAGGTTATACCCTCCAGTTGTGGCAGTCAGTAAGGGCCCAAGTACCAGTCACTTGTGGTGGAGTTCTTAGTCCCCTCCATGTTAATTGGCCTTGTTGAAAACAGAGGGCAATTGGTACCATGCTGGGTTAGATCCTAGAGAAGTACCACTAACAAGAAAATTGGTAACTGCTCATTCTGCTTCCAGAGTGTTTAAGATGCTTGGAAGCTTTTGTTCAGTCCTGAGAAGCTGCAGAGTAATGGAAGCCAATGAAACAGAAGGTATGGCAGAGGGAATTTTTAGCATGAGTAATAATGAACTAGCTGTAAAATGAACTAATGAATAAAAGTACTATTTCAAACCAGCCAGGTAAAGCTCTAATCAGGAGATAGCAAAACATTCTTCGAGTGCTGGTCCTTATGTGTATTCCACACGTGGGCAGGCATGCATACCATGCGCCTGAGTCGGGAAGTTTTTCCAAGCAGTGTCCATTAACCCACACATGCACAGCATCTTCTCTTCTGCTCCCGACCAAGGGGGTAAGGGGTGATGTGGGTCATGCCACTCTGGTTCCCTCTTACCACCACACGGCCTGAGTCACAACTCTGTCCTCCTTCGCTCTTCTAATCTCTAAAAGAATTGTGGCATATGTTTGCTGTAAATAGTTATAGTGTAGTGTAGGAACCCCCTCCTCTGCCCTGGTTGGGGGGAAACCCTCTTTATCCCAGGGCCTATGCTTCAAGAACTGTCTCCTGCCCTCGCTCCTTTTCCATCTGCAGCAAACATCGATGATTCCTCTACCAGCTGGGTCAGACAGATGCTGCACTTTGCAGAGATATGCACGAGTCCTTCCTGCCCAGAACCAGAGAGGCCCAAGAGCTCAGGCTGAGAAAGAGGCTATGAGGCCCCAATCTGATCCTGGCCTGGGAGACCCCCATGTACATTGGGCTCAGCTGGCCAGCAGTACCCCTCTGAGCGCAAGCCATGGAGTGGAGCCCAAAGACTCGAGATGCAGGGTTCCCCATGAAAGTAAGAAACACTCTTGTGGCCATAAGGGCAGATGCTTGCAGTGGACTGCCCACAAGAAACGCGTTCTCTCCCCAAGCCATGCCTGGTCGGGTGAGATGTTGTGTACGAATCCCATGGAACTGGCACTGAAGGCCCCCCAGCTGGAGGGTGTGGAGGATTTTCGGGGAACCCCATATGCCTTACTCTGAATTATAACCTATTGCTAAGCTAGCAACAGCAGGCCGTGGCAGGCCTGCTTGATATTAAAAGTATATGCTTTAAGTTATAAGCTTGTGTGGTCATATGCAGGACCTGTATGGCTCAATCAAAAGGCCAACAGGAGAAAAAGGGGAACCAACGCCTACTGGTAGTTGGGTAACCTGACCTAGGATAACAGGAGTTTAGCTATGGAAAATTAGTAAAGCAGAAAAGTCTTGTACAGTAAAAACCGCAAGTAGGGGGGGCACACAGTTAAGAAAGGGCTTGTTGTACAACTCTATTAGCAAATAACCGCATTAGGTAACTTACTCCATAAAGTAATGCAAAAGAAGGTAATGCAAGAGGGGGGCCGGGCAGAAGCCTCTAGCAATAACAGGAAAAACCCTAAATGGTATCGGGTCCAAAGCGCGGCCCCCAGAGAGGCTTCGATTGGTTTGCTAGCAAATATACCAAATAAGGCTGATAAGATTTGTAATGCTTGATTACGCGTTGTGGTTTTTATCTTTATAAGCTTAAAGCTGTGTGATTTATGCAAGGCGGCTGACCCCCCTTGCTTGGGGATACGCCGACCTTCCCTTTATGCATAATTGTATTGTGTTACCTAATAAAGGTGCATCAGTGTGTCTGACCCAAAATCAACGGTGTGGTCAATTTTTCCACGACAAGGGTAAGATGAAGAAAAGGGATCTGCTGGTACCGATGGTGACCATGGTACCAGGGCACACCGGCCAATCCCATCCATGAGCACTGGTCTGGCTGAACCATTGGTACCGCCTCGGCGATACAGAGACCGGCCAGCTCCAATGGTAGAACTGGGTCCCTCAGGTGAGGCCACACAGAGACTTTTCTGACACTGGAGGAGGTCTTTCTCCCCTACCCGCAGTCTCCACTTCTGTTAGGCCCTACAGTTCTCAGGGAGGTTCCTGCATCGGAGGATGAACCACTGCTACCATTGCAGGAGAGGTCCCTTCCCTATCCATCAGACAGGGGCCTCTCGGTACTGACGGTACCACTGTTTCTGCTGCTACTGTCGTCTTCCTCAGAAGAGTCAGAAGAGATACTTTCCACATGCACATCCCCCCCCTGCAATGTGTCTGACGTGGCACAGGAGCCCAGACAGCTGCAGCAACCCTCTCCTCCTGGCTATGATCACCCCCAGGGATGCCTGGTATCACTTTCTGTAGGGACCACAAGGACCAATTATGATGGGGGTCCCAAAGGAGCTACACTGGGGTTACTTAATTAGGGCAAACTGCAAAGACTGGGGCAGACAATCCCCAAAGCTGGTGGTCATTCCAGTACCTAGCTCCACCGAGCTAGCCTCAAAACAGCGTCCATAATACCTTACTGGTTACCCAGAAGCCAAAACACAGTTCTCTTAAAGCAACCCAGCCTTGGGCCTCCACCCAGTCACCCAAGTTAAATATGATGATTACTGAAAATCTTATTTATCATATAAGAAAGTTCTACCAATCCCAAAGGATCAGACACATTACCTCCCAGGTTAATGAATACTCCAGATCTTACCCAAATACACACTTACAGCCAATTCTTATTAACTAAACTAAGATTTATTAAAAAAGAAAAGAGAGCGAGAGTATTGGTTAAAAGATCCGTATACATACAGACATGAGTACCATTCTGAGATCAGTTTTATATTCGAGATGGTGAGCTTTGTAGTTGCAAAGAGTTCTTTCAGAATTAGTCCATAGTTTATAGGCCAATGTTCATATTCAGGATGATACAGATGGGACTGGAAATTTCAGTCTTATGACTCAAGCTTCCCCTGCATAAAGCATCAAGCAGATCTGAGATAAAAAGGATCAGGACCCAAGACACCTCTATACCGTTCCAGGCCTTCTCTTGACAGCATGGAGTCCTTAGGTGAACAGTAGGCAATCATCGAGACTTTGAAGTAGACCTATTTCCTAAGCATCACTGATAATTAACTACATGGATTAACATAAGGTAATTTATCCATTAAGCAGTTTATTGCAAACTTTAAAGAGATATATAGACAATGACATTATTTCACCGAATAATTCATCTAAATGTTAATATTCCCTTTTGATTTCCGAATCAATAGTGAAAGGAACTGTCTGTTTACATGGCTAACATCTAACAAGATATAAGTAAACACATACAGTTAGTATCATCTCTAATTTTCTAACAATACAGGTTTGCATTTTGAAAGTTCTAGCCTATCTAACGTGGAATGGCCCTAATTACCATTTACATACTTTTCTAACTTATCTCTAAAGGTTGACCTGGGTCATTTAGCCTGCAAGCACTTAACCCTTTCTGGCTATATGTCACACCAACAGATCTCTCCTTCTGGCCATACTGGGGCCCTGGGATCCATATAGCAGACACCCAGCACCATTGCAAGAGACCTACCGCTCTTCCTCTGACCAGAGCCGCCTCATCACCGAATGACGCTGTCATCTGTTGACACCCTCTCCGCCGGATGACCACCGGCAATATCAAGGTCTGCTCCAAAAGGTGGCTAGTGACCTGCAAATTCTGCTGGTGGAGGTCCAGGAACATAACATAAGAACATAAGAAAGGCCGTACTAGGTCAGACCAAAGGTCCATCTAGCCCAGTATCTGTCTACCGACAGTGGCCAATGCCAGGTGCCCCAGAGGGAGTGAACCTAACAGGCAATGATCAAGTGATCTCTCTCCTGCCATCCATCTCCATCCTCTGACGAACAGAGGCTAGGGACACCATTCTTACCCATCCTGGCTAATAGCCATTTATGGACTTAGCCACCATGAATTTATCCAGTCCCCTTTTAAACATTGTTATAGTCCTAGCCTTCACAACCTCCTCAGGTAAGGAGTTCCACAAGTTGACTGTGCGCTGCGTGAAGAAGAACTTCCTTTTATTTGTTTTAAACCTGCTGCCTATTAATTTCTTTTGGTGACCCCTTGTTCTTGTATTATGGTAATAAGTAAATAACTTTTCCTTATCCACTTTCTCAACATCACTCATGATTTTATATACCTCTATCATGTCCCCCCTTAGTCTTCTCTTTTCCAAACTGAAGACCAGGACCCCCAACACTGTCTCTTGGACATCTTACAGCCACAGGGACTGTCAAGGGTGGCTCTTCCCATAAACAAGGTCATACTGGAACCGGTCAGAATGGTTTGGCACATACCAGCATTGTGTGCCCCCATCCCAAAGCGAGCTGAAAGACGCTACTTTGTGCTGGCCAAAGGCTCCAATTTCCCCTTTATGCACCCTGCCCCTAATTCACTGGTAGTGCAAGGGGCTGCAGAAAGGGCTTGGCAGCACCTGCAGAAATCCACCCCACCAGAGAAAGGGTCAAAGAGGCTGAATCTCCAGGGCCGGAAGGTCTTTTCCTCCACAGGCCTTCATTTTCATATAGCCAACTATCAGGCGTTGCTGACTAAACATGACTTAATATCTACACCAGGCTGGCAGAGTTTAAAGACCACTCCCTGTGCAAGACCAGGCCCAGTTCCAGTCCTTGGTGGATGAGGTGAGGCTGGTGGCAAAGGTGGCTTTCCAGGCCATTGTGGGCACTGCTGATACTGCATCCTGGTTCTTGACCACAGGGCTGGTGATGCATAGAGACTCTTGGCTCCAGTCATCAGGCTTCCCAAGAGAGGTCCAAAATTCTATCCATAGCAGAAAGACAAAGGGGCCAAGCTGTATCACAGAGAATTTCTAAGTGGGTCTCAGGATGCATGCTAGTATGCTATAAGATAGCCTATGTCCTGGTCCCAGGGGCATAGGCTCTGGCTTCCTCTGGGCCTGGTGGGTGCTTAACCTTCCTGCTCCACCCTAGGCCCTTCCCCCACCTGTCCCCTTCCCCCAAACCCCGGCCCCGCTTCTGTCCTCCCCTGCCCAGCCTCTTCCTGACCAGTTCCCACCTCTCCCCCAAGCATGTCCCATCCCCACTCCTCCCCCTGCCCCCCGCACTTCCTGCACGCCCCGAAACAGCTGATTGCAGCAGGCAGTAGGTGCTGGGAGAAAGGGGGAGGAGTTGATTGGCCCCCAGTGGGTGCTAAGCACCTATACCCATGGGTGTTACAGCTTGCTCCATGCAAGCACAAGCAGCCTCTATGGCATCCTTATCAGACGCCCTGTTGCAGGACATTTGCAAAGCCACAACTTGGTAGCACATTTATGGCACGCTACGCCCTGACTCAAGCGACAGTAGGAGCGGCCGTATTACAAACAGCTCTGCTACCACCCTCCTTGCACTCACCTCCTCACTGATGACTGCTCGCAAGTCACCCACGTGTGGAATACGCATAGGGACCAGCCCTCGAAGAAGAGGAGATTACTTACTTTAACTGGAGGTTCTTCGAGATGTGTGGTCCCTATCTGTATTCCACTACCTGCCCTCCTTCCCCTCTGCTTTGGACTTGATTACATTGCAGTAAGAGGAGGAACTGGAGTGGAGTCAACCCACACTGCCCCTTATACCCTGGGTTGGGAGCATGAAGAAAGAAACTGCACATGTGCAGGTCAACAGACACTGCTTGGAAAAACTTCCGGACTTGGGTGCATGGCGCGCATGTATACCCATGTGCAGAATACAGATAGGGACCACATGCCTCAAAGAACCTCCAGTGACAGTAAGTAACCTCCTCTTCCCCACTCAAGGACATGCCACACCACATCCATGTCCAAGTTAAACTTTCAGGGTCCTATGTAGGCACGTTCATGCCTTCTGTTCAACCCCACCTTATGTTAATGGACATTTAGACGTTAAACCCAGTGTTTTTGGACTGTTTTCCTGAGTCTTGTCTTAGCAGATGAGGGCAACCTAGGGAAACCCTAGGACTGCCTTGATGATAACTAGATACAGCTGAGCCTCTGCCTTTTCCATCTCTGGGGACTGCTCAGCTTGTCCCACTGCCTGGACCCAGACCCTGTTGCACAGATTGTTGGTTCTAGAACGGGGCGGGCAGACTTTTTGGCCTGAGGGCCGCATCCGGTTTCCAAAATTGTATGGAGCACTGGTTAGGGGAGGCTGTGCCTCCCCAAACAGCCAGGCATGGCATGTGCCCCCTCCTCCCCCGGGACTCCTGCCCCATCAACCCCCCCAGCTCCCTGTCCCCTGATGGCCCCCACAGGACTCTTGCCCCATCCAACCCCCTGTCCCCTGACAGCCCCTGCTGCCCCATCCAACCCCCCCTCCTTCCTGACTGCCCCCCCGGGACCCCTGCCCCATCCAACCACCCCTTCTCCCTGCCCCCTGACTGCTCCCAGGACCCCTGCCCCTGACTGCCCCCCACCACCCCGTCCAACCCCCTCTCTCCTTTCTGACCGCCCCCCGGGACCCCTGCCCCCATTCAACCCCCCGTACCCCACCCTCTGACCGCCCCGACCCCTATCCACACCCCCGCCCCCTGACCACCACCCTGAACTCCCCTGCCCTCTCTCCAACCCCCTGCCCCCTTACCGCGCTGCCTGGAGCACCGGTGGCTGGCGGTGCTACAGCCGCGCTGCCCAGAGCAGCAGGACATGCAGCCGTGCCACCCGGCTGGAGCCAGCCATGCCACCGCGCAGCACAGAGCACCGGGTCAGCCCGTGGCTCTGCAGCTGTGCTGCCCCAGGAGCTTGCAACCCCACTGCCCAGAGTATTGCGCCGGCGGTGGGGTGAGCTGAGGCTGCGGGGCAGGGGGAACAGCAGGGGAGGGGCCGGGGGCAAACTTCAGGGACTGGGCCCGCAGGCCGTAGTTTGCCCACCTCTTTTCTAGAAGGTTCCTTGGCCAGCAAACCCCAGGAGCTGACAAAGGAGGAAAGTCAAATATGCACGTTGAAGAGAGATTTCTCTATTTTTAATTAACATCTTTGTCCATCTTATCTTTGAGAGCACAACATGTTGGCACATTTATAGGGTGGATAAAGCTTTTAAGAGTGTAACAGACATTCAGAAATAGCTACTGCAGTGGAGGAGGGATTAAAGGTGACTGTCTGTTGGTGTTTTTTAAAGTTCACTCCGCTTGTTTGTGTATTTGAGGTTTTTTGCCTACTCTATTGCTGAATTGAAGATCTCCATAGAGAAAGCTGTGTCTCTGGGCTACGGCTGTTGTGCAGGTTGCTATGGAAACAGCAGATTTTCATAGTCCAGGTTCTTGCTACTTCCAATTGAACCCTACAGGGCATTTAGAAACCAGACAGTCAGGCATAAGATAAAAACCATGCATCGAACTTCTCAAACTATCTGAATTTTAGGCGAGGACCCAGGACTAGAATAAGCTCATCCCATCCACATGCTGGAAGGTTTTTCAGTTGGGTTGACAGCTGTACATTTTATCCTTCTGGGATGTATTCCATTTCTATTAGAACCAGTCCTGGCTGTTGTGTTTTGGCACCATGTACTGTTTTGTTTGCTTGCATGAATATACCTGCATGCATCATCTCAAACTTGTAAGACGAAGACAGAGAAACCAAAGCAGAACACACTTCAGTGATGTGATCAGGATGGAAAACTGCATTACAGCTGTACAGAATTCCCCCTTTCACCCTACAAGAACTAATATACAAGTTCTGTTGACCTGAACACTGTTAAAGCACCATGTGGTGGCTCCCAATAGTGTTACAGCTGGAACATTTATTGCTGCAAGGAGGCAAACCCAGGAGAAAGATGCTGTGCACAACAATCACTCCAATAAGTCTACTTGTAGTATAGGAGTCAGCAACTAGATGTCCCTGCATGCCACGTAGAGTTCCAGATGGGATGCAACAGTCTAGTCCAGACCAGAATTTAAGGGGTGGTAGCCCAAGGTAGCTCAGCATGAACATGGACTAAATTGGGCAAATTTAAAATCTGTTTTAACTCAGCCACTTTAGTGTAAGCCTTGTCTAGACCAGACTTGAAATGTGTTAGGACATGTTAATTAATGCATGCTAACTAGGGCAGGCTGGAAAACAAGAATTCCATTTTGCAAAATCTTGTGAGGTTTTGACATTTGTTTGCCTTCTGAAGAGGAATAAACCAAGATCCTTCCTTTAAAAAAAAAATTAGAAAAAGAGAGAGGCTCAGCCCAAAATACCCAATAGTCCAGTGGTTAGAGAACATCTCTGTATGTGAGAGACTCAACTTCAAATACTGGCTCTGCCTGATAGACTCGGGAGAGGCTGAGAGAGACATGCAGAATCTCTAGCCCGGTGCTTAAGGCATTCACCTGGGATATAGGAGACCTGCATTCAAGTCCCTGCTCTGAATTTGGCAGAACATGGACTTGAACCTGGGACTACCACATCCCTAGTAAGTGTCCTATCAGTGGGTATTGGCTATTCGGAGGTGGGTCTCTTCCCCCCACTCCCCTTCATTTTGACCAGAAATTCCAACCTGGACCATAGAAACCTTTTTGGTGAAAGTTTTATCAAACTGATAAAAAAATGTTCCACAAAAAATGTTGGTTCTGATGAAGAATTCCTGACTAGCTGTAATACTGACTACCATCACACCTTTAAGTCTTTAGTCAGACAAGGCCTGTCTGACCGACTCACTCCTGGGAGGGGTAGAATGGATATTTTAAAACCATCTTTATAATGGTATCGGTCAGATCCTCAGTTGGCATACCTCAATTTAAAATAGTAAATAGAGCTATGACGTTTTACAGAGGCTGAGGATCTGGGCTGTAAAGATAATGCTGTGGTTCATACTAGATAACTTTCTTGAGATGAAACAAAGTAACAAGTGTCCAAAGTATGTAGGCTTACTTGGGCCAGGCTCCCATGGGAAGCCAATGAGAGCTCTGCTCCATTTAAAGCCCTGCCAAATTTGGCTCACAGAAAGGACTAGTATGAAGTCGTCGTGAGAGATCAGTGACTCCCCAGCATTCTGCATCTGAACTGAAACAAGATGGCAGCTGCGCCAGCAGCAAGCCAGGAGCCTCCTCTTAGTACAGTGAAGGGTACAGTACCCCCATGACAGAACAACGCTGTTCTGCACACCTTAGTATCTAGAGCCAAAGTGCAGTTCAGCTAAAATTAGTGTCAAGCTCACTGTAAGTCTATTAATTTGGTTACTCTGGATTTGCATCAGTAACTGAGCAGAATGTGGCCCATTGTTTGTCCAACATTTCCTGGTTCGCAGCGTGTCGCGGCAGCCCAGCAAACTGTAACTATGTAAATTGCTTTGATGCTAACTCGATAAAGGACCAATCATTTAATGTTCTGTTTCTCATAGTCAAATTGCCATATGCTCAACACTTGACTGTTTTCTGAGTACTAGATAGAGATATAAAATATGCGCCAGTTTCACAAAGACTACAGAAACTGGTCTACTTTTGGCTTTAGCTTTTCCTGTCTGAGCTGCTTTTCTCGGGGGAAGATATGCACACAATCTGCTCTGCCCATCTTTGTATTTCACATTGAACTCTGAGTCCTATGTTCTTTTAATTATGCGTTTTTTATTTGCCGCTATCATAGCGCATAAGCTTCTCTGTTAACTCTCAGTAACTTCAAAAACAAGACCGTCAGCTTTCAAATTGGAATGGTGCTAGATTTCTATCTAGTTTGGTTTCAACAATTCTGTACATATGGGTGGCAGGTGAACCCCGGGCTCGGGGGGCTAACCCCAGGCTCAGGGAGGCTAGCCCCTGGCCCAGCCTGCCCTTTCTGCCCGAGGCCCCACCCTGCATGGCTGCCAACCCCCCTCCTCCAGCTCCGGAGCGCTAGGTGGGCGGGTGACGCGCCCCAGCACCGGAGCACAGGCCAGCCCCCGTTAGCCCCAGCCTGGGGCCCTGGCCACAGGGGGAAGATAGGGTTACCATATTTTAAAAAAACAAAAAGAGGACACTCCACGGGGCTCCGGCCCCGCCCAACTCCGCCCCTTCCCCGTCCCCAGCCCTGCCCCAACTCTGCCCTTTCCCCAAGGTCCCCGCCCCCGCCCCCGAACGCTCCGCCCCCTGCTCCTGCTCCTCCCCCTCCCCTGCTTCCCGTGAATCAAATGTTCGCGGGAAGCCTGAAACAGGCAGGCAGCAGGTGGGCTGGGGCTGGGGCGGTGGGGCGCAAGGCGGCGTGGTCCAGTCCGGCCCCTCCTCTGGCCTTGGCATCTCCGGCGAGTCTCGTGCCCTGGGGCGCCGGCCCCGGTTCCGGCTGAGCAGCTCCGGCCTGCCCCGGCAGCTCCAGCCCCTGTGACTCCAGCTCGGCTCGGGCCCCGGGGCACCGGCACCGGACGGCGGCCGAGCACCCCCAGCCCCGGTCCCAGCGGCTCCGGCCCGGCTTGGCTCGTGCCCCGGTTCTGGCCTGGCCCTGGCCGAGCGTCACTGGCCGAGCACCGCCGGCCCCAGCGGCTCTGGCTCCGGCCCCAGTGGCTCCAGCCTGGATCCAAGCCCCACGACCCCTCCCTATTTTCCCAGACATGCCCGGCTTTTTGGAATTTCCTCCTGGACAGGGATTTGAGGACCAAAAAGCCGGACATGTCTGGGAAAATCTGGACGTATGGTAACCCTAGGGAAGAGCCCCACACAGCACAGCACCGGGAAGCAGGAAGGAGCCTAGGGGCGGAGCAGAGCGTGGGCGGGGCCATGCAAGGCTGTTAGGGGAGGCTCAGCCTTCCCCAGCCTTTGATACCTGCCACCCATGTCTATACACATGCTGGATTGAGTTCAAACCTGGTGTAAGGAGGCATTGCTTCATTGACTGATGCTATATATTTTAACACGCAAGTCTAAGCCTGATACATTAAGAAACTGAATACATGTAAATCTCACCTTTTAGAGATGTTCCAATAAGCTTCTTTCACAGACTAGACTTCTTCCTAGTCTGGGTCCAATCCTTTCCCCGGGACAGTTCTCGTTAGTTCCAGCTCAGGTGGTAACTAGGGGATTTCTCATGACTGGCATCCCCCTCTGTTCTGTTCAACCCCCTTTTATAGCTTTGGCACAAGGCGGGAATCTTTTGTCTCTCTGGATCCCCATCCCTCCTAAATGGAAAAGCACCAGGTTTAAGATGGATTCCAGTTCAGGTGGCATGATCACATGTCACTGTAAGACCTCCTTCTTCATTACCTAGTAGCTGGGAGACATGTGCATAGGAAGGCTTGCAGAAAAACAAACCCATTCACAGTTCATTGATTCTGAAGCACCCTTAATGGCTTCCACTTAACCTGTTTACATCAGTAATACAAGTTTATATCTTATTCTCCTAACTCCAGACATAGAAATAATACATGCAAACAAATAGGATGAACTCGCTCAGTAGATCATAAGCTTTGTAATGATACCTTACAAGAGACCTTTTGTATGAAGCATTTTCCAGTTACATTATATTCACACTTATTAGCATATTTCCATAAAACATATGGAGTGCAACGTCACAGGTGGCAAATACAGCAGCATTTTAAAATGGATTTACATTGAGGAAGCCATGCATTTGCTTATAAAGTGAAATCCTTGTGCCTATCGGTAATAACGACACCCACTCTGGATTGGTGGAAGGCAATACTGACAGGCCTTCTAATGAAGATTTATTTGGATGGGTTGAGTTAGTCAGATTTAACTAATTTCTCCTATTGCTGTCTCTATGAGGGCAGTGAGTATTTTAAAGCAAAATTCTAAGGGGCAAATTAAAGTTAATTTGCTCAGTTCTGCACTAATAAGGAGTATCAGAGATTATAAATTATACTGTTAAATGTAATCTTCATTTTATTTATATATATATATATATATATATACACACACACACAAAAGACCCCATTCTATCCTCAGAGTTGAGAAGATGGTTAATATCATGTGCTGCTTTCCACTAAGGATAGCATAATATGTTTATGGTAAAAGTCACGAGGTCTGTTCCTTTTGCTCATTTCAGAATTATAGTGCAAACCTACAAAAATACCAGCCATTCTGAGTTGACCTGTAGAGCGTGCATAGCACAGGACTTGCTTATGTCCAGCACTCTGTCCCTGAAACTGTAGGGCACAACAGCCTGACTCTGTTTATATCTCTCCTTATAGAATAAAGGATGCAGACAGGCACGGTGGCTAATTTAGCATTAATTTCCAGCTATTTACCTCTCAATATCTGAAGCATGAAGAGAGATTTAGCCATGTGACTTCCATAAGAGTCAGTGAGTCGCATGACTAGACTAGTGCATGATGCTTATACTATAGGAGTGAGAGAGTGATCTGTCTTATAGATTTAGGCAAGTAACAAACCTTTGTCTTCCTGACTACTCTGTTGGGAACAGTTTTGTGACTTCACTGAGCACATTAACCATCTGCACTAAAAAAAACCCAACGCCTAGCACAATTGACTTATTCAAGCCCTCAAACTTTAGCTTGTAAATGTTGCATTCTTATCTAATGAATTCCAAGGTTGCAGCAGTATAAAAACATCAATGATCACAATTAAATAGGAGCACGAATCCTTCACTTTGATTTAGAAGCTGACTATTTGAGGCCCTGGCTAAAGTTTGAAACCAGAATAGAAAATGATGAGAGTTTCACATTTGATCACAGTAGCATGACAAGCCCAAATACTACGTCTTCAATCATTCAGAGTTCAAGTTAAAATGAGCTTGGTTTTCAAAGGTGCTCCCCTTTGAAGTCGGTGGGTTTTGTGGGTGCTCAGCACTGCTGAAAGTGAGGCTTTGGCCGCCTAACTTCAGGCCCCAATTTCAGAGTGCTGGTTACGCCGACATGTTCCAGTCTCCAGCTAGGGTGACCAGATGTCCTGATTTTATAGGGAGAGTCCCGATATTTGGGGCTTTTTCTTATATAGGCTTCTATTACCCCCCACCCTCTGTCCCGATTTTTCACACTTGCTATCTGGTCACCCTATCTCCAGTTGAGGTAGTAAGACCTCTCTGCTGTAGCTGACGCTGGGAGGTTTAGTCCCCAAAACAATCTTATTCTCCATTGCATTAAGGCTTTTTTGTGCCGTTCTGGCAAGTCGTAAAGTAGGTTGAATAGTTTTGTGCCTGGGATAGTCTCAGAGAGCGTCCCCAGTCAGTGCACAGCGGGCACATGGGTCTTATGCCCATCCTGCTCCCAGCATGGGTGGATCGGGGTGTGGCTGGAGTACAATGCACATTTGCTGTTCACTTCTTTTCAAGACCTATAGGAAGCAGGGGCGGCTCTAGCTTTTTTGCCGCCCCAAGCACGGCAGGCAGACTGCCTTCGTCGGCACGCCTGCAGAAGGTCCCCGGTCCCGCGGATTCGGTGGCATGTCTGCGGGAGGTCCGCCGGTCCCGCGGCTTCGGCGTACCCGCTGCAGGACCGGCGGACCTCCCGCAGGCATGCCGACGAAGGCAGCCTGACTGCCGCCCTCACGGTGACTGGCACGCCGCCCCCCGCGGCTTGCTGCCCCCGGCATGCGCTTGGAGCGCTGGTGCCTGGAGCCGCCGCTGATAGGAAGGATGCTCTAAGGCAGTGGTACTCTGACTGAAGCCCGTGAGCCACAAGTGTCTCTTTAATGTTTCTCCTGCGGTTCTTTGCAGCACAGGATATTAAAACACTGTGACTTAATTATTAACCAATCAGGATGCTTTTACTGTGTCATTAACCAATTAAGTTATCAGCTTGCACTACATTATTAACTTATTTGCTGCGAGAATACTATACTATTACTATAGTAAATGAAACCATGAATTCACAGTACTGTGGCTCTTTTGGGTAAGGTTGATCGCTAATTTGGCTCCTGAACCACTGAGGTCTGAGTATCCCTGCTCCAAGGGTTTGCCTGTGCTGCAATCCTAAGTGTGATGGGAGCACAGGCAGACCCACCTGCATTAGCACTGCTAAAAAGAGTGGTGTTGACGTGGTAGCACAGACGTCAGTGTATAAGCATGCTGGAGGCCCTAGGTATGTTCTTGTATTGCTAGCCTTCATTGAAGCCTACGCGGAAGCACCTGCTTTGCTATTTTTAGCTGGGCTAGCATGGGTGAATGTAGCAGCGGTATGGCTACTCGAGTTGCAATCGCACGTTGGACTGTAGTGTAGACATACCTGGGGTTAACACAGAGACAGGACAGGCCCCTGCACAGCCCCAGCACACAAGTGCAAAAGGTAACTTAAAGCTAAACCCACCAGCCTCTCCACCAAGTGCAGAAGCAGAGTAACTAATGCACAAGAATCATGCTCCTGGCGTCTAATGGCAGCAGCAACAGGGATACAAATGCACATTGTGAAGTGATGGATGCAACTCAGGAAGTCACATTCTCTAGTTAAGGGCAAAGACTCCAGATTTGGATGAGCTGCTGTGTGGCAGTTTGGAGGTCCCACAAGATTGCCCAGATTCCATCAGGGTCAGAAACAGCCTCTCATGGTATTTTGGCATTTCTGTTTCAAGCCCTTGACTGAGGCAGGAAGTTGGTGTTTGGGGAAATTAAACATACAGCTGGAAATAGGGCAAGGCACACAAACTCTGCTATTCCTGTGGGCAGGAATGTTTGTTTCAGCCATATCCTCTACACCAGGGGTTCTCGGCCTTTTTCTTTTTAACCCCCTCGCCCCCCCAACATGTTATAAAAACTCCACAGCCCAGCTGTGCCACAATAACTGGTTTTCTGCATATAAAACCCAGGGCTGGCATTAGGGAGTAGCAAGCAGGGCAATTGCCCAGGGCTCCACACCACATCACTGGGGCCCCCTTGAAACTAAGTTGCTCAGGCTTCGGCTTTAGCCCCGGGTGGTGGGGTTCAGGGACCCGGCTTCAGCCCCATGTGGTGGGGCTTCGGCTTTCTGCCCTGGGCCCCAGCGAGTCTAACGCTGGTCCTGCTTGGTGGACCCCCTGAAACCTGCTCGCGGCCCCCCAGGTTGAGAACCGCTGCTGTACTCTAAGCTGATCAAGGCACCCATCCCCTTGGAGTCTGCATATTAAAGCTTTGTACATTAACATTTATTAGGCTTCCCCTGGTGTACAAAATTCTAGCTCCCCCACCCCCAAACAATGCTGTCAGTAGGATAACTCGCCTCTGCTACACCTCTAAACAAAACACCCATTCATTAATGCAAATCCTAACTAAAGTACCTAGCATTTGCTGTTTCTAAGAGTATCCTGAAAACCTCATTTATCAGTTTTAAATGCATCATTGATTCCTAGACAGTGGGGGTTCCCTATAGAAATCGGCTGCCTGCCATAATTTAGAATGTATGTACACCAACTGTTTCAGGGAGCTCAAATTTTTGCTAGTCACAGGTGTCCCAAGAGGGTAAATTATTTTCATTTGGCAATTGCTCCAGCAATCAATAAGCATGACTATAAAGAGTTCGTTGTCACGTGTAATTTTCATGTTAAACCAGTCCTGGAGGCAGTTCACTTAGTGTCTGGTGTAATGCAATTCAGTCCTAGTCTCTAAGAAGAGTTTTTCCTTCCAATACCATACAGTCTTCATGGACAGATTATTGTTCGGACAGACAAGTCTAATGATCATTTAGATTATGGTTGGAGAATAAAGTGAGTAAGAATATATGATCTCAGCAGTTTGGGCCAAATTCTGCTGTTACGCCAGTGTAAATCCAAAGTAATTCAGTGATTTTATTGGATTGAATCTGGTTTGATTGAAAGCAGACTCTAGCCTTTTATGTGTAACAGAGGCCACTGTCCTCCTTACCCAGTGCAAACAGTCAGGCCCTCCGGGGCTCAAACTCCTAAATCTAGGCCACTGAATGGCAAGTTGTGGCATTCAGCCCCTGGCCCACATTGGGGGCAATGCAAAGCCACCCTCTTGTAAAGAAGGCTTAGCAAGTGTGGCCCTGTTTCTGGTCTTCCCTGAAGTCAGGTGTGCCCCCAGCTGTGCAGTGTGGGAGCAATCCCTGCAGCGACTGCTGTTGTCAGTGATACTTATTCGGAGTGCTTTCACCTGCAGAACGTCAGCTCAGTCTAGCTCCCCTCATTTTGCTTAATAGGGTTTGTATGAAGAGGTTTGAGATCCTGTAAGTCTGGGGCCCTCACTTTGCTGAGGACTTATCTTACATCCAAAGCTCCTATTTCTTGCTTTGTTCTTGCCAGCACTGAGTTCCCCCAGAGAGGCAGCATCTGTCCAGTGGGAGGAACAGGTCAGAGGGAATACTGGTAGAAGAGACCTCTGGAAATCCATGCAGGTGTCAAGCATGTGTTTTCTGAGCCTCGTCAGACCTCTTGGCAGATGAGGATCATATTATCCATGTCCTCATTTGATATAGCTATAGAGCTTGCCATTCATGTTTTATTTTGTTAGCAGCATGACAGTAATACAGACAATTAGACTGCATAATACTCCCACGTGGCAAAAACTAAGCTGTTTATCACAGTTTTGCAAAAACACTAAATGCTTTGAGTGTTTGCCTTGAATTTTTCTCCTGTGGAAAACAAAGGCCAACACTCCCCACCCCCCACCTTGCATACTGTTGCTAGAAAACTCTTCTCTCCCCAAAATTATTTGGCTCAAAAAGCTGCTTTCACCAGCAGAGGTTTGCAACTTTTCACTCGAGGGAGAGAGAGCAGCTTTGTTTCCACTTGGTATGGTTCCTGGCATGATGGAGCCCTGATCCTTGATGAGGCTTCTAGGTACTAACATAGGGATCCAACTGGCAAATTCTCCGTTTCTGTGCACAAATTTGTAGCAAAAATAGTTTGTCAGAAAAACGTATAATGATTGCTGTGACAGCAGTGCTGCTGCGCGCTGTTTAAACAGGTGGTCATGTCCCACCATGGAGGTGGGTGACGTGACTCTCATGCACAAGGCCAGATTCTGCCTTGCTCTGGGGAAAATTCAGAATAACTCAGCTGGAGCCACTGGATTTACACTGGCAGAATTTGGCCCACTTGTAAAGATTTTTTGGCAAGTTTTAAAATACCCCTAGCGACCAGAGCTGCAGATCCAGAGAAAAAGAGCTCTGAGCAGGGCCGTAGCAACAAAGAACGTGGCCCCCTCCGAACGGTGGCCCCCTCCGAACATATGTCCGGGCGGGGCCCCTTACAATGCAGAAACTGGAATGCGGTATTTATTTTGCCACTTTTAGGGGCCCCCTCCGGTCGGAGGGTACGGAGGGCGCTCGCTACGCCTCTGGCTCTGAGGTACGTCTGTATTTGGTGTGCGGAGGTGAGGTAGGTTGGTTTTTCTTATTCAATAGCTTTTTTGCTCTTTAAACATTCCATAACACTTGTCTGGATGGAGCACAACTAACTACCAGTTAAATCTGCTTCCCGACTAAACACATCCCAATTCTAACACTTGCCCACTCACCATATCTTCCTGGCTTGTGCTTTTTCAGCCCATCTCCTTCAATGATCAAGCACCTCCTTGATATGGCAAGCCACCTCGGTGGTGTTATGGGGACAGACTCCCTAGCATGCATAGGAGAACAAGCTCTTTTGTATTTCTACTTTCACCCTATTTTAAAACTTACCATGCAGGTAGGAGATTGAGAGTATATCAGCCTGTTAAACAGGAGGCAGCTGATACAGACAGGATTCCATAGAGTCTGAGTTCCAGATTTATCTTTTGTTTATCATGGACCACACTTTGTCTGGAGCTTTTAGCAGTACAGAGAGAAGATCGAGGGTGAATACTCTAGGGCAATTAAATAGTTGCAGAAGCTATCATTTAACCTTATTTTCATAGATACTCGAACAGTGCATGAACTACAGACTAAAAGAGGCCGGGCTTTCTGGATGAAAAGTTCTACATAACTGATGGTCACCATTGCTAATTTTTACCTGGTTTTGTTTTACATCCCAGTGCCCATGGCAAGTAGTGCTGCCCTCTTTCCATGCTGCCTGCTGCATCTGTTGAGAATGCAAAGACCTCCAGAATGCACTGTTTTCCATGCTGGTTTTAGGAGGAGCGAGGGGAAAACTTTTCTGACTTTCCTTATTTTAGGTGAATTTTTATTTCCTCAAGTTATCAACCTCTCTCAACCGTGTATGTCCCAGTGCAAACTCTTTGCCCGAGTCCATTTGTGAATGAAGAGGACATAAACTCCTTTATTTATAACCTTCAGGAGTCCGCTAAATTGAAACTAGAGTATAATTGTTGTAGTCTCCTACCTTGTCATCCAAGACAAACAATGTCCTATTTTACTCAGTTGTCTTCACTCAGAGGTTTGAATGGTCTTTGCCCTTGGTTTATATTTAGCTCTCCAATCAAAATAAAACCCCACTCCACCTAGGGGAAACAAGAGTCCGAGTCAAATACTTTCTTCATCCAGTCTCTAGATCACAGGTTCTCTAAAAGATGTGTGCAAACCTTCCTCCTTTGGTACAGTGGAGTGAAGGGGATTTTCTGTTCACCCTTTACTGAAAGGTCCAGGACTGGGTCAGTCGGAGCCTCAAGGCCTTTATGCTTCCAAATCCATGGCACTTGCTTCATTCATAGATTCCAGGGCCAGAAGGGACCATTTTTTGATCATCTAGTCTGACCTCCTGTACAACGCAGGCCAGAGAACTTTCCCGAAGGGATTCCGAGAGCAGATCTCTTAGAGAAATATCCAATCTTGATTTAGAAATGGCCAGTGATGGAGACTCCACCACAACCTTGGTAAATTGTTCCAAAGGTTAGTTAATTCTCTCACTGTTAAAAATGTGCACCTTATTCCACTCTGAATTTGTCTGGCTTCAACTTCCAGTCCTCCCTGCCCTAGCTCTATCCTCTGGGATTCCCAAACAAGTATCCCCAGGATTTCTGCTACACCCTTCTGGCTCCCTCTCCAGCTCCTCCCAATGTTTTTACTGGAGAGCATGTCTGCAGCTCCTATTACTTCCCAGCCCCGCCTTGTATTGAAGAAAGGCAGCCATATATTTGTATTTTGCCCTCTTCCCAGCATACCTTGCCTTGGAGCCTGCAAGACCGATCAGCTCTGGGAGCTATAAATCCCAGCATTCTTCTGATCTGGGCTCAAACTTGGAACAGTAGCACTAGACCTGGAGCATGTCTTAGAAGGCCAGCACATCCTGTTACTGGGGTTACATTCTAATTACTCCTGAACTACTTTAAACGGCTGGGATTAGTATTAATCTCTGAATTGCCCCAAATTTTAAATTTGGGAAGCTATCAATTTTAAAAAAAAGATGAACTATATTAGTGTCTTACAGGAGAGCCCATTAAAATCTAATTAGACTCTTATTGAAGTAAGACTGACTATTGAATAATTAATAAATTTGGCAATTTAAAAAACCTCTGAACTGGGAGGATTTCATTAAGATGGAAGTCTTCCCGATTCCAACTTGGTTAAGTCATTTTAGATTTATTTCCCCCCCACATTCCCCTCCCTCCAATAGACATATTATAAATGTCTCCACTTGCACTTTCTCTAGTTATGGATAATCCACTACAAGAAAACATTTGACTTAATGCAACAGGTGACCGAGGACTAGCAGAGTTAGCAATGTCTGTTCTTGGTAGTGTTCACTGGAAGCAATTTAAAGCCTGATCCTGCAATGAGCTCTGTATGGTGGGAACCTTGGAGCTGCACCGAACCCCACTGAAGTCCAAGGGTTCCATGCAAGCTCAGGATTTACCTATACGGGACAATTTGCAGGACCCGAGTCTAGAGAAGGTAGTTAGTGAGAGCAGTTTCGTGATGCAGTACAAAAGCAGGCAAGACGGAGAGTTGTGTTGGATGGCATATTAGCCAAAATCCCGAAACAGCTCTCCCCACAGGACCTTGAGCATTCAAACTGATTATTTTGTATTTACTGTATTGTGCAAAATTAACCTCAGATTGCTTAAATTCATGAGACGCTTCCAGACTAAAGTGGGTTCTTTTTTACTTTTAGACTCCAGGTTGCTCCCAGCTAGGGTTGCCCCCTCTGTGATGCAAAAAAAGGGCCATCTGCTTGCTCCCCACATCCCACCACATAGATCCGCCCAGTACCACTCGCCCCCCTACCCAGTGCACTAACTCCCCATCCCAGCCCCAGGAGAGAGCACCAGCCCCCAAAGGTTTCTGCTCCCAGAGCTGCCTCAGTCATCAACCACGATGCGGTGCTGGCTGTACCCACCCCACGCCCACCCTGCAGACACTACCTGCGCTGTGGTGACTGGGCGCTGCTGGCTCTGAGATCC
Source organism: Emys orbicularis (assembly GCF_028017835.1). Taxonomy (NCBI): domain Eukaryota; kingdom Metazoa; phylum Chordata; order Testudines; family Emydidae; genus Emys; species Emys orbicularis. The sequence continues at coordinate 34,551,090 of NC_088696.1, forward strand.
CCTGTCCTGCTGGCTGCTCCCGAGTTGCCCCATCCCCGCAGCTCCCAGATACTCGGGAGCCAGAGCTCCCTGTGGGCAGGTACCATTGCCCTGTGGTTCCCCCCTACAGCCACTAAAGGCTGGGGGAACCAGCGGGGCCATGACTGACAAAACCCAGGACTTTTACTGTCCCAGGATGACTCACCAATTTCCCAGGGCAGCTACCTTTTTAAAAAAAAAAAAAAGGGGGGGGGAGAATGATCTTGGGGAAAATTGAGACAGGTGTCAATGCTGCTCCCATCATGCAGTCTGAGTAAACAGAACATGGATGCCAAAGGTGTAAATACATCATAAGCAGTTAAATCACAGCAGTGTCATGGATTCAAACAGTCCTCCAGTGGCTCCCCCAGTAAGACGTGGTTGTTCTGTTGCTGGAGCGTTTAATGTGGAGATGACTATCCTGTCTACGGAGGATGGGAGGAAAAAAAGAACACATTTCTACTCTACTTATGACTGCATTATTCAGTCTGTTGCTCAGGGGCGCCATTTCAGATTTTGGTGTGGGCTGGGGCAACTTTACCCATGATTCCAAGGGCTACTTAGGCACCTAGAAACTCTAGGTTTTTTTGTGGATAATAATTTAGAAATAAGCTGATAGGGCACTGTATCTAATTCATATATATATATATATATATATATATATATATATATATATATATATATATATATATATATATAAGAGGATTTAATAAATATTAGACCCATTCAGCTCTAATACTAACATGTTCTCACATCTTGTGTCAAGTTACTTAAGGGACACTGTTAGATTTAAAATGTTAATGTATATTCTTTGTTACTAACTCTTGAATACAACAATGGAAACAATTGTAGAAATATCTAGATTACTTTCTATTGCATTTTTGCAGTTCATCAAGCTTGGAATAGATCATTTAACTTTGGAAACATCCTACGAGGGAAGGCCCCCTGAGTTTATACTGCACCTGCCTGGGGCTCTAGAGGCGTTACCTCACTACAAATAATAGACTGGAAACTAACCTTAAACAGGAGTGAACCTGACACTTTCGAGTCACTTTCACGGTATTGCCAATCCCAAATGTTCAAAAATCATGAATCAGGCTCACCAAAAATCATGAGATTGGCTTTAAAATCATGAGATTATGTAGCAATAACAGATTTGGGGTTCTTTTTATTTGACTTCTGCTTTTTGAGCCTTTCGGGTACACGGGGGTCGCATTTTGAAGCTTTCTCCACAGTCACGAGGACTAGAAACTTCATTTTTCTTTAAGAATGAAGGCTGAAATCATCCCATATCCACTTGACTCCAGGAGCTGGGGCTTTAAGGAAAACAATTATCTTTCCTTAGTTTGGTTGGGAAAAATCTTCTCCTGTCATTCTGATGCCTATAATACTTTGTATTAGGAATGGGTGTGATTCAGCCCTTTGCAGGGGACCAGCATAATGCCTATGCAGCACTTAAACTCCAGGACTTCAGAAATGTCTAGGCCTGGTGTTCGCTGTCTCCACCAGGGGGTCCAAGGTCAATTTCACACTAAGTGCTTTCACTGAATGCACTCTAAACACTAAAGTGTTGAAGACTTGAGGTAGATAAGTTTTGGTTATAATAGGGTTACCATATTTCAGCAAGCAAAAAAGAGGACGGGAGGAGCCCCGCCCTAGCCCCGCCCCTGTCCTGCCCTAGCCCCGCCCCATCCTGCCCTAGCCCCGCCCCTGCCCCTCCCACTTCCCCCCCTCAGAACCCCCAACCCTCCCCCCGCTCCTTGTCCCCTGACTGCCCCCTCCTGGGACCCCTGCCCCTAACTGCCCCCCAGGACTCCACCCCCTACCTAAGCCTCCCTGCCTCTTGTCCCCTGACTGCCCCAACCCTTATCCACACCCCCACCCCCAGACAGACCCCTGGGACTCCCACGCCCCATCCAACCACTCTCCCCCCCCTGACAGCCCCCCCCAGAACTCCCGACCCATCTAAACCCCTCTGCTCCCTGTCCCCTGACTGCTCCGATCCCTCTCCCCACCCCTGCCACCTGACAGCCCCCCCCCCAGAACTCCCAAACACCCCCCCGCTCCTTGTCCCCTGACTGCCCCCTCCTGGGACCCCTGCTCCTAACTGCCCTCCAGAACCCCACACCCTACCTAAGCCTCTCTGTTCCTTGTCCCCTAACTGCCCCCTCCTAAGACCACCCCCAAATGCACCCCAGCACCCTACCCCCTACCTGTACCCTGACTGCCCAAAACCTTATCCACACCCCCACCCCCAGAAAGCCCCCCCCGAACTCCCGACCCCCCCCGTCTCTTGACTGCCCCCTCCAGAACCTCCCTGTCCCTTCTCCGACCCCCTGGCCCCCTTGTTGTTGGCCTTCGCCTAATGTCTCTGTGAGCTTGCTCAGGAACGGCCTGAGCCGTTCATCCCGGCACTCTGGGGAGCGGGGGAGGAGCTCCAGACTGCCGGAGGCGATCTGCGAATGCAGGGAGGGAGGGATCTCTGCTGCAGGGGAGAGGAGGAAGGGCTCTCTCTGGCTGTCGGAGCCCCATGTAAGTGGCACCATCCGGCCGGCTGCCCTGTTAGCCGCGCGCGCTCTGCATGGGGGGCGGGGAAGTCCGGACATTTACAAATTCCCCCCGGACGCTATTTTTAGCTCAAAAAGCCAGACATGTCCGGGGGAATCCGGACGAATGGTAACCCTAGGTTATAACCACTTTCCACATGGGGAACCAAAGCCTGGTAAGGTTAAGTGACTTAAGGCCATACAGCAAGTTAGACAAATTGGAATCAATGCCAAGCCTCAGGGTTCCCAATTACCTTGCACTAATCGCTAGACACACTCCCTTTGCACCAACATGTCCATGTTATACTCTAGTTTCAATTTAGCGGACTCCTGAAGGTTATAAATAAAGGAGTATCTGATAATCTGGGGTGCAGATTGGGAGCTGTTTTTAAGCTGAGTTTAAGAATGCCTGTCCAGATCATGTGACCTGCAGTGCCATGGAGTGAATGCCATCTTCAGAGGTGAACTCCATTTTCCTGGACTCAGCCTAGCTGAGTGACACTAACATTTCCTTTGTTTTTATACTAGTTAGGGGAAGCTAGAATAAGGTCGCAGCTACATGCAAAGTTGCAACAAGTGAGTTAGTCAGTCACCTTAAGCCACTGCATGAGGGTATGACTATGCTGGAGTTGAAGCTGTAATTTTCAGTTAGGGTAGACGTAACCATGCTAGCGTAGAATGAGATGGCACACTAAAAATAACAGGGTAGCTGTGGCAGCGTGGATGGCAGCTCAGGTTAGTCATCTGAGTACAATCCAGTCCAAACTCCTGTGTGCATACGTGGGCAGCTAGAATCACAGGTATTACTACATTGGCAGAACTGCTTCATTGGCATACACTGTGTCTATAGTAGGGGACTATGCCAGCATAGTCTTAGGGTACGTCTACACTACCCACCGCATCGGCGGGTAGCGATTCATCTATCGGGGATCGATTTATCGCGTGTAGTGTAGACACGATAAATCGATCCCCAATCGCTCTCCCGTCGACCGCTGAACTCCAGCAGTGCGAGAGGCGGCAACAAAGTGGACGGGGGAGCCGCGGCCGTTGATCCCGCGCCGCAAGGACGCGAAGTAAGTAATTTTAATTCAATCTAAGATACGTCGACTTCAGCTACGCTATTCTCGTAGCTGAAGTTGCGTATCTTAGATCGATCCCCCCCCCCGTGTAGACCAGCCTTAATCTACACTTAGAAGTTAAGTCGGCATAATTACATAGGTCAGGGGTGCGAAAAAAATCGCATCTCTGACTGACATACCTATACCAACAAAACCCCAGTGTAGATACAGCTATGTCAATAGAAAAGTGCTTCTGTCACCGTAACTAATGTCGTTCTGGGAGATGGTATTCCAACACTGACAGAAAAACTCCATCTGTTGGTGTAGGCTACCTCTAAACTAAGTGGCTATGCTTGCATAGCTATGCCAACGAAGGATCTGTTGTGTAAACATACTCCTACACATGGCCTGAGTCAGTTAGTTAGGGTCAGGTTTAAGCTAACCCAACCCAAAGTAAGGGTACCTACAGAGGTGTTTGCGCCAGTTTAAAAAAAAAATACAGTTTGTTTTACTACAAGGTTGTTGTTTTTTTTTGGTCAAAAAACTGAAAACCAAAAGTTTTGGCTGTAAGAAACCAAAAAGTTGTGACTGGTCAGGAAAAATACTGGTTTTACTGAAAGTTCTCATAGACTGACTGAAATTTTTCAGTTGCCAAAAATTAAACATAAAATGCTTTTCCCCCCAAGAAAGCTTATTTATTTAAATAAAAAAGGACATTTCCAACAAGGATTTCCATTGTGATAAAATCACTGTTTTCCACTAAACGAACAAGCACTTTGATAGAAAATTGTCATCTAGCTCTTGTACTCAGAAAGAATACTAGACTGATTGTTTTATTAGTTAGCACTAGAATATATCACTCATAAGGCATGGTATAATGAAGGTCAGAGCCAAAGTATTTGTTAAGGAGAGCACTTCAGGCTCAGAGTTGGAGTTGCTGATTAACATAGGTTATCGATAGTCTTGAACCATAATGGTAATAGAAGAAAAAAAGACTCATGCTTTTTATGACTATTATTTAAAGTAATAAATATGCAAGAGTAAAATCATAATTGTTCACTAAGACTGAAACTAGTACAAACTCTCTCAAATCAGTTAAGAGTTACACAATGTAATTATCAAACTAAGGTCAACGTAATATCTATTACAAGTTAGGAGACTGGATTGTAAAACAGGCAGTTCAAGGAAGCAGCTTGTCATTTTGTTACAGGCCACAATCAATGAACTTTTTCTCATTGCAATGATGCAATCTTTAGCTAGGTGAGACTTTTAGGCTTGGCTAAAATCTTTGTTTTCCTCCTGGAAATTCACTGTAATTACAGTGGCTGACTTCTTTCTTTCTTCTCCCCCGCCCCCCATAAACATTAAAGTATAAGCCTACAAGGTAGTTCAGGAGCTTTTCACTGAGCAATGTCAATTTTGTTTCTGTGGAAAACTAACACATCACTAGGAACAGACACAGATTTATGATTTCTATGGGCACCTTCCCATTGTGGCTTTAACAGGATCTTAAACACACAAACATCCTACCACACTCCCACCCTAAAGGTAAATAGTCTTCAGGATGTCTCCTGTAAGATCTTAAGAAAAAGAAAACTACTTAAGGTGAAAAGGTTCAGACTTCTTCGGCTCTGTTGTGGGTAGGAATTGTATTGCAGTCGAGGACTAGATAGCACTTCTCCCCTTTTAGCCAGAGGGTATCTTTGGTTACAAGAGGATTGTAGCAGGTGTTGGTGCTGTCTCTTCCTTTCGCCCAGAGAGATCAAGTCTACAGTCTTGGCAGTTCAGGATCTTGGGAGGATCAGTCTTCTTGCAATGGGTGATGATCCCAAAGTGGCACATGCTGTGGTCTGTGCACATGGATCTTATAGGAGATAATTCTCCCTTACTCCACTTTGCAACAACTCCTTTCAGAGCTGTGGGCAAAGTAAGGGTGCAATATACCCTAGATATGGGCGACCTGGTACAATCATATACTATTGACTAAATTCTGGCCTGGGGGTAGTCCACTCTCTGGGTAAAATTTCATCAGCCCTCATCTGCATAAAAATTCAGTCTGTGATTGAGGCACGGCCTTAATTATGTCAGAAGTCAGGCCCTATATTTCATTGTTGCACCTCGGTCTCTCCTGTTCTCTGCCTTTGGCACGCAATGGTTTAGTCTTCTGATGGCTGTAATACAGTAGAACCTCAGAGTTACAAACTGACCAGTCAACCACACACCTCATTTGGAACTGGAAGTACACAATCTGGCAGCAGCAGAGACACCCTCCCACCCCCCTAAAAAAAAAAAAAAAAATACAGTACTCTGTTAAATGTAAACTATTACAAAAAAGTGAGTTTCTTTTAAGAAAAAGATTTGACAAGGTAAGGAAACTGTTTCTGCGCTTGTTTCGTCTAAATTCAGGTGGTTAAAAGTAGCATTTTTCTTCTGCATAATAAAGTTTCAAAGCTGAATTAAGTCAATGTTCATTTGCAAACTTCTGAAAGAACAATCATAACGTTTTGTTCAGAGTTACGAACAACCTCCATTCCCAAGGAGTTTGTAAGTCTGAGGTTCTACTGCACTTTGGTTTAATTCTGGTTGTTGGGCTTGGTGGGAGCGGGGGATAGGTGAGAGTGCTTAAAGTGGTCTGAAAAAAATATGTGGGGGTTTTATCATAGTCTGGGAGTAGCAGCTTTGGTAAAGCAATGCTTACAGTTCACCACTTAGCGACCCAGCTTGAGCCAAAAAAAATAAAAATATTCTTTTGGCTGGGTCTCTGACCCCTGGTGGCCCCAGGCCCCATTTTAAGTACTGGTTGCTGGGTGCTGTTTGATGGTGTCCTGTAATACACAGGAGATTGGACTGGATGATTTGGTGGTCCCTTCTGGCCTCAAACTCTATGGCTTCACCTCAAAGCAAAAAGCTGCTTAACACTTTAACATCAATTCCATTTTAAATAAGGCCATTCAAATTTAAGTGGGCTATTTCTCTCACAAACCCACCCACCCCCAACTCACTTTGGAATAAGGGGTTGTGTGATGGGGTATACAAACCTGCAAAAAGTAGAAACTAGGTCAAATTACAAAGGATGAATATAAACAAATAACACAAGTATGTAGGGACAAAATTAGAAAAGCCAAGGCACAAAATGAGCTCAAACTAGCTGGAGACATAAAGGGTAACAAGAAAACATTCTATACATACATTAGAAGCAAGAGGAAGACCAAGGACAGGGTAGGCCAGTTACTTAATGGGGGCGGAGGGAACAATAACAGAAAATGTGGAAATGGTAGAGGTGCTTAATGACTTCTTTGTTTCGGTTTTCACCAAGAAGGTTGGTGGTGATTGGACATCTAACATAGTGAATGCCAGTGAAAATGAGGTAGGATCAGAGGCTAAAATAGGGAAAGAACAAGTTAAAAATTACCTAGGGCTTGTCTACACTGGCACTTTACAGCACTACAACTTTCTCACTCAGAGGTGTGAAAAAACACCCCCCTGAATGCTGCAAGTTTCAGCGCTGTAAAGTGCCAGTGTAGACAGTGCACCAGCGCTGGGAGCTATTTCCCTCGCGGAGGTGGTTTTTTTAGAGTGCTGGGAGAGCTCTCTCCCAGCACTCTGCTGTGACTACACAAGCCCCGTTAAAGTGCTGCCAGTGAAGATGTGCTCTTAGACAAGTTAGATGTTTTCAAGTCACCAGGGCCTGATGAAATACATCCTAGAATACTCAAGGAGCTGACTGAGGAGATATCTGAGCCATTAGCGATTATCTTAGAAAAGTCATATTTGGAAGATGGGAGAGATTCCAGAAGACTGTAAAAGGGCAAATATAGTGCCAGTCTATAAAGAAAGGGAAATAAGGAGAACCCGGGGAATTACAGACCAGTCAGCTTAACTTCTCTACCCGGAAAGATAATGGAGCAAATAATTAAGCAATCAATTTGCAAACATCTAGAAGATAATAAGGGGATAAGTAACAGTCAGCATGGATTTGTCAAGAACAAATCGTGTCAAACCAACCTGATAGCTTTCTTTGACAGGGTAACAAGCCTTGTGGAGGGGGGGAAGTGGTAGACGTGGTATATCTTGACTTTAGTAAAGCTTTTGATACTGTGACCTTCTCATAAACAACCTAGGGAAATGCAACCTAGATGGAGCTACTATAAGGTGGGTGCATAACTGCTTGGAAAACTACTCTCTGGGACTAGTTATCAGTGGCTCACAGTCATGCTGGAAGGGCATAATAAGTGGGGTCCCGCAGGGCTCAGTTCTAGGTCCAGTTCTGTTCAATATCTTCACCAATGATTTTGATAATGGCATAGAGAGTGCACTTATAAAGTTTGTGGATGATACTAAGCTGGGAGGGGTTGCAAGTGCTTTGGGGGATAGGATTATAATTCAAAATGATCTGGACAAACTGGAGAAATGGTCTGAAGTAGTAAACAGGATGAAATTCAATAAGGACAAATGCAAAGCACTCCACTTAGAAAGGAACAATCAGTTGCACACATACAAAATGGGAAATGACTGCCTAGGAAGGAGATCTGGGGGTCATAGTGGATCACAAGCTAAATATGAGTCAACAGTGTAACACAGTTGCAAAAAAAGCAAACATCATTCTGGGATGTATTAGCAGGAGTGTTGTAAGTAAGACACAAGAAGTAATTCTTCCGCTCTACTCTGCACTGATTAGGCCTCAACTGGAGTATTGTGTCCAGTTCTGGGCACCACATTTCAGGAAAGATGTGGACAAATTGGAAAAAGTCCAGAGAAGAGCAACAAAAATGATTAAAGGTCTAGAAAACATGTCCTATGAGGGAAGATTGAAAAAAATTGGGTTAGTTTAGTCTGGAAAAGAGAAGACTGAGAGAGGACATAAGTTTTCAAGTACATAAAAGGTTGTTACAAGGAGGAGGGAGAATAATTGTTCTTGTTAACCTCTGAGGATAGGACAAGAAGCAATGGGCTTAAATTGCAGCAAGGGAGGTTTAGGTTGGACATTAGGAAAAACTTTCTAATTTTCAGGGTGGTTAAACACTGAAATAAATTGCCTAGGGAGGATGTGGAATCTCCGTCATTGGAGATTTTTAAGACCAGGTTAGACAAACACCTGTCAGGGATGGTCTAGATAATACTTAGTCCTGCCATGAGTACAGGAGACTGGACTAGATGACCTCTGGAGGTCCCTTCCAGTCCTATGATTCTATGAAACCTCACACTGGGCAACACCAGGTTCATGAGCTGGTGTGGAATCAGTTGGCCGTATCCTACCACACCTGTGAGAGATGTCAGCCTGGAGGGAGGAGCTTAAAAAGGGAAATAAACAGCACTGTCAGTGGTAGACCAGAGAGAGAAAAGCAGCCCTCCAGTTTTTGGAGAGAGGGCTGTCTGAAGGCAAGAACTCCTTGGATGGTCCCTTCCTGAAGGAAGGGAGGGCCTGATTCTGATCCACCTTTGATGGCATTATTTCTCCATATTAGCCTGTGAGCCTAGTTGTGGACACAGCTTAACAGAAGCTCTCTTTTAAAAAGAGGGTCTTAGCCCACCTGTGGGACAACTTATTTGTGTTACGTTCTTTTAGTTAGTTGACAACCCTGGAAGGGGTGGACTGAGTCTCTAACAACTGGGCTGGTGTGGTGGAACACCCAAACATGACAGAGTTAGAGGCCTTGTGAGTGAAGGGTCTCTGCCCAGGGTCTAGGGGTACTCAGGGGAAGGAATCCAGTGACAGATTGCTTCTGAATTCTCTCTATATGTTTCCAGTGATAAATGGATTTTAAAATGTTAAGTATCTTTGGCTAGGCTTGTCTTTGTTATGCATACAATAAAGCTTGGAAAATTGACCTGCAAATATACAAAAATGGGTCATCTTAAGGGAGTTCAGGTTGGGCCAGGAGTATTGTGAACAATTTTTCTTGCGATCTTTTTGTACTCCCAAAGCCACAATTTAAGAAACATTGGGGGGAGGGTGGGATGAGGAATAAGAGAACTCTTTTTTGGAACCTCCATAGTCTATTTTGAGTTCAGATCAGGTTTCGAGTGGGAGTTCAGGAGTACTCTTTTTATTGCAACATATTTCCAGTAAACTTTAAAATGTTTCCAATTCTGCAATACCATGTCAAACTGTACTTGTTCCTTAGCAAGAGGAGTTGGGATTGATATTGACGTTTTCAAGACAAGGCATGAGAGGAACAGTATGAGGAAAACTTTGTTGAGCTGCTTGTGTGTATATTTTTGAAAAGACAATCTTGTTTTATTTCTAGAGATAGTAAACATATATAACACACACACACGATCTGCCTGCAGTCTTCCTGTTTTTCCTCAGTTATGTAACATAATGATGAATACATCTTAATCTTGTGTTAGTTATAGTTTGATATTTTCAAAATTTGGTATTTGAGTAAAATTCTAGTTCTTGTGTATGGTGGTCATACTAATGCTACCAATTGTGACATTGTATTAACCCAGGAACTTAATAGAATTTCAATCTGAATCTTTAAGCAAACAAACAAAATCTTAGCTATAGGCTGTATAAAGAGTATGGCCCCAATCCTACACACACTTGTGCAGTTGCTTAACTTTATCTATGTGAGCAGTTCCATTGACATTTGCTAGACTGTTCATGAAAACAAAATAAAACATACAGCTAAGTGTTTGCAGGATCTGGCCCTGTATAACTGAGTACTAGTCCACTGTGTTGACAAATGGATCTCTGAAGCAAGAGAGGAAAAAAAGACATCTTTAATGATAAAATGTCTGTCTTCTAGAAAATGAGGATTTTTTTATGTCAAATAACCATTTAAGTTTAGATTTTGGTTTTATTGCATTCAGTTTTCTCAACTTATTTATTTTGCAAGGATCAACAGAGCAATTCATATTAAAGATATGTGCAAAATAACATTGAGTAACATGCAAGGAATTCCAATGATATAACAAACAATGGGTCTGATCCTTCTCCCATTAAAAGGAGTGGCAAAAATCCCATGGACTTCAGTTGGTGCAATCTTGCTGTTTATGAAATCAGTACAGGACTCATAACAGTATGGGACTGTGAATCCAAGTCTTCTGTAGAAATCCTTCATACAAAAGCATGTCTATGTTGTACTCTTTAGGGCAGTGGTTTTCAAACTTTTTGAACTGAGCTCCCCCTTTGAGCTACACTTTTTGGTTGCACCCCCCCAACCCAGACAAAAATAGACCCATGCAAAAGTATGCTTGATAGCCTACTCATAAACCTACCAGAGACCGTAACACACTTTTTAATTCAATTACCTACATCTGTTACTCCTGGGGGGAATCTGTGAACAATATTTAAAAATGTTGCATATTTTATTTACCAAAACAACACAATGTAATCACGCCAGTTTCAATTATTTTGGTAATTTATTTCAAAATACCTGTCAGCAAGTAGGTCTGTAACAATACAGACAACAAAAAAAAGATTCAGGGAATGATTTTTGACAAATAGATTCCTTACTAGGCATATTCATACAGAACACTGAGTAATTTATTTAAACTACAATACAGAAACATATTTTTCGCATGCCTCAGAAGCAGGGCAAAGGCTCGGGGGAGTCAGGGGTAATGGAGGAGCTGAGCGAGAGAGAAGTTGGGAAGGAGCCTAGGAGTGAACCTCTGGATGGTTGTTGAGTGTGGGTGGGAAAATCATGGAATGGGTTTTTTGGGGGGAGGGATTGTTAGGGATTTTGGGATACTCCCCCATGCAGATCCTGGCTGACCCCTAGCCTCTCCCATTCAGTCAGGCACATCTGCCTCTGTCCCCATGTGTCCCTGCACCCTTCACTCAGCCAATTTTCCCATGTCCCCATGTGGTCCTGCACCCCCCACTCAACTGCCCATCTCCATGTGGCCCTAACCCCCACTCGGCCAGCCATGTGGCCCTGCATCCCCCACTCACTGCTGGTGCCACAGCAGCTCTTGGTGGGCGAAAGGCATAACTGCAGAGCCTCTTCAGCAGAATGTATTTTCTGCAGAGAAAAAACAATCTGTGGGACACATTAATTCTGCGCATGCACAGTGGTGCAGAATTCCCCCAGGAATTACCTGTAAGTTTCAAATACACAGATACTTACCAATGGTACGGCCAAGGTACCAAAGGTTCAGCAGCAGGTCACTTGTACGTTGCAGCCAGGCTGCATCGCTAGGGCAGGGCCAGTACCTGCCCCTGTGCCCCTCCCCCCTTGGGGGAAGGCGCATGTGACAGTCTCTGGGGCTGGAGCCAGTGCTGGGTATGGAGGCTGCCAGGAGTGGAAATCAGTGCAGCCACAGCGGATGTTGACACTGACCCACAGACTAGGTGACCTGCTGAGGTGAGTCAGAGTGAAGGTGGTGCTCCCTCCCTACCCCTATGGGTTGGGGGCTGGCCTGGGCCCTGCCATGCAGGGCTAGCACAAACTGCCTGGCATTGCTGTTTGCTCCCCTGAACGTTCCTCCACGTGCCCTAGGGAGGCGCACGCCATAGTTTTAAATCCCCTGCTTAATGAATCAGAGAAAAGTCGGGGAAACCAAGTCATGACTTCAGTTGTTTCTTGGTGAAACCCAGTGAAGTCCATTTTTTCATTTAAATAATATGCCTTTTAAAATGGCTGTGTATGAAACAAGTTTCTAGAACTTATTCTTAGTTTTATGGCCCACATTGTGTATAGTGCTTTAGACAGTGATGACACTAACTTTTGTGGGCAAAGGAAATTGTTTATGATAGTCTACAGTAAGTGTGATATTGCCAAACAAGTTAAAGAGCATCAAACGCACATGATTTAGTTCTAGAGATTGAGATCATCCTTGAATGGCTAAAGTTATCACCAGACCAGGTTTCATTAGGGTACCTGTTTCATTTTTTTTAATTACATCCCTATGGTTTTGAATGCCTCCATTGCCTTGTGATCATGTTATCAGTCAGGAAATGCTACTCCTGTTCTCTGTGGCCACAGGTCTGCTCCTAAAACACTTTCTTGTTTTAGTGCTTGGAAGAGCTGGTCAATTTTATTTATTTATTTATTTATTTTTTGGTCAAAATAATGTTTGATGAAAATGGCTTTTTAGCCAACATGGAAAATGTCATAGCAAGTTTATTTTAATCCTAACTTCCCTTTTTAAATGAAAAATAGAAAACTACAAACTTTTTTGGTTCTTGAAAACTGAAAAGTTTGGTGAGTTCACTTTTGCTCTTGAAAATGGGGCAGAGAATTGTTGTTTTGGGCTTAACCTAAACAATAAAGGGAAACATTTCAAACTAAATGAGATTTTTTTCCCCAAAAACTTTTCATAGAAAATAAATAGGTTTTTTTTAAACCCTGTAGTGCTCTGCTTGATAGCGTTGTGTTCATATTCCAGGTTCATTCATTTATCCTCCCGCAGGAAAGCCAGCAAAACACTCAAAATAGGCCATAAGTGGAACTTAATCATACCATAGACTTTGAGCTGACTCTCTGCCTTGGAGTGAATGTCACACTCCATGTCGAGCCAGCCTGAAACAGCCTATCTCAGCTCACTTCCCATCCTCCCTCAGTTCAGCTTGATTCCTCTCACCCATTTTGTAGAGATAGGGCTGAAGAATGTCACACGTGCTGAGTCTCAAAACAAGGAGGGCTGGATGTAATTTAGGAGGGGCACAGAAAATGAAACCAAGGTACTAGCTTTTTGCGGTCTGCAGATGTAGTCAGACAGTCCCTAAAATTAAGTTCAGATCTGGTCTGTTCTCCCATATACTCTATCCTGAACCTCATATGAACTGTACTCGTATTGCATAGACAAAGTAACATTGCATCTGTAGCCCTGTTCTTCCTAATGTGATGGTTGTCTGGTGTTTCTTCTTCTTGATACCAAACACTTGGATTAACCTTAATCTGTCAGTCATTAGCAAATATTAGTAAGTCATCTTTGACATTTTGCTCTAACTGAAACTGTAGGCTTTGCCTGTTGGAAGTTATTAATTAAATAAAACTCCCTGCTGTGTGGAAGGGGGAAAAAGTATAATTCAAAAGGGGAGATGAAAGTCGCCTTCTCTGTGTCTCATGCTGAAATGCAGGCATTTCTTCTGATCTCTGTCTCGGACCTTTCTCTCTTCAGAAGGCATTAGATTCTTCAGATAACCTGTTATTTCCAATTACAGTAAGTGCCCTTTGCAATCGTTTGGTATCTGCATAACTTACCCAGGTAACAGCTACCTTGGAAAGTGCAGGGCTTGATATGAAGGAAACCATTTACTGCAGTTCTTTCCAAGCGAAAAATATTTAACTTCTCCTTTTGTAGTAGCCGAGGCAGCATTCGATTCATGCTGGAGTGGTCCCGAGTGCTGCTCCGTCACTTTTTTGGGGAACCAGAATGGTGTTCTAGTACTTCTGAGAACTGTGAAGGCGTCCCAGCATGTCTTTTTTTTAGGGCTCTAGCACTGAGCCTGGGTAACATGTGAGTTTATAACAACATAAGTGTGTAGGGTGCTGTAGAGTACAGTGGGTTTTTCAATCTTTAGTATTTATATGCCCCCAATACCATACTACCTGAGTGCCTCTGAATCTTTAGTGTGTTTATCCTCAGAGCACCTCTGCGAGGTAGGGCCGTGCTATTATCCCCATTGTACAGATGGGGTAACTGAGGTGCAGAGAGGCTAAGGGACTTGCCCTAGGGTCACAGAAGAAGTCTGAGGGAAGGGTGAATATTGTGCTGCTAGCTACCTCATCTAGGCAGAGTGCTGAAGATTCTACCGGGATATGCTCTCTGCAGGGTGTGGGTTGAATGTGCTAGTTCTGGGGTGGTACAGCAGCATCCATGCTCTGGGACAAAGCTGCTGTTGGGATGATAGTGCCTCTGACCTAGGCACTTAGGGGAATGGGAGAGCTACTTCCCGTTACCTCCAGATGCAGTGCAGAGAAAGGAGAGTGCATTCATTTAACTTTGCTACCACTCAGCAATACTGTCGAGAGATATCCCTCTCGGGGACTGGGCATGGTGGTTTAGAGTTGTCTCGGGACTAGGAGAGAAGTATTGAGTTTGTCCTGGTAGTGATTCTAGTCTAGTCAATGAAGCTAAGAGCTGGCACCTGAGGGAGAGTGCCCAGGGAGGGAAGATTCCATGTGTGCTTGTCCCTTTTTGGTATGTGGTTGGGAAGAAGAAAACAGGAGCTCTGATTGCCTGGGTATCGGGCAAGACTGCAGCTATTGAGGATGGATGGTGGAAGATTTTCCACAGAAAAAACCTTGCATGAATGGCCTCACATCTGGTGAAAAAATTGTCTGCTGGTTGCAGATTACAGACACACAATTTGAAGTGGAAACATTTTCTTGAGGATTTTAGGGAAAGCAGGTAAAATTGGGCTCATAATGGGAAAACATGTCAGTCTTAATTACAGAGGGACTACAACCTCTCTAAGGGTATGTCTACACTATGAGAGAAGTTCGATTTTACTTAAATCGAATTAGTGGAACCGATATTACAAAGTCGAACGTGTGTATCCACACTAAGAACAGTAATTCGACTTTGTGAGTCCACACTAACGGGACTATGATTATGCCCAGCCAGACAGCCGGGCGATTAGAAGAGCCCAGCGGGACGCGCTGTGCATCCGGGAGGCTTTGAAAGCTAGCTTCCACAGTGAGCAGGGTAACCTGTGACTATTAAGTTTGTTTAAAGAGAAGCTGAACCTGCCCCCGTTTCTTTACCCAGTTAATGTTGACTATCCTCTCCAGTTACATACCCCCTTCACCCCGTTTCCCCCCTTCCAACACACCTTTAAAAATAAAATAAATGGAACTTTGTTCATTAACACCGTTTTCTTTATTAAGGGTTTCGTGGAAAAGGGTTGAAACTGGGACGCAGACTGTGGTGGGGAGCGGGTGTACTGATGGAAAGGACGCTTCTAAACTCGAGGAATGACAGGCTCCTGCTCCTAGAGCGGTCCGCAGTGGTGGACTGGTTGTTTCAACGGAGCCTGCCACCCCTCCTTTTCGGGACTCTGTGTGTGGGGGCTATGTGACTTTGTGGCGGGGGAGGACGGTTACAGATCCCCTGCTGCGTGGCTCTGTCATCCAGGCTAAGGACCGCTGCATAAGATCTGTAACCGCCCTCCCCCACCACAAACTCACATAGCCCCCCCACACAGAAAATGAAAACCACCTCCCAGACTGACCAGGGTGCCTAGTGACTGCAATGTGAGTGTGACCTGCTGCTGAACCTGCCCCCGTGTCTGTACCCGGGTAAAGGTGACTGTCCTGTCCAATTACCAACCCCCTTTCACCCCTTCAAACAGACTCTCCTCTAAAAGAACATGACGGAAACAGTAATTAACAGAAACGTGTTTTTTATTAACAACTAGACAGTTAGGGGATGACACTGGGATGGGGGCTTGGGTGAGGTGCTTTTGGAGTGAAGGAAAGGACTTATCAGAACTTTGGGAATGGGGGCCGTCTGGTACTTGAGCAGTCTTCAGGGGTGGAGTGACTGTTTTCACGGCCCCTGCCGCCCCTCCTTCTTGGGACTTTGGGTGAGGGGGGGATGGGACTTTGTGGCGGGGGAGGGCGGTTAGAGATAGACTGCAGCGGGGCTCTGTCCTCCTGCCTCCAGTCCTGCAGAACATCTACAAGGTGCCGTAGCGTGTCCGTTTGCTCCCTCATTAGTCCAAGCAGCGTTTGAGTCGCCTGCTGGTCTTCCTGCCGCCACCTGTCCTCCCGTTTGCTGTGTGATCGCTGGTATTGCGACATGTTCTCCCTCCACTGGGTCTGCTGTGCCGCCTCGGCTCGGGAGCAGCCCATAAGTTTGGAGAACATCTCGTCCTGTGTCCTTCTCTTTCGGCGCCTAATCTGCGTCAGCCTCTGGGAGGGGGATGCCGGGGTAGGTCGGGAGACACTTGCAGCTGTGGGATGGGAAAAAGGGAGTGAATTGCTCACAAAGATACATTTTTGTGAACAATGAACATAGTCTTTCTCTGTGAACAAGACCATGCACAGCACCTATCACATGCGCACTCAGGACAAGGTCGAATTTTCGGCCTTCCCATTCAGTGCCTGGGGTCTTGGAGTACAGATCACACAAGCGGGGCAGGACAGTGGAATTCGGGTAGCAGGCTGACATGGTAAGCCGTAGACTTTTGGCTGCTGAAAGCTTAATTTATAGCAGTGCCCTCCTTTCACATTCAAAGCAATGCCCCTAGCGTTGGCCAGTTCCTGCTGCCGGCAATCCGGCCAGCATGAACTCTGCCCCTGTCCCACCCCCCTCGCGGCTGTCCCCGGGAAAGATCCCTGTATGCTGCCCCTGTCCCGCCTCCACCGCATGGCTGTAAACCACCGGTTACAGTTATGTAAAGGAACAGGCAATCAGTCCCAATACTAACATTCCCCTAATTTAAAGCAGGTCACCTATCACTCTGATGAGGATTTCGGACACTGAGAAAGACTGCGTGCGCGTGAATGCCAGCAAAAACCAGGGCCGTATGCGGCCATGCTGTGCGAGGCACTGATCCCAGAGTACTTGCTGCTAGCCTGGTGTGGAAAAGTTTCCTACCATGGAGGATGCAATAAGGCCGCTCTCCCCAGGAACCTGATGCAAAGGCTTTCAAATTACCTCCAGGAGAGCTTTGTGGAGATGTCCCAGGAGGATTTCAGCTCTATCCCCGGACATATTGACCTAATTTTCCAGTAGCTGCACTGGCAAGGACTAAAAAGTAGAGCGCCTAGGGCAAACTAATCATGAAAAACCGGACATTTTGAGATACTTTTGCAGTAGTTGCACTGGCAAGGACTAAAAAGTTAAGCGCCTAGGGCAAAGTAATCATGAAAAACCCATTGTTAATATTCCATTCCTATTCTATTCAAAATAAATGTTTACATGTTTAAAACACTTACCGACTGATTCTTCCCCTGATTCAGGGTCACGGTTAACGCCTTGGGAGGGTTGGTAGGGGATCTCCGTGAGGGTGATGAAGAGATCCTGGCTGTCAGGGAAATCAGCGTTGTAAGCGCCTCGTCCTCCTCATCTCCTTCCTCATCTTCCCCGTCCGCGAACATATCCGAGGAAGCGGCCGTCGACAATACCCCATCGTCAGAGTCCACGGTCAGTGGTGGCGGCCGCACCTAGAATGGAATGCAGTGCCTCGTAGAAACGGCATGTCTGGGGCTGGGATCCGGAGCATTCATTTGCCGCTTTGGTCTTCTGATAGCCTTGTCTCAGGTCCTTGATTTTCACGCGGCACTGCGTTGCATCCCGGCTGTATCCTCTCTCCGTCATGGCTTTGGAGATCTTCTTGTAGATCTTCGCATTCCGTTTTTTCGATCGCAGCTCCGAAAGCACGGACTCATCGCCCCACACAGCGATCAGATCCAAGACTTCCCGATCAGTCCATGCTGGGGCCCTCTTTCTATTCTGCGATTGCACGGTCACCTCTGCTGGAGAGCTCTGCATCGTTGCCAGTGCTGCTGAGCTCGCCACGATGTCGAAACAGGAAGTGAGATTCAAACTGGCCAGACAGGAAAAGGAATTCAAATTTTCCCGGGGCATTTCCTGTGTGGCTGGTCAGAGCATCCGAGCTCGGACTGCTGTCCAGAGCGTCAACAGAGTGGTGCACTGTGGGATAGCTCCCAGAGCTATTAGCGTCAAATTCCATCCACACCTACCCAAATTCGACATGGCCATGTCGAATTTAGCGCTTCTCCCCTCGTCGGGGAGGAGTACAGAAATCGATTTAAAGAGACCTCTATGTCGAACTAAATAGCTTCGTTGTGTGGACGGGTGCAGGGTTAATTCAATTTAACGCTGCTAAATTTGACATAACCTCCTAGTGTAGACCAGGCCTAAGGCTTCCTGCCAGCAGGTAGGGGATCTTGGGGGACAGCTACTGCACTGGTGGGGTGTAAAATAACTTTATTAAGAAAATGCAAAAACAGGGAAAATTCAATAGTGAGGGGTATGGGGTTTGTTAAGGTAGACAATTGGGGAGGGGTTTCTTTTAGCAAATAGGATAGGGGGTTTCAATAGTGGGGTACAATACAGTGGGGTACAATACAGTTGGTAACCAATTAACACTGAAGTATAAATGTAACAGGTAGCTAACAATTTCTATGTAAAGGGTGTGTCACAGCAGCATATAACCAACTAACAGTTATGGGTAAAATGTGTTAAATAACCAACAACTCTAGGTAAAAATGTGTCACAGTGGTGTAAATGTAAAATGTGAGGGGTGTTAGAGAGAAAAAGGGTAACCAATGGGGTTTTATGCTAGAATTCAGTAATACAATTGAGGTTTGGCAGCAGTAGGAGCGGGGTGAGCACATGGGGGAAGGGATTAAGAGAGAGAGAGACACAGAGAGCAGACAGGCTGCAAGTTTAAACAGTAGAGAGACTGCAACGAGTGACTGGGAAGTTCGGGGGGAGACACGGGCAAGCTCGGGGGGTTAGGGCAGCGGGAAGACAGACTTAACCACAATTATACAGAACACAGCAAAATCTTATCTATGATTTAACTTAACCAAGACTACACAAATTAGCAAGTAACAAAACACAATGCAACAATTCTTTAAGCCTAACTTACAGAGTACAATGCAAGCAATTTTCTAAACCTAACTTAACCACAACTATGCAAAATGAAATTACAATTTATCTAGACTAAAGGCTAAATCAAACCTAATGGGTGCACCTTATACTAGGGGTAGTTCCAGAGGGCAGAGTGGTGTGTGCCCAGGATACAGCTTCAAGGGTGGGGGGGTTAACTAGTGGTGGCTGCAAGCAGGCTTATTTCTAGCAGCAAAGGCGCTGCGGAGCTAGAAGCAGATTACAGATATAGACCAAGGAGTTAGCTTGGGTCTGCCTGCTGGGGAAAGAAAGCCAGCAGCTAGAACAAGGGGAGTGTGCAAGAGGTTTTTCCTTACCAATCCCCAAAGCAGCAGCAGGAACAGCAGTTTCAGCATCAGAGGACGCAGAGAGGACTCGATTCGCTTACAATAATCAGGAGATCTCCAGGCACAAATTCGTTGTTCGTGGGAGGGGAGTTTAAAAATGGGGGTACGCTCAAAAACAAACGAGAGCGGGGAGAGGGCCCCCCAAAGACCCCTAGCTGATCAGACCCGGTGGCAAAGCAAGGACCTTCTCCGGGGGTCTGATCAGAAAATGTCTGGTTTTAAGGGCAAACTCAGGCAGTTTCCCGCCAGTAACTTTGATTGGTTCCCCTTAATCCAGGGGAGGAGAGAAGGCAGGGAAACTGCAGGTAGGCACAGGACATGTCTGGGCAAGTTCTGAGTCACAGGTATGACTCATATGCTCAGCTATGTGGCCACTTTAGGTCTTGCATACCTGGGCAGAGCACCCTACACTGAGCCGGGTCCGAACAAAGAAGCTAGACAAAGGAGCGAAAAAGCCCCCACCTCCCTGAGCAGAGCAATGGCTCCAGTCAGTCTGCACAAGCCATTTCCATGAGCAGGGCCAGGCTGTGACTTTGGTCAGTTCTGTGGCCGGGGGGGGGGGGGGGGGCGGCCACTCAGCACAAACAGAAAGGAAGGGGGGAAAAGGAATCCAACAGGGGGACAGCTGTAACAGACAACCTCTATGTCGAACTAAATAGCTTCGTTGTGTGGACGGGTGCAGGGTTAATTCGATTTAACGCTGCTAAATTCGACATAACCTCCTAGTGTAGACCAGGCCTAAGGCTTTAGACAGTCAGTCTGTCCTTGCTTTGCCCTATTGTGTATTTTAAGGCTTCTCTTTTTCAGGATTTATTAATTTATTTTTTCAGGGTTTATTTTTAGCAATTTTTGAATTTTTATGTAGCTGTCAAAAATCAGGGTTTTCAAGGGCTTTCTTGTATATACTGTACTGAGTCATGTATATATTATATACATTAATCACAGTAGTGCATACTGTAATGAGTAATCTCTTTGCAATGTTCTCTTGTGCACTTTGACATAGTACTGTTTCAAACAGCACTACATTAAAGTACACTACGGAACCTTTAGTGCACACCAGCAGGCTTTACACAGACAATTAATATGCAGCACTTTAGTGTGCATTAGAAATCACACCCCTGTAGTCCACATTGCTGCTCCGGTAGACAAACCCTTAGATATTTCTGGTGTTTTTGTTAGTGTTTATTGGATAAGCACAGATTTCTTTTATATAGGAGCATTTTATCAGTGTTTATCGCTTAAAACCTGAAATCAGAAGCCCTATGTATTTGCAATGGTCTGAGATCAGCATGTGATATTTCAGATTATACCATGTGTGTGCCTGGTTAGTGCAATAATAGGGAAGTTAAATATAGCATGTCAGTGAACTGAAAGAGGAGCCAAAACTGTAGCTTTTAAATGTCTTTTTGCTGGTCTGCACCCCTCCTCACCAGCATCCAGTATTTCAGGGTCCTGCTAGCTAAGGAACATGAAAAACAAAATGGCAGTTGATCAATCGGCTGACCTAAGATACTTGTAGGAGCACAGCAGGCATAGCTATGTTTTCGTTTTTGCTACTTTTGGTTTACTGGCGGTCCTGTGGTCTCATAATTGATTGCAATAACTTAGAGGATGCTGCAGGAGGGGAATAGCTATTAAAAACCTCCATGAGGGCTCTAGAGTTGGCTGGCGTAAGAGCAGGGTCCATCAGGCTGAAATCAGTTCTGTGCATCTTGCTGGTTCTGCCCAGGTCTATAATTAACATTTGCTAATTTCATTGAAATGCATGCTGGCTGCAGGAGGCTGGTCTGTTGGAAGATTTTACCCTGCTTTTTATTCTGTTTTATTTCCAATTAAGTGGTACTCTCCATCCATTAAGCTTTCAAAGCAAGCGGCAGCTGTCAATAATATTGCTCTCTGCTCCTTTGGTGAAAAAACAGAAAGTATATCAGGTACCCCTCCCCTGCATGTTGGTTTCTCAAGAGAAAATAAACTGCTTTCTTGTTAAAGTGCCAGGTACTGTAAAGCAGGCAAAATGCACTGTCAGGTGCATTATAGTAGGCACATCAAATATCTGCTGTGAGGTCAGATAATTATTGAAACATCAAGGTAATGCTCCTATAACAAAGATATTTGTGTAGGATGCATCAGCAATGAAACAGTTAATAGCAAGGGATGAGGGCAGTTTGTGTTAGAGTTCATTGGCCATTTTATATTCTTCTATATTATTCTTCTGCCAACAGCAGGAAGGAAGAAGAGTTCACTGCCTAACGTTCCAAAGAGTATGCGGATGTAGCCACATACTGTACCCATGTTGACTTTTATGGGAGCTGTTTGGCTAACTATCCAGCAACCCATTGGAAAATGTAGCTGTCTAGTGTCTAATTTCACTTTGAATTCCCTGCCTTTTGCCATTTAGCCATTGGTTATTGTGACAGACCCAGACCAGTGGGGTACAGGAGTCTGGTAGAGGGCAAATATACTGGTCACTGGATGAGTAGTTTTCTGTTCCCTGAGTGACCAGAGCAGGGGCTGCACTAGAGTAATCAGGAAACTGCTAGAACCAGTTAAGGCAGGCAGGCTAATTAGGACACCTGGAGCCAATTAAGAAGAAGCTGCTAGAATCAATTAAGGCAGGCTAATCAGGGCACCTGGGTTTTAAAAAGGAGCTCACTTCAGTTTGTGGTGCGAGTGTGAGGAGCTGGGAGTAAGAGGCGCAAGGAGCTGAGAGGGTGAGGGTGTGCTGCTGGAGGACTGAGGAGCACAAGCGTTATCAGACACCAGGAGGAAGGTCCTGTGGTGAGACTAAGGAAGCTGTTTGGAGGAGGCCATGGGGAAGTAGCCCAGGGAGTTGTAGCTGTCATGCAGCTGTTACAGGAGGCACTATAGACAGCTGCAGTCCACAGGGCCCTGGGCTGGAACCTGGAGTAGAGGGCGGGCCCGGGTTCCCCCCAAACCTCCCAATTGACCTGGACTGTGGGTTCTTCCAGAGGGGAAGGTCTCTGGGCTGTTCCCCAACCCACATGGTGAATCTCTGAGGAAAGAAAATCCACTGATAAGCGCAGGACCCACCAAGATAGAGGAGGAACTTTGTCACATTATATATACTTTATTTCCCTCCATAATTCAACGCTCCCATGAGCACTGTATGTGAAAAATACATTGGCCTACAGCTAAATTTAACTGCCCTGTGGAAATTGCCAATGTTTTTCTAATGTCACTTCATATCATTGAAATATTTTTTCTAACATGTTATGTTGGAAGTGTTATTTTTCCACATGTTATATGCAGAGCCCAAAGTTTCCAGTGTGAATACTGATAACAAATTGCTAGGAAAAGGCACCGAAAAACATTATTTGTAAATGTATTCATTGAGCAATTTTGAATAATAAGTAAATGGGAGAGCATCATAAGCTGGCAATGGAAAATAGGATAATGAATTGACTGAATTATTCACATATGTATTTAGCAGAGATGGCATTTCTAAGGGATGGCTAAAGGGGAAGGATAAGCATATGAATATTTGGAGCAAGTAAATACCAAAGAAAGAATGCAATCATTTAGTGTAGAAGGGGATATAATTAGGTATATGGAGAAGTTTATGGTATTTATCACCACTGCACAATCTACTGAGCTGTGGAATAATCTCTCTCGAGAAGTGTCAGATCTCTTGGCACTGCCAAAAAAGTGTACATCGTGGGACAATTCCCCACTAACAAGGAGGGTTGGAGTTGACCAAATAGATCTATTCCAGCTCCAACTTCTATAATCCACTCTTAACTCCACCCAGAATGGGCAACACAGCCAGTCAAATTCCGTACCACAGCTATTTTCTGAGGGAGAAATTCACTGCTTCGGGGAGAGCCAGGAGAAGGCCTCACTTTAGTCCCATTTAAGCCTTATGCAAAGAAAGTATAAGATGTCAACCTTATGCCTTATCTTATGGTCTCTTTGCAATAAGGCTTACGTAGGACGTAAGTGGTGCATAGGCCTCGTCTAGTCCTCTCAGAGGAATGAATTTCACCATAGGGGAATGCGGCCCAGTTAGCACACTGCATGCAGTTTCAATGAACCACCATAAAATCCCTGCAGCTTTTCAACTTTTTAATTAATTTTGAACTGCTGGGGAAAAAGTAAATACTGCAGCAAAGTGCTACCTAAATGAGGGGTGGTGAGGATGAAAGCAGTATCCCACTGCCAGTCTTTATGTGTGCTCTATTTATAACACATTTCCAGAGTCCACAGCCGTTATATGCTTATTCCAGCAGAGAGAACTGAGCTCCCAATCACTTGTCTTCAGGCAGCAGCTGAGCACCTTCGCTTCTGAAATGAAACAATAACAAGTTTCTTCCTGGTTCACTCGAACAAGGAAAAGATGCAGCAAGAATGAAGTAGAGTTCTGCATGTCTACGCCTCGGATTTGCTCTGGGGTAGCTGCACTGGTGCAGTGGTCCCTAATGTAGATAAACGATACAATCCTACACGTGGGCTCCCATAATAATAATAATATAGGATAAGGGAAAGAAGGAAAGAGCAATTGTGTGTTATAGTCCAAAATACCATAAGAACAGCCATACTGGGTCTACCTAGCCCAGTATCCTGGGCAGCGATGAAGGGCTCAGCCCAGAAGCTTAGCAATGAAATTTTCACCAAGGAACCCAATCTTCCTCCTCACTGAAGTCCAAGACAGCTGCAGTCTACTTCAGTGTGAGCCTGACTCTAACATAAGGGTTAAGGTTGCACTGAGGACCGCTAGATAAAAGGAGGATGGCTAGCCAAGTACCTTCAAAGAAAGCTTGGCATATTCATATTATCCTAGTTGTTTGGAACCTATGGCCTCGAGCAGTGGTTCCAAAATCATGCTCTGTGGACCACTAATGCTCTGGACTCCTTGGTGGTTTATGGAGAACTGGTTGGTCATATACCTCTGGGTGGCTTCTTTCCTTCCAGCTACAAAGTTGCATTACGGCTGTTTAAGAATACACACTTTCCTAATATTAATCTTCCATGCAAGCAACTGCAGTAGCTGCCACAAATGTTTGATGTAGGTGGTCCCTGCATACACAAACTGGATGGGAGGTGGTCCATGCTATGGAAAAGCACGACCTGTCTATTAAGATGTGGTCCATGCTATTAAAAGGTTTTGGAGCTCCCCAGTCTTAGAGGATCATGAAGCACAGCCTAGTTCTGTCTCAACTCAGCCAACTACAAGCAAGATATCTTGTAACATGGAAGGAGGACACCATTAATATTTAAAATAGATATGCATATTTATGTATATCTATAATGCCAAATCATTTTAAAACAGCACACTGACATACTATTAACAAAATAAAACAAAGTTCACTGGAATTGACATCCAAACAGTCTGTGCTGCTCTGTGTACTGACCCACACAATACACTTTTAATTAGAGATGACTCCCTGAGGTCTACTTTGAGAGGGTCTGGATCTGCACTTTGCTGCTTGGGTCTATCTCTAGTCTTAATTTTCTCCATTATTGTCCTTCCAATTTGTGAATATTTTGTGTGTGTGCAGAGGGTGCTCAGAGGGGAGATAAAGTGGGTTATGGCACTTTGGCAGAAGGATTTATAAATATTATAAATAATACTCTTGGTCTGTGGATGTAAACAGCACAAAGCATGTCTTTTTACAAGCAGAATTCTAGGATTAGGAATATTTGTCCAGTTGAGCCAGGCAATTAGTTCAGCAGCTCTAGAAAGAGCCAAGTGGAATCAGCTGGCTGGTTTTGTGAGGGTTTTTTTGTGGGGTGGCGGAAGTAGGTTGTATTCTAGGTTGTCCTACATACACAGGGGTTCAAATTTTTGGTTTGACACAGTAATGTTGGTGTGATAAATGAAGCGGGGTAGCTCCCTTTTATGGACACCCAGCCAGCCAGTTAGCTATAAAGTCCCTCTTGGTGGCTGTTCTCTGCTTGCTTTACCTGTAAAGGGCTAACAAAGTCCCCCAGGTAAAGGAAAGGGGGTGGGCACCTGACCAAAAGAGCCAATGGGAAGGCTAGAACTTTTTAAAATGGGGGAAAAAACTTCCCCTTTGTGTCTGTTGTTGGATTTTTGGTGTCCTAAGAGGTTTGTGCATAAGTTGTTTACTTAGCTGGTGGCAACAGCTAATTTCTTTTGTTTTATTTCTCAGCTCTTCCCCGGAGGGGGTTGTGTGTGAAACGGCTTGTGAGGGTACCCCACAGGAAGGAATTCCCAAGTGCGCCTTCCTGGGTTCCAAAAAAAGGGGTTTTGCGTTGGGTAGTGGCAGCATTTACCAAGCCAAGGTCAGAAAAAAGCTGTCACCTTGGGAGTTTAATACAAGCCTGGAGTGGCAAGTATTAATTTTTAAAAATCCTTGTGGGCCCCACTTCTGCACTCGAAGTGCCAGAGTGGGGAGTCAGCCTTGACAGATGGAGACCAAGCAGAGGCATTTCCAGCAGCTTGTGCCTGAGAGAGGTTCTAGCTTCGTCGGCAGGGCCAAGCAACCAAAATGGGCCAAATATGAGTGGCATTGTGATCCTGTGTGCCAAGTCACACCACCATTCATTCCAATTTAGTCCCCCGTGACATGAGTCAGGACCGCTGGGTTCCAACCCTGGTTGTGGAAGAGGAGCAGGGGGTAGTGATTGGAGCTGGAAGCCAGGACTCCTGGGTTCTAACCCTGGTTGTGGAAGAGGAGCAGGGGGTAGTGATTGGAGCTGGAAGCCAGGACTCCTGGGTTCTAACCCTGGTTGTGGAAGGGAGGGGGGCTTAGTGATTGGAGCTGGGAGCCAGGACTCCTGGGTTCTAACCCTGGTTGTGGAAGGGAGGGGGGCTTAGTGATTGGAGCTGGGAGCCAGGACTCCTGGGTTCTAACCCTGGTTGTGGAAGGGAGGGAGAGGGGTAGTGATTGGAGCTGGGAGCCAGGACTCCTGGGTTCTAACCCTGGTTGTGGAAGGGAGGGGGGCTTAGTGATTGGAGCTGGGAGCCAGGACTCCTGGGTTCTAACCCTGGTTGTGGAAGGGAGGGGGAGGGTAGTGATTGGAGCTGGGAGCCAGGACTCCTGGGTTCTGAGTGGGGTTTAGGAGGAGCTGGGGGGCTGTAAGCAGAGGGCTGCAGCGCTTATCATTTACACAAAGCAGCTTCCCCATGTGGCCCCTTGGATCCGCCCCTGGCTGCTCCCCTCCTGTGAGTGGGCAGGGTGGGGTTTGCAGCGGTGCCAGCGAGCTGCTGTCAGGGGTGATGCAGCCTGTGTGGGAGGGAATACCCCCGGCTCCAGCATGAAGACGGTGTGAAAGATGTGTGAGCAGGCAGCGCGCTACTGCAGGGAGAGCGTCCACAAGATCCTCCACAAACAGCAGCCGCAGATCAGGGGGCTGGACGGGCTGCTCCGCTGGATAGTCACCAAGATGAGCGACAAGAGCATCCTCTCGGACAGGGAGCTCCTGCAGGAGGGGCAGGCGGCCGCCGGCCAGGAATTCTTCCCCCCGGGGCAGCGGAAAGGCACCTCCGTGATCCTGGATGTGAGTTCGGAGCCCCGGCCCGGGGGCTCGAGCCGCGCTGGGGGACGGGGCTGGGGGAGCAGCTGCCTTAGGGCTGCGGGAGCGGCGTGTGCGACTCTCTCCCGGCCCCCGGACTTTAAAGGGGAGCCTGGACTGGTGCAAAGCGCCGCAAAAGTGAGGGCGCCGCGAGTCGCACCCGCACCCCCCTTTGCATGCGCCCTCTCCCCGTCTCGGGCACTGCATCAGGCCGTGCCCCCCGCGCCCCCGAGCCGAGCCGGCCGGGCGGGCGGGACGCCCCCGGGTAGCAGCGGGGTCGGGAGGCGCTTGGTCTGTCCGTGCATCCTAACGGAGCGGCACTTCAGCTGGGACGGGAGCGGCCCCCAGTCCGGGCAGCTTTCAGCCCCCAGGAGAGTTCAGGTTGAAAAGGCGCCCGCTGCGGGGCGAGGTGGGCAGGTCTTGCATCGCAGGGGAGCTGCATCTCCAAGGGGAGCGCAGTGGTCCCTAGAAGCGGCCATGTGAGTTCTTTGGGTAGCAGGGACCCGGGTCTCAAGGGCCGCTTCTGAGAGCTCCAGTTCCTGCTGTCCGTTTCATGTCAGGAGTTGCCGCTGAGCCGCTTCTCTGGGCCATTGGCAGCACCGAAAGGGAGAAGCTGAAACTCCCCTGGGCACTGTGTCAATAAGAGTATTCGGTGCCCAAGCCGGCACAGGTTCATTTGAAAGAACCTCCTAATGCTCCGTTATGTGGTAGCGGTGTCCCTCCCTCCCCCCAATCTTCTGTTGCTGGTACAATCGCTGCTTTTCCTCTTAAATGCACATGCTACTGTCTTCTGAACTTGAAAAGTATCTGGGGTGTTTGTGTGGATCAATATTGCCGGGAGAGATGAGAGCCAGAAAGGGCGAAATCTATATGGACCATCCATTTAGATGAATATTTTAAGGCAAACATCTGCTCTGCAGTTTGAGATTAGATTAAATGGGCTTGTTTGCACTTCAAACCCCACTGTTTTCTAGATACATTTTATCAATGCAGTTGGCTAGGTTTCAGTCAATAGAAAGCAAATGGCACTTTAACAACACTGAAATTTAAGAATAGTTAGTGTTCCTAAGCCTGGCTTGGCATGCTGAGTTAGTGGTCTAATGCAATTCCACTTTGATTATGGGAAATGGGATATCTCTTATTGTATTTAATTTACAAGTGAATGATAGGTATTCTGTGATGATTGCTCAATAGCTAGTAACATTCAATATGTACTTGGGTTAAATAAAAAATAAAACACAGTATATGGTGTTATTTCTGGCACATTTCCTAAGGTGAAAGTGTAAAGCAGTGGTTCTCAACCAGGGTGCACGTACCCCTGGGGATACACAGAGGTTTTCCAGGGGGTACATCAACTCATCTAGATATTTGTCTAGTTTTACAACAGGCTACATAAAAAGCACCAGTGAAGTCAGTACAAACTAAATTTTCATATGATTGGTTTATACTGTTCTATATACTATACATTGACATGTAAGTACAATACTTATATTCCAATTGATTTATTTTATAATTATATGGTACAAATGAGAAATATTGAAAAATTGCTTGATAGTGTGCTGTGGCACTTTTTTGTATGTTTGTCAGATTTTGTAAGCAAGTAGTTTTGAAGTGAGGTGAAACTTGGGGGTACGCAAGACAAATCAGACTCGTGAAAGGGGTACAGTAGTCTGGAAAGGCTGAGAGCCACTGCTGTAAAGTGGACATTTTTTGAATGTTAAGCCTCAAATGAGCTTGATCATTTGGCATTTAAGGTACATTAAACTGGATGTTTCAATCTTAATGAAATCTGTATTTGAGACACTTAATTTAAAGCGTGAAAGAAAAGTGTGGGGCATATTAATGTAATTAAACCCTTTACAAGAGTAAGAGATACATAAAATGAGTTCATTCCAACCTTTGAGGTAGATTTCTTCTCTCAACTATGCAAGAAATTAGTTTAGCATATTTAAAATTCTTACAAAATTAACCACAAGTAAAAAAAAATTGTCCCAGAATAAAATAACTATGAATTCATTGATCTCGGAAGGCTCTGGCATGTGAATTTCAGCCAAGAGATATAATTTCACTTGGTAACTAACTAAATAACTTGGGGGGAACATAGCCAGCCTGTACCATACATGAGAGAGACTGTGTGTGTCAGGCATGACTGCTGGATTGCTTTGTAAAATGAAGGTGATTAAACAGAATACCTTTTGCTGTGTTCTTTTCTTGAGATGCTAGGACATGCTCTCATTATGTGTGGCATGCTTGTTAAACATAATTGGGCTTTGTCAAATTTTCTTCTCTGCTATTCTTATGATTACAATAGTCTCTGTTTTTAATCATAAAAGTCTAGTGAGAAAACGTCGGTAATTTAACAATTTTTACATCTGATATTTACCCATAGTCCTATTTTGTTAGCTTGGACCTGTACAAATTTTGCAACTTTTCTTGGTAGTATCTTCGCTAAAAATATAGAACCCTCTGAAGAGTAGTGAACAGAATCCCCAAGGACAGCTATGTAATAGCTTGCACTGAGCTGTCTTTAGGGCATGCAAGTGATTTGTAACTTTTATGTCAATATTGTTAGGGACTGTGTGTTTAATACTTTATCATATTTACAGTTGGCTGTTTTAGTAAATTCTTTGCATTTAGATGGAATTAAATGAGAACAGAGTTGGGGGGAAGAAACAAACCCTAGCACAGGTAACTCCTGAAGAAAATATAGTGCAAACAGTTATAATTACATATTCGCTCAGACAGTGGCATCTAATAATTAAAAACGTACATCAGTTTTGCAGCCTTCCATCTTTAAGAAAACAAAACCAAAAAAGTGTAGCCATCATAAAAATTAGCTACTGATGGCACTAGCTGGAGTCTGTTAATATCCCTAAGTCCAAACCAGCATTATTTCTTCTATACTAGTCCTTAGATTTCCTGACAAATCTTGTTGAATCATGCTGTAATCTATGGTAAGCATTGGCACCTGCTAAAGACCCCAAAACTCATTTCATTTGTGATCTAAGCCGAATTCTGGGCTCAGACCAAAAGAGATGATGGGTTTATGAATTAACTAGTTCTGCCAAATTGAACTGCTTCAGATTGTCTTTGGCCCAACTAATACAATTGAATGTTGCTCCCAATCTAAATATTTTGGTGGGAAGAGACATGCTACTGTTTAGAAATAATTGATGCATAATGGAGACATTGAAAGAACCTAAGTAACTAATGTGTTTTCGTGGATCTGACTTTTTTTTTTTCTCTACCTACTGAAGGTTTAACCAAAGATGGTTGGAACCTGTGTTGCCAACATAGATGATACAGTTGCGCAAACAACAATATTTTGGCCTGACAAGATGCTCAATAGGTGGAAGATATTGTTATAGTTAAAAACAGTCATATTAATGTTAAGCTCCATTCAACATGCCAGATTTTTTTTTGAAAATGGGAAAAGGAGAGATTGATATGAGAAAATGTGAAGTATAAACTTGTAAAATTATGTAACCACGGGGAAACGAAACAAACTATAATGCACGGCACATTCATCTGTATCTGAATCATTCCTTTGCTTTCCGGTTAGATTGTTAAAGATCTTTTTTTGCATGATCTCTTATTGGTTGAAAGTAGAATTGAGTGAATGCTGCAAAAATAATTTGAAAATGTTGTGGTTCTTTAAAAGTTTGCTTTACCTTCATTATTTATAACTACAGCAGGAGCATCAACTGAGATTGTGACTCCGCTGTCTTAGGCTCTTTATAAACACCTGCTGAGACAGTTACCACTCCAAAGAGCTTACAATCTAGATATGATAGACAAAGGGTGGGAGAAAGGAAGTATTATCCCCATTTTACAGATCTGGAACTTAAGGCACAATGAAAGACTTGTCCAAAAAGTCTGTGGCAGAGCTGGGAATGCAAGTTAGGGCTCCACAGTCCTTTTCCAATGCTCTAATCACAAGACCATCCTTCCTCTCAGCAGTTCATGGGCAGACATGCCAAACCCGTGAAAAAAAACGCAGAAATTGGGCTTGTTTTTGGCTTATGAGTTGCTTGTTGGCTAGTTTTTGACTTGCAGCTTGTTCCTTTTTTTTTTTTTTTTTTTTTTTTTTTAAATTGGCTCCCAGCAAGCAGGGGCAAGGGGGAGAGAGAGTCAGGAGTGCACAGCGGGCCCACCCCAGTCCCAGACTGCACTCTGGGGGGATTTAGTCACCTAGAGTGTTGAGGTTCTCAGGGATTGGCTTGTTTTGGCCTTGTTTTGAAATGGGATTAGCTTGATTTTAGGCTTATTGTGAAAGTCGGGGGGCTTATTTACTGTGTGAAAGTTGCCAACTGTGTTCATGGGCCCTTTACGTCGTTGCTTTCCATGAACTTTTACTCTTAAGAATATTGGCTAAAAGCAAATTTAAGGTCACACTCTCAAATTCTCAAGGAAGAAACTTATTCTCTTTCCAGGAGCATTAGCACCAGAAACCTGAATGAGTTCCATTAATCCATTCAGGGAATAAAATATACCATGTGACTTATTTGACTAGTCACAACTAAGTAGTTTGAATTCTGGAGAGAAAGCTGTAGAATAAATGATCTGTGAAAAATTTAATCAAATATATTTGAATACCAAATCCAAGCAAATCACAACCTGTTCACAGGCAGCATAACACTCAGAAGAAGGTTAAATTTGTTTAAATTGTTGATTATGAATTAGTCACTCAGCTCAAATGCCTGTTCTGAAACTTACAAATTATCCATGTTACTTATTTCCATTCTCTTTATTCTTTCTCCTGCTCTAAATTTCCTTTGACTCATGCATCCCTGATACCTTTTCTTCAAGTTCAGATCAACTATCTAGGCATTTAAGAAAGAGGTACTGTACAGACAGCAGGATCAAAAATGCATGTGCAAAATACCTACCACACAGCATGGTGTTGGAATTTTAGATTTTCTGCATGACTTTTTGAATGAATCTACACATTTAACTTTTTACTGTACACAATCACTGGACACTGACGTAAGAAAAGCCCCTGCTTAGAATACGATAAACTATATAAAACCAATTTGGAAGCTGATATGATTTGTTGACCTTAGTGGAAGATTCCTACATAGCTATCCTTGTTAACTGGTTTGTTACCTACTAATGGCCTCTTTGCTGTGCCAGAGTGACAGGAGTTCTGTAAAGACAACGGGGTAGATAGGGAATGGGACACTTGGGGATTGGTAAGTAACAGACAATAATCCTTTGGTGTGATTAATGAAAAACATTGATGGGTTATTAAGAAAGTGCTTGTCCACAACAGAATAGTGGCTCTTCGTGGGACCTTGAGGGTCAAGGAAGGATAAAATGGAGAAGGTAGAATGGGTGAGATCTCATGGTCTCCATCAGGGACAAGAGAAACATCATTTAAGGATAGAAACTAGTTTGAGTCTAAATTTTCCTTGCAATATTTTTCTGTGTCTTGCACCGGTCTGCAAACAGGCTCATGTACATTCTTTTGGGTGAGTAAAATAGATGATCAGTAGTGTTTAAAGGTGCAGTTTAAGATTCTGGTATTCCAGGTGTTAAAATATAACACGTAAAATTGCAGACTCACTTTTCTGAACCCTATTAATAAATGAATGGACACTATCTTTAAACACTGGGCACTTCCCAGCATAAATGGGGCTTTAACATAGTGATTGATAGGTGCTAGGAAAGAGCAGTGGTAGGTTATGCTGTGCTGATTTCTTGCACCAAGATACATGGAAAGCAACATTCAGCATTTAAAGCTAATTTGCTGCCATATCAGCAAAATCAGCCTAATGTGCTAGGATCAGACAGGGGTCTGTATCTAAATAGTTGTCATCAGCATGGATCTCAATGCATTCCCACATCTTGAAACTCAACTATGTAACATTGCACCCATTTGCACGCTGGTGCATTACAGCAGCATGCAGCATACCTGGAGTTGTTAATTTTGTATAATGTGCCATAGTTACAGCCCATAATACTCAGTGATCTCTGAGCAGTCTGATTGGGGAGCACTCCTCGTTAACAGACACCAATTTGCACACAGCTTTCCTGCCCTATGGATCAATTATTTATAACATTTGACCACGTAGTTTATTTAAATGGTCGTCTTGATTCCCAGCTGGGGTGGTAACTAAATTAAGACTACTGTAGCATTCATGCTGGCTATCAGTAGTTAATCCAGTACTGCTAGACCCCAAGCATTCAAAAATCATGAATCAGGCCAACCAAATTAATGAGACTTCCTTAAAGATCATGAGATTTTAAAAATAATGTATGTTGAGTTATTTTGATTTGCCTTCTGGGTTATTTAGAGATGATGAGGACTAAAATGTTTTATCTGGAATTCTCATATAATCAGGCACTGGGGTGTGTTTTAAAAAAACCCCAAACCCCACAAACACCAAATATTGTGAGACTATTAATAAAATTGCAAGAGTGGTAACACCATTAAACTGTAAAGACCAAGGGAAATAGTGCAAAGGAACTGTACCAAATCATGTAATTTGTATGTGTGTATATACAAAGTAAAATGTAAATTTCAAGAAACCCTGCGCATGAGAGCAGTAGACGTATCTAGAGAGAACCATTTATAACTCCATCTGGTCAGCACGCAGACACCTATTTGCAGACCATTGCTATCGATCACGTCCTGCTGCCCCGCTTTTTAATTAAAAGCACAAGAGTAGTGGCTGAAATTAACACTGAAACAAAGCTATCTTTGAATAAATCGTATTAATAGCATAGCTTAATTCATAGATAATCAATATTAAACTGTAGGCAGGTGAGTCCCGTGTGGTTTAAATACACGGGGTCAGAGTTTTATAATAATAATAATTAATGGAGATATCCCATCTCCTAGAACTGGAAGGGACCTTGACAGGTCATCGAGTCCAGCCCCCTGCCTTCACTAGCAGGACCAAGTACTGATTTTGCCCCAGATCCCCAAGTGGCCCCCTCAAGGATTGAACTCACAACCCTGGGTTTAGCAGGCCAATGCTCAAACCACTGAGCTATCCCTCCCTCCCTCCCTTTTATAAGCGCCCATCTCCCACTTGGCATCCCATTAAGTGTCCATCTTTCGAAAGGGCTCAGCCGGGTTTCAGAAAAGCTCAGCATCCAATACGCTGAGCCCATTCGAAAATCTGGCCCATGAGGCACATTGACTAGTGGGACACTTTCCTCTCTGTTCTCTACCACTTCTGATTAGGGCTTGTTGCGCTTCATTCTCCGTCCATATTTCTCAGCTCTTTAATAATCTGCTCTGTGGCCAAATTCTACCCTAGATGACGCCTCCACAACTCCTTTTATTGACTTAAATGAGGCTGTGTGGAGGTAACTTTGGGAAGAATTTGGCCTGTGTCTAGCAGTGACTTCCCAAATGTAGAACAAAGAACCAACATTTTTTGTGATTCTCTCTCCCTTAGTCTCTATTCTAGCTCTAGCTAGTAAAAGAATCACATTTCCAATATTTTCTTCTTACTCCCCTTATTCTGTTCCCCTCTCCTGTTTTTAATATATTCATTCTTTCTCTCCTCCTCTCCCTTTCACCCCTGTAACTCTGCTCATTTCTCTCTCAGGATGAAAAAATGGAAGACTGGAAACGACCCTTCTCCTCAATCTTCATTTATAAAATCCCAAAGCTTTCCCAATCTTCTCCTCAATCTTCATTTATAAAATCCCAAAGTATCTCAGAACGCCCTGACCTCTAGAGTGTTAATTCGACTTTATACAATCTGTTTCCCAAATTCGAATTATATAAATTCGGATTAATCCCGTAGTGTAGACATACCCTGACTCTGGTGGGGAGCAGAGGTTAGCTAAAGACTGGGCACGATATACATATTTAAGAATTGCTCAACTGCAGGGTCAGTCATGTGCCCTGTAGAAATGAGTTGTTGATCTCTGGCTAGTTCCTGGTTTACACCTTCCTGCATCACATTTGTCTTGGCTTTCTGGTTGGCTTTCTTGGCAGAGGCCAAGAACTAAAGGGACCTAGCAATCCCCCAAGGTCAGAGTAGAAGTTCCAGGCTGGAACACTGTATTGTATGTGTATTGGGATGCAGGCAGGAGAGAGAGCTCGCACTGAAGTCTGTACCGCATCTGTTCTGTGCAATAATAAAAGGCCATCAGACCTTTCACTAGCACTAAAATATTAAAGTAGAAATAAGAGTGCTCCACAGAACAATACAGAGGTTTGACTCCTCTGTATCCTATCTGAAATTCACTAAGGCTTCCAAAGCATGATCTAGCCACATGTGGTGAGAGCTCCCTTTGAAAATCAATAGGAAGGGTGAAGTATAAATGATCCCTTTCTCCAGCACATCACCTGCTTTGGTAAAATATTGCCATGGCAAGCTAACATTTTACACCTGCAAGTCAGTGAAGTTTGGAGCCGAAGTAGAGATGCTCTATGGGAATATTACATCCAACAAAACTTTGTGTGGAAATGGCCTCTTGAAACCTGCACTCCTGTCCAGCTGTTATGAAATTGTGCCTTTTGAAGTGTTACTTAGATCCTTGCTGATGGCATAGGTTGCCTCCTTTCCCCACACACCCCCACCTCTCCTCCTCAGAAAGAAAAGAGGAGGATAGCATCCTGTGTAATCCAGCTATTAACATCCCTTTGGCAGATGCTCGTTCCTTTGATTTAGCTGTGCCACGTTAGCACCATAACTCTCTCCACTAATAGCTCTTCTTGATGCTTATCCTGTAAGATGCACACCCACTCAATACTTCAACAAGTCTGAAGGAGACAGAGTTCATAGGTACTTACATTGCTAAGAAGACAACCAGAACTGATTGCAGTGGGAGCAAGAAAGATCTTTTAAAGACCATGGTGGGTGGAAAGTGTCTGTAACTGTATTAATGTAGAAAAACACATGAGTGAATGCAAAAGAGCATAAGAGTTCCTTTGAGAAGTGAGCAATTGATTGAAGAGACTAGAGGCCAGATTCCTGACCCTACTAAACCTCTTTAGTGCTACTCTGGCTTAATTGGCTTTTTGAAGGTACCCCTGGCATGGGGCTCATAGCAGCATGGCTGTCCTCGGCTGCCAGAAGCCATCAACATCCAAATGGAACTTAGAGCAGCCCTGAGCCTGCCTTCAATTGCACCAAAGGCCAAAATTGCCTGTGGCTGGCTCCAAATCATGGTGTACCATCCACCTTTTGAGGTCTCCCCTGAGTCCAGCAGTGATCACCTACATATGAAGGTCTCATCACCTATCTCTGAAATGTAGCTACTGCCCACCTCTTGTAGCCTTAAAATTCCACCTTTCCTTCAAAGGATGTCCTGCCCTAGTGCATGAATTCCATTGATTAGCAGTGAGTTCCTGTAGAAAACACACTTCCATCCTGCGGGAAAGGTGTCTATTTTATGCTCCAGGATTGTCTCATACCCAGGTGAAACTGCGAGAGGAATATAAGTAAGCAGGGAATCAATACTGAAATAAGAACTTGGCCAGGACACCTTGGTTTGCAACCCACAATCTTGTGAAAAGTAGGATCTTCAATAGGATAAGATCTGCAATGACTTAGGGTCTGTCTGCACTGCAGCTGGAAGCGTGCTTCCCCATGCAAGTAGACAGACGTGGTACCTCTGCTGGAGCTAGCACGCGGCAAATAGCAGTGTAGTCAGAGGTGGTGGCTGAGGCTAGCAGCCTGAGTACATACCTAGGGAGTCCTTTGTACTCGGGTGGCTAGCCTGAAGTGCCACCCATGCTACACGGGGCTGCACCGCTTTTAGTTCACTAGCTCTGCTTGAGCTAGTGTCTGTCTACTCGCATGGGGAAGCACGCACCCAGCTGCAGTGTAGATGTTTCCTTAGTAGTTTGATCTGGAAAACAGCATCTCCACAGACCAGAGCCCCTGTCGCCTGGTGGGACAATACTTCAGCACTCGGAGGAAAGCGTGCTGTGTACTGAATCACCACCTCTCTCTCTCTTCTACGGGAGTTGATGTTGGCCACCCCTGTGAGCACTGATCATGTCAACCCATGCTTCACTCATGAGAGCTGATGATGGTGACATAGCCCAAAGCGGTGTGGCTGCAGGGACTTAGATTGTGTTACTGTTTTATATTAGTAATGGAAGGCGCATCATCCCGCCCCTGCAGTCATGAGATGGGCATTTACTAACAGTGGTCAGGGTGGGGGAGCGAAGGGAAGATTTACTTTGACACAGCTGATGCAAGAACAGAAACCTCATGGAGCCAGTCTCCATGGATCTGATGCGGAGTCAGGACTCATTTTGTAGGAGAGCCTGGGAAAGGCCTTGTCTGTATTCCTAAATTCCTCTACACACATGATACTACAACTATTGAGCAGACTTTTTTTATATAACAGAACATTTTTATTTTCTTTTGCCCTCTCCCCTAGAGTCTCCTCCTTCAGCAGGCTTCGTCACACCTTGCTTATCCTTCTATTAGCAGCACAGGAAATGAAAACTGTTGTTGAATCATGTGTTTTTTTTAAACCCATCATATTAACCTGCTGCAGGAATAATAATAAACCCTACAAGAAGTAGAACAATTCTTTGATTTAAGGAAGTGATTGTGGGAAATGAATGAAATTGCCAAGAAAACCACAATTAAACAGCCTCAAGAGTTGCAGATTTGCATCCAAGAGCTTTGAGGACATCCTAGGCAGCATTGAACATTTAGATTATAAAACCTGATTTTTCAAGGTTTTAGTATTGTAGCTGTTTTAAACTGCTTAGGGGTGAATTAAATGAGTGTTTTCAAAAAAAGCTGTCATCCCAAACATTGTTTTAAGCAGCAACTTCACCTATTTTAACAACGACAACAAAAACATTTTATTTCTGTTTCACCTGTGATTTTTTTGGTCAGTCTTTACTTTAAAGGCTAATTTTATTACAAAATAGCTTTTGTTCTCAGTTAATTGCTAAAATGGACTAGTGCCCCATTAGTATCTTGCAAACAATTGGCTGGCCATGTTTATTTCTTGTGTTACTCCACTGAAGTCAGTGAGTTTACATAATGGATTAACTTGGCCGACATTTTGAAAAGCTTGTGTGTCTAATACATTTAGAAACGCGGATGAGAAGCGTGCACTGGAGGTGGTAAGAACAGTATTTTTGGTTCAGGGATAATCTGCTGTTTACTTCTTGAAAATGGTAGGTGAGCCTGACAATCAGAGAATCGGAGGTGATGGGATGGAAAGGACATTCTTAGTCATCTGAGTCCATGCCTAAGTAGTAGTGCAAGATTGTGTGCTGTGCAGAGCTCCCAGAGGTCACACGTCTCCTCAGCCAGTGGGGTGAAGCTAATGGGGGTTGCGTGTATGGTATTAAGGGCAGAATTTATCCATTAATATTTAATCTCCTCTAGTCTTTGTGACCTCCAATGCAGTTGTCTTGACTAAGTCTAAGTGACTTCACTGCCAAATTAAAATGGCACAAACAATGTCACTGCAAATCCAGAGAGATCCCACTTTGGGGTGGATGCAGTTCTGCATTTTGCAGGAACGGACACGGAGGGAAAGGAGCCAGACTTTTCCCGCTTCATAATATTTCTGGTTTGGTTAGAGTTCAAAATGCTGCTGTGACTGACGTTCAAACTTTTGGTAGTGTGGGAGCTTTGTGTAAAGGGGTTAGAGCGGAGTCTTCTGATCTGTGTCTTCCAGACTATGATTAGCAAGGGCAGCAGGGCTCAAATACCACCTGTAAAAAGCTGGTCAGAGTTCCTCCTTACATGTTGTGTTTCAACCCTGCAGTTCTGCATTGAATCGAAGGAAGCACCCCGCCCAGCCATACTCCTTGTCTCTTCCCAGGGCTGCATTAAGGCAATCTGGGGCCCTACACACACCATGAGACAGACTCAGTTTTGGCTCCACCTCTGCCTCCTTGCCCTGGCCCATGGTTTTGGTGGTGGGGTCCTCCTCCCATCCCAGACTGGGACAATTGCATATGGGCCCCTTCTCTTCTGAGGCTTGGCAGCAGGGCTCCTCTTCCTTTGGAAGCTGCAGAAGTGGCAACCACGGTACCCTCTTCCCCCCAGAGGTGGCAGCAGGGCCCCCACAGAGCTTACCCCAGCAACTGCAGCATATCTCCTTGAATGGTGCTTCTCTCCTGTCACAGACACGCTGTTGGAGGGGTGTCAAGGCATCCAAAGCAGTGCATCTTGGAGTGAATACCCCTGTAGTGGTTCTGCGGCAGGATTCCTCCTCCTCCTCCGGGTCGGTGGGGGGCCAGACAACCTCACTACGTCTTTGGGCATCGCCTGTCACTGCCTGGGGAAGACGATATCTGTTATCAGCCCTCTCCCGCTGGGCTGCAAGGACTCCGCCCTCCGCCCCCTGACCCCAACCCTGTTGGCCAGCCCTCCACCTTGGAGGAGTGTGTATAGTTGGCTCCACCTTCTGTATATTCTGGCGCTCGTGCTCCACACGTTTCACTTCCTCACCCTCGTGTCTCGCCCTGATACCAAAGGGCGGGACTATCTATCTATCACCTGTGGAGGGTGAGGAACCCCGGTGGGCAGCCTCTCTTCCACCACAGCCTGCCAGCGATATCGGTTGGCAGCTCCTCCATGGAGCCGTGAGCACGGGCGTGTACCTGGCGTGGTTCACCCCCATCCCCGACACCTGCCCCTTTTGCAGCATGAGGGAGAACCTGGCACACACGTATCTTGAATGCGCCAGGTTGCAGCCCCTATTCCGGCTCCTCCAGAACCTCCTGTTCAGGTTCTGGCTGCACTTTCCCCCACACCTGTTTAGCTTCTCACACCCTGTCCCTGGCCCCATGAAGTCACGAGACCTCCTCATCAACCTCCTCCTGGCTCTGGCCAAAGTGGCCGTCTTCACCAGAGGGAGGATGTTAGATGAGGGGGTGCTCTGCGACTGTGGGGCCTGTTTCCGCTCCTCCCTGGTGTCACGCATCCGGGCAGAGTTCCTCTGGGCGGTGTCTGCTGGCTCCCTGGGCAGCTTTGAGGGGCAGTGGGCACTGTCCAGGGTTCTCTGCTC
The DNA here is from genome assembly GCF_028017835.1 of Emys orbicularis. Classification (NCBI taxonomy): domain Eukaryota; kingdom Metazoa; phylum Chordata; order Testudines; family Emydidae; genus Emys; species Emys orbicularis. The sequence goes on from NC_088696.1 coordinate 34,591,062, forward strand.
GGTGTCCCCCTCTGGATCCCTGTGCCCTGTGTTTTGAATCTGTGACCTTCACTCCTGACCCTGTTATTCATTAGTCACCCCCCACATTCAGTTGGTTCCTGTGTCCAGTGGTCCCTCCCGCAAGGCTGAAGGAGGGGCCTTTAGACGTGGGCGGGCGTAGGATTTCCAGTAAGGCCTCACTACAACCCCATATTGTCAAGCTCTTTCTTAACCACGAGGACAAGGAGCTTCCTGTTACAACATATTAAATCTTAACTTCTAATATAATCCCATGACTCCAGGATCTGGGGCCCAATGTGCAGGCCTGTAGCCTTAATCCACCCCGATCCTTCTTTTTTGTAGCTATTTCCCTTCAATCCTGTTCTCCATCTTCCTAAACATTCTAGCCTGGGCCACTTTAACAGCTAAACCAATTCCACCTTTGGTGACCACTGCAATCAATGCTGATATAGTGAGGAATTTGCTTGTAATGATATAGGAATCGGAACTGCGGTGTTAAGAATCTACAGAGGCACTTCAAAAGCAGGTCTGTACTATCAATATTTTTTGCAGTGTAGGATTTATGTTTAGTTTATAAAAATGAATGCATTTTCTAAAACCTTAACTCTGTTTTGAATATAATTCCACAGAAAAGCTGTAGTGAGAATGAACAAATGAAGTGAATGTCTATAACTAGTAAAGATGTAATGTATATTAAATTTAAAAACCTAAATCATACAGCACATAGGTATGTTACCCATAACCGAGGGTGAAATACATCCTGGGTTGGATGGCCAGAGCAATACCCTTTCCAGCACTTGAGCTCTGCACTGGGGCTGCTGATGGAGGAGCTAAGTGAAGTACTCCCCTCTGTGGGCACCTAGCGTGCTTGCTGTTTTGCATCCCCATAGGTTAGCATGGAAAGGGTTAATGGTGGATTTGTGTTTACCAGTAGCACTAATTCACTAGACTTCACTCCAGTCTGCAGCCCAGGGGTCTGAATCGCCTCCTTCCCTTATTATACAGTTACTTGAGTGTGAGGTGATCCCTCTGAGATGCTGGGGAAGGACGTGATGCTGGAGAAAAGCGGTCTGCTGGCTTCTGTTTCTGGCTGTAATCCAGCCTTGCTGTGTGGCTGTGGGTAACTCATCCGACCTCTGAGCCTCAGCTGAGCATGAAAACCTGGGACCAGAAACTAAGGTCCTGGTTCTGAAAGCGCATCTGTACGCGGGAGCCTCTTTGCTGTCAGTTGGGGTTCCAGGCAGGCCAGTTGGGGTGGATACCCATTTGGGCTATACCTACTTTGTGCAGGAGTTGGGAGGCTTGCTTAATTAATGCCTGTAAAGCTCTTTGAAACCCTTGGACTGTCAGCTGCGCCAAATTCCATTCATGTGTGACTGAGAGTAACTTAGCCCCGTTAGTACAAAAGTGTTAGCTAAACCTCCAGGAAGGGATTTTAAAAGCTGCACAGGGATTTTGGACATCCGTTTCTTGTTGAAATCCATGGAGGCTGGGTGTCCAAGTGTTCTACTAGGTTTGAAAATTTCAGCCCTAATTGTCAATAGATGAACCCATCACCTTGCAAATTTCCCTCCATCATCCTGCAATCTAAATATATCTCTTTCAAAAGATGCTGTATCTGCAACTCTGCCATCCTCTCCAAAATTCACAGCATGGTAACTAAAACGAGAGAACATTGTGGAGTTCCTTACGAGTTTTCGAAGCCATCCTTTTCCTGCAGCAGAGAGTATTTCACAGGCCTTTATGTAAGCAAGATTCTTGGCAGCACAGCTGAGTAATCATTGTTACTTGTGTCTTCATCAGAGTCTTGGTGTGCATTCCAGATGTTCATACGTTGACTTTCTTGCTGTCTCTGTTTACCAAGCATTTTATCTTTAATTACAGTCTCTTTTGGAATTCCGGTTGGTTTCTATTTTTGTGTGGATTTTTGAGGGTCTAATTAAATTGATATAGTAAGTCTTGCTTGCCAGTAACGATGGCGGCACAGCTTGACGCTGCTGAATAAATACATTCTAGTTGTATCATGGGTAGTGTCTTCCCCAGCTTCTCCTGATTCTGATGAGAAGTAAGTCATCAACATGATGTGCTCGCCCACCAGCAAAAACTCCATATAGAAGAAACTCTTGCAGGTTTAAGGACTGAGAAGTTCCTTAGTCTGTTATGTTACTCCCAACTTTATTAATGGCTTTGGTTGTCGACTCTTGATCTCTGTTTAGTGAAAGGAGACCCTCAGTGTTCATATGTTTTTTCCATTGGCCCTAATAGGAATCTCACACATTGACCAAGGAGGAATTAGAGCCTTTTAAAGAATTAACAGTCTCTGCTCTAGTGACAAATTGCAAAACATAAAAACAAAAAGGAGGAAAGTTAATACATGCCCATGATCTGGATCCTAGAAATTCTGGTGCTTGCCAGTTTCTAGCAGGGCTATCCAACTCTGCCAGTGTATGTTAGTGCATCATTTTTTCTAGAACTTTGCCACATGAGTGGCATCTTAAGATATGATCCATAATTCAGCATCCCCCACCCTTTTTTTAGTTAACTCCTGAGCTAGGTCACATTTTGTGTTTAATCTGTCCTTGGCCCATACTACTACTGTATGATAAGGTCTGGTCTTCTATGATGGGATTTTTCCCTAGATTATACTCTCAATAATGCATTTCTCAGGGTAATAAATTGGAGGAAAATCTTTTCTTGTTAGGATTTCAGTGAGATGAGAACCGAGCTCCCAAACAGCTCTTTACTTGTCCCAAAACATTGTTAAAAAGCTACATTTCTTACTACTGATGATTTTCCCCCTCCGACCATCACACTTTGAGAGCAGAATGTCTCCTCCAGCACCTTAAATAGCTTTTACTGCTTCTGCATTACACTTTATATAGTGTCTTTGATTCAAAGCACCAGAGAATAATAACAGAAGGATGCAGCAAGGAAACAAAAAAATTTGCAGTAATCAGCATTTAAAACACAAAGATAACATCTGCTGATCCTGTGCGAGAGTAAGAAGAAAAGAGGAAAGGAAAAACATTGCATACTAGAGGCAGCATACAATGGGTATTGTTTATAGGGGTGTGTCCAATGGCCCTGTGAATGAACCTGTTCCAGTCAAACTAAGGACATTAAATGGGGCTCGCTTGATTTCTTCTTCTATTGTTTGTTGTGGGGCTCCGTGCTATAACCCAGATGCAAGGCAATGTTGCCCACTTAGCTACATTTAAAAACGATTGGATTTACAAATAACTGCTTCCTGATAGACATGCCCTTGGCAGACTGCCCACATATGGCCCAGTCCTGCAAACCTGAAGTCAATGGGAACACTCAGATGGGTAGTATTTTACACTTACATTTTTTACTGTTCTCACTGGGCTCACGGGGAACCCACAGGAATGGGGGCTGGAGTGGAGGAATTCTCAGACATGCTCCTTGTGGAGACGTCTCTTCAATTCACTCCATCTGGGTGTATGGTTTACCCCTCCCAGGGGACCATTTCCAAGGGATCAGTTGGTGTCTAGGTCCATCTACACAGAAACCAAGTGCCAGCTCTGTCCCCAATACACCCTCCCCACGACTGGCAGAACTGACGAAGTTTTAAGAGCCAGCTGCTGTTCCGAGGGCCCTGTGATGCAGTCTATCAGGCCTTCGCTGACCCCTTCTGAAGGCCTTGTCACCCTGACAACCCCTGCTGAAGGAAAACCCACTCAGACCAGGCTACCAGCATGACTTAGTACTCCAGAGGCCTAGACGAGCCAGGCGGAGACACTGACCAATCGGGAGCCAGCAGGCCAGTTTAAGAAAGCTTGGCTGCTTCTTCTCAGGGGCAGTGTGAGGTGTCACTGGGATGGGGAGGAACTCCTCAGTGCTAGGCCAGAGCCCCTAGGCCAGGCCAGGCCAGGGCCTTGCCCTCAGCACTGCAGCTAAGCACTTGAATTTGAGGTTTACGTTCTTTATTTAAAGGCATAGACAGCCACATTTGGGGTTATTTTTTTTATTTAACTGTTTAGAGACTGATGCCAAACTTATGGCAAGGGCCATCATGCTCCAAACAGGTGTCCAAAGCTAGTAGACTAAGGCAGAGAGCACCTCCCGTACCAGGCTTGGTCCCACAGGGGCAGCCCCACCTGCCACATGTTCCCTTTAAGAAGGGTTGTGGGAGTGAAACGCTAATGCAGCCTGTATGCCTATCCAAATGGTATCTAAACCTTTTCAGGGTTGCGAAAGTGAGTAGTAAACTCTCGTGAACAGGCGTGTTTCCAGTATTCTCTGTGTGGTCAGGCTGGGGAGATTACAAGAAGTGTCTTTCTCTCCGTGTTTCATCACTGTTTTTTCCTGTCCCTTCTAGAAACAGGAAGAGCAGGAGAGGTGAAGGGGAAATTAGTTGAACTTTTGAACCTCTTAACAGCTTGGGTTTGGATTTGGGCTGTGTGTGAGTGAAGAGTTGGGTCCTTTGTTAATGCACACCCATTTGCCTATCACTACACTTGACTCAGGTAATGGTCTCTTTGTGTGTGCATACTCCCCCAGGTGTCTTATGTTCATTCCAGTGGCTGAATCTCAAAAGAGTATCTATACTGAGGCTGAATGAACCCCACTGGGTCCAGCTGATGTTGGTTACACAAGCCAAACCCTGCAGGATCTGTCTGTAGAGATTGGCAGTGGGCCAACCTCTGGTGCCTTCTCTTAAAGGTTTTGAGTTCTGAGGTTGGTTTGACTTTTCTAATATGGGTCTTATTGTATCGGAACTGGGGTGCTCATCCTTAAATATTATATAATATTGAGTCATTGTCTTTGTACAGTATCCATTTTGAGCCTTATATAGGATGGGCGATACCCTAGGTAGAACATTGATTTAATGTTACTTAATTAAATAGTATTCATTTAAGTAACACATTGTGCAGTTCAATTTGCCTCCTGGGTTCCTTCTTTCATGCAGCATTTTCTCCTTTGATTTTTTTTTTAAATGAATTTATGACCCAGAAAATAAGACTTCATTTTATGACTGACTCTGAGCTGGCTGCTGCAGCTTTTATTCCCTCCACAATGAAATCTTTCTTTTGTTTAGCCAAATTCTCCTTTCTAGTCCAAAATAATGGGCTCAGGCTTAAAGAGGAGGAGATGATGATTTCCCCTTTCACGCTGAGCATGTGAATTTTGCAGCAATATATGGGAAAACCTATGCCAACAGTTATTTGTCTCAGTTACCTATCAATCCCAGGCTTCACAAGAGTTCCTCATTATTAATTGTGTTGTGCCATGATGGCCAACTCCTTGGCACAAGCACCGTGTCTCCTCCTCTTTGATCCAGAGTGAAAAGCGAAGTTGATGCTTAACAAATAGAAACAGGAACTCACAAAGGGATTCTGATCCTGCCCCCACTGAAATGCTAAAGGGTTTTGTGGCAAAAAGTCTATTGACTCTTTAGTGGGGTGTAGGACTGGGTCTGGCTGGCTGGAGAGTCAGCACAAGGGTGTGAGTACAGTACTTTGAAGTGAGAGCTGTCATCTTTCCATTTCCTTCTTTGAGCAAATACTTCACTATCGAAGTGGTAGGCTGGATGGCTTAGGACAAAATAGAGTATGTATATGAAGCCTGGCACCTCTCTCCCTGATAGTACCACCCCTCGTCGGCCCTGTTTAGCCAGTCTGCCCTTGCTGGGGGGGGGGGGAGTCTGAAATTTTTTTTTTCACCGGGGCCCGAACCCGCTCTCGGTGGCCATGGTAGTGACTGAAAGTTATCACGCTTGATGCCCTCTAATAGTTCTTAATAGAATGAGTTGGTGATTTCCATTAATTTCTAGAGGATAAATATCTATACTTCAAAATCAGCACTACTCTTGGATGTATTTTTGTTGGCAATCTCAGCAGAGAGAACAATGATTAGTATGGAAAGAACTTTCTCCCTTAGGCCTGGTCTACCGTAGTCTAGAGGAATTTTGCAAACATTTCACACTGTTAGCTCCAGTGGTGCTTAACTAGTGTCAGCAAATTTCCGAGCCCTAGCGTAGACTGGAAACTGGCTGCTACTGGTATCTTAAGCACCTGCTCTGAGCAAGGTTGGATGAATGTTTAAAACACCAGAAGTGTAGAGATGTTTGCACTACTCCTATCTAAGATGTAACTTACTCTGCGCATAAATGAAAATTCCAATACTGTCAGTCCAATAACTTCCTTCCCCAGTAATCACTTACATTCTGGGGTCTGTGGCCCCTCCCTCCTCAGGGAAGGGGAGGGTCTTTTCTAGTGGATGCCTCCCACCATCCCAGGATTTAAATAGGCCAGTAACTTCTTTTTTCACAGTAAATACCCTCTAAAATACAAATAAAAATACCATCTGAAATGAGCTTTGACAGGCTAGAAATCTTGATCACACTGTTTAGGTTTGGAACTGGATATAATCTTGGTATTAATCATTTAGTAAAAAAGAAATGTAACAAATCACAAAAAATAGTAAACATGTCTCTCTTTTTTAATTCTAGATTTTCAGACGCGCTGACAAAAATGGTAAGTCTGTATATTCATATATATATATTTATTTTGCTTTTCTTTTGAATGAGCCTAGAATGTTCTTGTGGATAATTGTATCTAACTGCTCCCCACCCCCAAACCTCATACAAGCCAGGAGACTTTACAAAAGCAATACAGGTTAATGCTTTGAGAAGGAAGGTCATGTAATTCTATGGCTGCGATATTCTTAGAATCAATGTGACACTAACCTGAAACTCTTAACAAGTAAATGTGTTCCTTAAGCAGTTCAGATCTACTCTGTGCCTGAAAGCAGTGGTCTGTAAATTACACACATCTTGAAGAAACATAAACCAACTGCCTGAGAAACAGTAACTGACTGATCCTGTTGTAATTGTTCATTTTTGTGACTTAGGTTCTGTCCTATTTGCAAAGCAGCTTGTTTAGTGGTGTAAAATGGTTGGCTGTCTCGTCAGCAGGGGAAGAATTCAGAGCCACCCAAATCTCTTGTCCGGTCCTCTCCTCAGGGCGCATTTCACTGCCAAACTCACAAAATAAGGCAAAACAAAAGCTAAGTCCTGAGAGCACCCCCTGCTGCTGGTCCAGAGGCCCATCCCTCTGTGTCTGTACTTGGGGAAGGGTGCATCTCTTCTTCTTAAAACCCCACTGAGTCATATTACAGACGGGCCTTAATCCTTCCTTGGCCATTCCACTGTCACAGGTTCACGAAATATTAAGAGGTGTGTGTGTTGAGGCTTTGGTAGTTTTGTGCAGTCATGTGGATTTTGTTGCGTTGAAATGGATTTTGCACTCATCCCAATGGGAAGACATACAACTGTAGCGAAGTCCAATATTGCCACGATGCAGTGAATTACAGAGATGATTCTTTCTTGGATGATCTGTTTTGGATTCCTAAAGAGAGAACTGTTCTGCTTTCTCAGTGAGAATCTGAGGTGAGATGGGAGATATTTTACTTTATCTGAACACAGCAATTCATTTTCACTGTTGCTCTCACCCTGTTTACTCTACAGTCAGTTTCCAGTCTAGGGATGTGGCATAGAATTGCCCGTTGTGGGCCTAGGGTTGCAGGTTTAGATCGGTATTGCAGAGGTGACATTTTCAGACTTGGGGAAGTTGAGAAGTGGGGCCATTTCCAGGAAACCTGGGCCCTCTGCAAAGCAATTTGATTCAGGCGCCTAGCTGCAAATCTCAAGATCCAGTGTCCAATCTTCTCCCAACAACACCATGAGATAATAGGTTCCGCACCAACAAGTGGTGTGTTTGTGGAGGAGTTATTGGCATAACGGGTGGGGTTCCTTATTAAATAGGAGGCTGGAGGAAACCAGTTGTACCCTATCCAGGGATGGGATTAATAGGGAGATTCATGGGTCCCAAAAGAGGGCTGGAGTGGCAACCGCAACTGTGAGCAGGAAGAGCTGGTTATACACACCATTGACCTCCTGGAGTCTGTGCAGTAAAGGTCACACCAGCGTTTCAACCTTATAGGGTAGGACCCCTGTGAGCTGCAGATTCCTGTTGCTGTAGGACTCAGAGCTCTTTTAAAAAGTGCCCTGAGGGAGAAGAAAAAAAAAACCTAGGCTGAATTACGGTGTTTCTCTGTCCCTTGGCACAGAGAGAGATGCCACAGACTTGGGAGGAGGCTTTCCATGCTCAGCCAGTTAGATCAGCTCCTGCTAGGGAAGGAAGGCATCCTTTAATGTAGAAGGAACTCTTAAAACCCCGCTACGTATCTGCCAAATACAAGGGGTTGTTGCCTTGAGAGAACATGTTAACCATTTTTCTGGGATCAGAGGGGAGGGTGGGTTTGGGTTTGGATTCAAGAGCCCCTTGCTGAAAAAAGAGAATAAAGAAAGGATTAAAAAATGAAATAAAATACACCTCTACCCCGATATAACGCTGTCCTCAGGAGCCAAAAAATCTTACCGCGTTATAGGTGAAACCGCGTTATATTGAACATGCTTTGATCCGCCGGAGCGCACAGCCCCGCCCCCCCCGGAGCGCTGCTTTACCACGTTATATCCAAATTCGTGTTATATCGGGTCACGTTATATCGGGGTAGAGGTGTACCTGTACTAAAGAGTGAGATCAATAGTAACTTGAGGCCAAACTAGGTAAAGAGCAGTACTATTATCTTTGCAGGATCCTGCCTGGGGAGAAACTGGGGGTATGTCTACACTACGAAATTAGGTCGAATTAATAGAAGCCGGTTTTATAGAAATCGGTTGTATACAGCCGATTGTGTGTGTCCCCACATAAAATGCTCTAAGTGCTCTAGTCGGCGGACCGCGTCCACAGTACTGAGGCTAGTGTCGACTTCCGGAGCATTGCACTATGGGTAGCTATCCCAGAGTTCCCGCAGTCTGCGCCGCCCATTGGAATTCTGGGTTGAGATCCCAATGCCCGAATGATGCAAAACAGTGTCGCGGGGGGTTCTGGGTACATGTCGTTAGGCCCCTCCCCCTCCGTCAGAGCAACGGCAGACAATAGATTCGCGCCTTTTTACCTGGGTTACCTGTGCAGACAACATACCACGGCAAGCATGGAGCCTGCTCAGCTCAGCTCACCATCACCATATGACATCTGGGTGCCGGCAGACGTGGGACTGCATTGCTACACAGCAGCAGCAGCTAACTGCCTTTTGGCGGTAGACGGTGCAGCATGACTGGTAGCCTTCATCGGCGATCTGCGTGCTGGCAGCCGTAGGGCTGCATTGCACCAGCCCTTGCCTTTTGCCTTTTGGCAGTAGATGGTTTATTACGACTGGTAACCGTCATCGTCGTACAGCAGTGGCTGGAACTCCGTATGTCCCCCAGTCCCCCATCCCTCCAGTCATATTCTGCTGCCTTCACAATGACGATGATGGCTATCAGTCGTAGTATGCCATTTTCTGCCAAGCGCCCTGTTGGATCATTGCACGTTAGCAGAGTCTTCCCTGAGCAGCAGATCGTGCAATAGGCCTGAAGGCCATCGTCATCAATCAGGAAAAATGTGGCTATAACTGCCAAGCGCCCAGTATTTGCTGCCAAGCACCCAGAAGATGCCGAGGGCTATCAGTCATGCTGCACCGTCATCTTAAGATGTAAAAAATAGATTTGTTCTGTATTCATTTGCTTCCCCCTCCCTCCGTCAAATCAACGGCCTGCTAAACCCAGGCTTTTGAGTTCAATCTTTGGGGGGGGCCATTCTGTGTGACAGTTGTTTGTGTTTCTCCCTGATGCACAGCCACCTTTGTTGATTTTAATTCCCTGTACCTGTACGCCATGTTGTCACTCGCCCCTCCCTCCCTCCTTCCCCTGGTCCGTCAGATACTAGTTTCGCGCCTTTTTTCAGACCAGACGCCATAGCTAGCACTGGGATCATGGAGCCCGCTCAGATCACCGCGGCAATTATGAGCACTATGAACAGCACGCGCATTGTCCTGGAGTATATGCAGAGCCAGGACATGCCAAAGCAAAACCAGGACCAGCCGAGGAGGCGATTGCAGCGCGGCCACGAGAGTGATGAGGAAATTGACATGGACATAGACCTCTCACAAGGCACAGGCCCCAGCAATGTGGAAATCATGGTGTTCCTGGGGCAGGTTCATGCCGTGGAACGCCGATTCTGGGCCCGGGAAACAAGCACAGACTGGTGGGACCGCATCGTGCTGCAGATGTGGGACGATTCCCAGTGGCTGCGAAACTTTCGCATGCGTAAGGGCACTTTCATGGAACTTTGTGACTTGCTTTCCCCTGCCCTGAAGCGCCAGAATACCAGGATGAGAGCAGCCCTCACAGTTGAGAAGCGAGTGGCGATAGCCCTGTGGAAGCTTGCAACGCCAGACAGCTACCGGTCAGTCGGGAATCAATTTGGAGTGGGCAAATCTACTGTGGGGGCTGCTGTGATCCAAGTTGCCAGGGCAATGAAAGACCTGGTGATATCAAGGGTAGTGACTCTGGGAAACGTGCAGGCCATAGTGGATGGCTTTGCTGCAATGGGATTCCCAAACTGTGGTGGGGCGATAGACGGAACCCATATCCCTATCTTGTCACCGGAGCACCAAGCCACCGAGTACATAAACCGCAAGGGGTACTTTTCAATGCTGCTGCAAGCCCTGGTGGATCACAAGGGACGTTTCACCAACATCAACGTGGGATGGCCGGGAAAGGTACATGATGCTCGCGTCTTCAGGCACTCTGGTCTGTTTCGAAAGCTGGAGGAAGGGACTTTCTTCCCGGACCAGAAAATAACCGTTGGGGATGTTGAAATGCCTATCGTGATCCTTGGGGACCCAGCCTACCCCTTAATGCCATGGCTCATGAAGCCGTACACAGGCAGCCTGGACAGGAGTCAGGACCTGTTCAACTACAGGCTGAGCAAGTGCCGAATGGTGGTGGAATGTGCATTTGGACATTTAAAAGCGCGCTGGCGCAGCTTACTGACTCGCTCAGACCTTAGCAAAAAGAATATCCCCATTGTTATTGCTGCTTGCTGTGCGCTCCACAATATCTGTGAGAGTAAGGGGGAGACATTTATGGCGGGGTGGGAGGTTGAGGCAAATCGCCTGGCCGCTGATTACGCGCAGCCAGACACCAGGGCGGTTAGAGGAGCACAGCAGGGCGCGGTGCGCATCAGAGAAGCTTTGAAAACGAGTTTTGTGACTAGCCAGGCTACGGTGTGAAACTTCTGTTTGTTTCTCCTTGATGAACCCTCCACCCCCCCCCACCCGGTTAACTCTACTTCCCTGTAAACCAACCACCCCACCCTCCCCTACCCTCCCCCCTTCGAGCACCACTTGCAGAGGCAATAAAGTCATTGTTACTTCACATTCATGCATTCTTTATTAATTCATCACACAACTAGGGGGATAATTGCAAAGGTAGCCCGGGATGGGTGGGGGAGGAGGGAAGGAAAAGGACACACTGCAGTTTAAAACTTTAACTCTTATTGAAGGCCAGCCTTCTGATGCTAGGGCAATCATCTGGGGTGGAGTGACTGGGTGGCCGGAGTCCCCCCCACCGTGTTCTTGGGCGTCTGGGTGAGGAGGCTATGGAACTTGGGGAGGAGGACTGTTGGTTACACTGGGGCTGTAGCGGCGGTCTCTGCTCCTGCTGCCTTTCCTGCAGCTCAACCATACGCTGGAGCATATCAGTTTGATGCTCCAGCAGCCGGAGCATCGACTCTTGCCTTCTGTGTGCAAGCTGATGCCACCTATCATCTTCAGCCCGCCACTTGCTCTGTTCATCCTGCGATTCAGCACGCCACCTCTCCTCTCGTTCATATTGGGCTTTTCTATAATCAGTCATTGACTGCCTCCACGCATTCTGCTGTGCTCTGTCAGCGTGGTAGGACATCTGTAGTTCTGTAAACATGTCATCACGCGTCCTACGCTTTCTCTTTCTAATCTTCACTAGCCTCTGTGAAGGAGAAACATTTGCAGCGGGTGGAGGAGAAGGGAGAGGTGGTTAAAAAAGACACATTTTAGAGAACAATGGGTACACTCTTTCACGTTAAATTTTGCTGTTCACATTACACAGCACATGTGCTTTCGTTACAAGGTCACATTTTTCCTCTTATATTGAGGGCCTGCCGGTTTGGTGTGAGAGATCACTCACGCAGTGCCAGGCCACAGATTTCAGCTTGCAGGCAGCCATGGTAAGACACAGTCTTTTGGCTTTTGTAACCTTCTTAACATGTGGGAATGGTTTCAAACAGTAGTGCTCTCATTTCCCATACCAAGCACCCGTTGGGTTGGCCATTTAAAATGGGTTTGCAATGTAAAAGGAGGGGCTGCGGTTTCAGTGTTAACATGCAGCACAAACACAACTAACTCCCCTCCCCCACACACCCAATTCTCTGGGATGATCACTTCACCCCTCCCCCCCACCGCGTGGCTAACAGCGGGGAATATTTCTGTTCAGCAGAGCAGGAACGGGCACCTCTGAATGTCCCTTCCCCTTAATAAAATTGCCCCATTTCAACCAGGTGACCGTGAATGATATCACTCTCCTGAGGATAACAAAGAGCGATAAGGAATGGATGTTGTCTGCATGCCAGCAAACACCGGGACCATACGCTGCCATGCTTTGTTATGCAATGATTCCAGACTACGTGCTACTGACCTGGCGTGGTAAAGTGTCCTACCATGGCGGATGGGATAAGGCAGCCCTCCCCAGAAACCTTTTGCAAAGGCTTTGGGAGTACATGAAGGAGAGCTTTCTGGAGATGTCCCTGGAGGATTTCCGCTCCATCCCCATACACGTTAACAGACTTTTCCAGTAGCTGTACTGGCCGCGATTGCCAGGGCAAATTAATCATTAAACACGCTTGCTTTTAAACCATGTGTAATATTCACAAAGGTACACTCACCAGAGGTCCCCTGTGTGCCCTCAGGGTCTTCGGTGAGTTCGGGGGTTACTGGTTCCAGGTCCAGGGTGACAAACATATCCTGGCTGTTGGGGAAACCGGTTTCTCCGCTTCCTTGCGGCTGTGAGCTATCTACATTTTCTCCATCCTCCTCTTCCGAACCCTCTTCCCTGTGTGTTTCTCCAGTGAGGGAGTCATAGCACACGGTTGGGGTAGTGGTGGCTGCACCCCCTAGAATGGCATGCAGCTCCGCGTAGAAGCGGCATGTTTGCGGCTCAGCCCCGGACCTTCCGTTTGCTTCTCTGGCTTTGTGGTAGGCTTGCCTTAGCTCCTTAATTTTCATGTGGCACTGTTGTGCGTCCCTGTTATGGCCTCTGTCCTTCATGGCCTTGGAGACCTTTTCTAATATTTTGCCATTTCGTTTACTGCTTCGGAGTTCAGCCAGCACTGATTCATCTCCCCATATGGCGAGCAGATCCCGTACCTCCCGTTCTGTCCATGCTGGAGCTCTTTTGCGATCCTGGGACTTCATCACGGTTACCTGTGCTGATGAGCTCTGCGTGGTCACCTGTGCTCTCCACGCTGAGCAAACAGGAAATGAAATTCAAACGTTCGCGGGGCTTTTCCTGTCTACCTGGCCAGTGCATCTGAGTTGAGAGTGCTGTCAAGAGCGGTCACAATGAAGCACTGTGGGATAGCTCCCGGAGGCCAATAACGTCGAATTCCATCCACACTACCCCAATTCCGACCCCCTAAGGCCGATTTTATCGCTAATCCCCTCGTCGGAGGTGGAGTAAAGAAACCGGTTTAAAGGGCCCTTTAAGTCGAAAGAAAGGGCTTTGTCGTGTGAACGTGTCCAGGCTTAATTCGATTTAATGCGGCTAAAGTCGACCTAAACTCATAGTGTAGACCAGGCGTAAGATAAAGACCTGATAATATCCGGCATTGAAGGGGCCAAATTAGTCTCTGTCACTGTTGGTTTCATCAGTCACCCCAGAGGTGATTTGACTCTATGTTCTGTCTTTTGTTCTTGCTGGCTGGCTCTGATATTACAGACAAGCCACCTCCATTTTTATTATGTCCTATCTGTAGCCAAAACACAAGAAACTTCTTGTTTGCATTCACTCTTCTCAAAGAAGAGGGTTTTTTTCATGAAATCTTGTATACAGGGTGCTGTGAACGAGAATGCTGTCAGTTCAGTGGTATTTATTTATATTTTTCTATTTTCCCTTTTAATTGTCAATATCTTTCTGTTGTTTAAAGATAATAGGCCAAATTCTGAGCTCAATTATTCCTGTGCCAAACTTGTGAAGTTTATCATGTTACTCCAGATTTGGACTGGTGAAATTTATTTCTGTCCACAGCAAATGTTTCATGTCCTCCTCTTCCTAGGAGCACTAAAATCACTGGCTAATTTTCCAAGAGAAAAAAATGATTACTGTCCTTTATGGAAAGTAATTTAATTATAGAACAATGGTTACTGCAATAATGTGCGGTATCCTGTTTAAAAAATCAATTTAATCTTGATTTAACATATCTACCTTGATGTTGTCAATTTAAATGATTAATTTTCAGATCTAATCACTTACTTATTTTGCCAAGTGATGTCTTCGGGGCTTTTGTTTTAGTCTCAACCAACAAAACAATCCCAGATTTAAATGTACTAAGTTCAATGAGTCTGGAAATTTACAAACCATTTTCTTGGCTAATGTGCCAAGATTAATGTCTGTGCTGCTGAATGTGAGTGTAGCATCTGTGTGGTGGCGGTCTTTAAACTTTGCTGTTCCGCTGCAATTGCAGCATTTCAGAAGGAACGTGCCAACCATCTGGAGAGCAGAAATAGAGGTGCTTCCCTGTAACCCAGCACATGAGGCAAAACACTAGACGTTTCCTGATTCTAGGTGCTAGGGCTTAAGATCATGAGGATAAACTTTTGATGCAATTATCATCTCACAATGGTGTAAATAGGAATAACTCCATAGAAATCAATGGAGTTCTGCTGGTTAAAGAGATGGGAACACGAGGTTGTACAGCATGTATTCTGTGCTGCTCATTACACACGGTAAACCTGGAGAAATTGTGTTCTGTAAACTTCAGATTCCTATGATTTATTGTGCTGATAAACTGTCTGCAGAGAAGGAAGGATTTCATTATGCCAGCTTCAAAAGCTGGTGAGAGTGCCCATTCAGTAATATGTCTGATTTATGCCCCCTCTATGACGTTTGGGCTGTAAAACATTAGGTGTTATTCAAGTAAACTTAGAAAGAATATGCTATGCTGTTGGGATTTAATTACTGCACATCAGTTAAATAGTTGCTGTTCTTAAAGGACAAATATTAGTGTCCAGGAGTAAAACCCTCTTTCCTCATTTCACACATCGGATTGACTTAGTTTTTATTATTGAAACCTGCCTGAGGCTTGTCTTTTCTCAATCTTATGATGCTCAGTTCCTGATGACAGGCAAGAGCTTGTCGTCCAGTATTTTAATGTTACTTTGTGTGTCCTTTGGTCTGCTACTATCTCCATTAGCAAGAGTAATTCACTTATTTCTCTACTCACTAAAGCACTGCTCTCCACCTCTGGTCAAAATCTTTGCCCAAATCCCGTGCAGGCCTCTCCCATGATATTTTATCCCTTAATACAATTGGAACTAGTGACCTGTAAATATCAAGCTGTATCAAGTTGATACATTACGATTTTGTAGCAAGGGGAAAAGGGCAAGCTGATACAATATGGCAGGACGGCTAAAAGCATTTTGATGTTGTGTCCATCTGACTGAAGAGGAGAAAAAAACGTAAGAAATAGAATAAAGGGTATAGGTAAACTGCACGGAATGGTTTGTTAATGGCATCTCTTTGCATAGAGAGCTGGGCTTGCAAGTGGAACTCTATGGGTTTAAAGTGTCCATTCCTGACCATTTGCTTTCTGGGATACTAAGGAAGAGCCATTCTGCATTGTAAGTGGAGGGGCAGCTACAGCTGATCAGTGAACTGATGGATATTGCTAATCACTGTGGATCTGACAGGGAGAGTGCTATAGACCCTTCCCACTTGATTTCTCTTCCTTTCATGTAGACTGTGGATTTAGGGGATAGCTCAGTGGTTTGAGCATTGGCCTGCTAAACCCAGGGTTGTGAGTTCAATCCTTGAGGGGGCCATTTAGGGATCTGGGGCAAAAATCAGTACTTGGTCCTGCTAGTGAAGGCAGGGGGCTGGACTCGATGACCTTTCAAGGTCCTTTCCAGTTCTATGAGATAGGTATATCTCCATATATATTATTAATGAGGCCAGATTCTATTAACATCATTGCATTCAAACATTTCTTGGCATAATGTTTCAATTAGATCACTGGAGCCAGTTTTATGACATTTCTCCAAGATAGCCTGGGACTGCAACATACATTGAATCAAGCATTCAACAGACCATACATCTCATGAAATTTGACATGTCATTTTCAATATGTACTGGTGTATTGTTATAGTCGTTCAGGAACTATGCTTTCAGAGGCACCATCCTTAGCCCTACTTTGTGGCTAATGCAGCTAGTCTGACAAGTTACCTTGTGTGCACGGGAAAAGTGAGCACAGACACGATGAAAGGATTTTGTGTTTGTTCTCCCTGGCTCCTAAAAACTCCTGTTTCTCTTCAGCCATCTCACTAAGACTTCTGCCTATCAAGCACACAGTTCTCTCTAGTTGTCACTGCTATGCAGGAAAGAAAAGTTTTATTTTGAAGCAAATCACCAACTTTTCCTCTTCTACCCCCTCCCAAGCACCATTTCAGACCTCTTCTGTCAGCACGCAAGGAAGTGCTGCTGTAAAACCTCCTCTGATGCTCGAAGAAACAGAGGCCTCCTTCTTTTTTATGTCTCCTTTGCCTTTGTCATCCCACATGTTGCCTAGTGGAGACTGCGTACACACTGAGACAGCTTTGCTAATCAGCATTTCACACAACATAACAAAACCTGTTAATAATGCCCCGATTTTGAGTGCACTGCTTGCCAGCTGTAACATCTGCTGTGAAAATATGGATTATGTCACTTAAGGGAGAAGTGGTGCTGGCTTCTTAGATCTCTCCTTATGGACTTGTGAGGTTTAATCCTGCAACGTGCTGAGCATCCTGAGTTCCTACAGAAGTCAATATGAATTAAGGGCACTTACCCTCTCACAGGAGTTGATCAACCCATTTTAGGATCTGGCCCCTAGTTCTTATTTCTTCCAAATAATCCATCAACATCACAATTGAAATTTAAGATGGAGGGAAACTTCTGATGTTTAGTGTTTCCCTTTCTCATTGCTGTATTCTTACTGTCCAAACTACTTGGGTCAGTATCCTTCTTTCCCAACTAACACATAAGCACTAGCCAAGTCGCTTTAATTTAGGGTGACCAGATGTCCCGATTTTATAGGGACAGTCCCGATTTTTGGGTCTTTTTCTTATATAGGCTCCTATTACCCCCATCCCGATTTTTCACACTTGCTGTCTGGTCACCCTACTTTAATTCATTCTTTCCTTATTGACTGATCTGTAATATTGAACTCTTATTGCTCTCTGCCTGCCTGTTTCTCTCTAACTCTGAGAGCTAAAACGCCAATATCAGTGAACGACCAGTAGCAGCATTAATATGGTTTGTTTTCAACACAGTCCTATTATTTAGGGCCTAATCGTCCAGACGGACATAACACAGTGTTTAGTACCATGGGTAAGTGCACAGTAACCTGGCAGTCTCATGGTACATTTACGGTGTGCTTTTATTAATTTCACTGTAACCAATTTTTCCCCTCACGCTCCCCGTGTTGTCCCCTGCTGGTTCCCATTTACGGTGACACTCAAGCAGGCCTCCTGCTAGGATGTCATCATTACCCTGGAGCCCCAATGGAGCTGACCAACAGGGGCTCAGAAAAGTGACAGTGACAGCTGCATATTTTTGCACTTGTATTTAAATATTAAAAACAACCCCCCCCCCCACACACACCACAGAAGGTGCTGGGGCCTGTTAGGCAACGTGCAATATGATCTAAGGAATACTAGTTATTTAAGCCACTATAGGACAACGCCAAGCTTGGGCCAGAGCTCTGGTGTCTGTAATGTCACAGCATGGTGCATGCTGAAGTCGAGTCATCTGGAGTCACTTCTGAGAAGCTAAGGTGAGGGGGAAATGTTTGCTTAAAACACATTATATGCAAAATGTATCCATCTTGTGACTTGGGATGTCTGTAACATTTAAATCAGTTTAAGAAAAAGCTGATTTCTGTTACTGAAGTGTCACTTGGGCTAACCCAAGAAAACGTACCTGAATGAAAACGTTCGCCCTATTGTGACAGCAAGTTACTAAGGTGGCATAGAAATTAACCCTTACATGAAGGCTTGGTTCAGAACGTGTCATCTGACTTTCTTCCCACTAGGCGGTTTGGATGCTACCCTGGGACTCAGCCCAGGGTTCAGTTCTCCATTCTGCCACAG
This sequence comes from Emys orbicularis, assembly GCF_028017835.1. Classification (NCBI taxonomy): domain Eukaryota; kingdom Metazoa; phylum Chordata; order Testudines; family Emydidae; genus Emys; species Emys orbicularis. The sequence continues at coordinate 34,609,347 of NC_088696.1, forward strand.
ACTCCCTGTGTGATCTTTGGCAAATCATTTAGTGTCTCTGGCCTCAGTTCCCCATCTGTAGAGTGGGGTTAATAGCACTGCCCTGCCTCTCAGGGGCGTTGTGAGGATAGATTTGTTACAGATGGTGAGGTGCTCTGATACTGCAGTGATAAGGGCCAGATAAGTGCCTAAGAGACTTTCAGTCTATAAAACAGTAAAAGGTGCAGTTTAGTCTAGAACAGAGGTTCCCGGACTTCGAGTGCTGTGCCCCTTTTCTCCATGGGAGTCACAGAACAGTCCCACCCACCCCAACGCTCGCCCGTCTGGGCAGAAAGTGACTCACTGAGGGGAGTGGGTGACTCATACCCTGGGCTGCAGCAGGACCTGACTGACTCTTTCATGGGAGAAGCCCATGCTAGTGCCTTCCCCACCCCACCCCCTTCCTGACCCAAAGCCTCTTGCTCCTGCAGGCTCCAAAGGGTTTAAAATACCGAGGCTGTGGCTGGCTGGCTGGCTGTCCTGACCACAGCAGGGCAATAGCAGGAAGAGCATGCAGGGAGTACCCAGTGGTCCGGGACCGGGAGGGAACAAGCTGCTGTGGGTAGGGCTGCATTGTGTTCCCTGTAGTCCTCCGTCCATCCCCCACGACCGCTGGGGACTCCCTGCATGCTGTCCCCACTCCTGCCCTGGCCTGGACACCCTGGCTGGCTGCAGCCCTGTGCCCTACCTTGCATGCCTGCCATAACCTGATTGTGCCTCCCCAGGGTGCTCCTCGCTGTTTGAAAACCAATGGCCTAGATCCTAGATGGAGCTAAATGATTCATTCTAGATCAAATTCGCAGGGATAACTTACAGTACATTGTCATAAATTTCAAATTTTCATCCAAGTCAGTGGAATTACTCTGGATTTTACATCGCTGTGACTGAAAGCAAAATCTGGTCGCCTTTCTCCATAGGACAAACAGAACCTGCAGTAACTGCATAGAAGTACAGTAACCCTTTCCCTTTGTCACTGCAATGACACAGGACTAATTGCTTAGCATCAGTTTTGTCACAAATTACTTTGAATTCTAAAGGAAGCCTTGTGCCAATTTCAGCTCCTACTAGGTAGGATGGCAGAATGTGCATGAAGCTGTGGTAGGTCAGTTGTTTTTCAGCGTTCCCCTTATTACTCACTGTCTGTCATTTTTATGGCCCTTGGCTGCTTCTTGGTGACTATATTTTTGTGGCAACACTTTCAGGGCTTTCTTTTTGGCCAGCAGCTTTAGACTCTTGAGGGAACATCTGTCAGTGACTGCCTTTGGCAGTCTTTCTGATTCACTTTCCTCATGACAGCTGGCTAGTTTTGTACAGTATGTTTAATAAGAGTGACTTTCTGCACCACTACTGTTCTCCCTGCACTGTACTTACTGTATTCCTAGTCTTTAATTCAGGCACAGTGTGAAATTCAACACCTTCTGTCTTACCAAGGTTGTATGGTGTTGGCTGTTGCCTGCCATTTTCATGTGTCTTCAAGCCTGGGAGTTACCTGCCTTTTCCATTGCCCAGCTGTTCAGGGTTTTTTGGTTTTATTCTGATCCTGCTGTCCAGGCAATCTGATACAATGTGCACATCAGAAATTCCCTGGTGTCTTCAGGAAAGAGCTTTTCTGATGATGACGACCTCTGCTCAAATCTGGAATCCTTCATAGAATACTTGTCAACCTCTGAAAACTGCTGATGCTCCAGGCTCTTCAGGATTTAGGGATTAAGGGCTGGCAATCCTCTCTTTCATCCCTGGAAGTAAAAACTTCCTTCCCAGAAGGTATCTTCCATTTTTTGCATGTGAAGTAAGACTCTTCAGAAGTTCTGCTTCTGTTCATGTGTTTGCTTTAAACTCCCTTCATGAAGACAGTTTTGCCCAAATATATTCTGTAGTGTTTTTTTCCTCTCCTGTGCTAACTGGACTGAAGAAATTATTCATTCCTAATTTTTGGTTTATTTCTCTCATCCTTTTTTTAAGTTAGCATGAGTGAAACTGGTGTTGGAAAACTGTCCCAAAACTGGGAAGAACTGGAGTTGCTGTGGGATCTGGGATAGTTGTTCTTTGTATATACAAATAGAAAATTGCACACTGCCTGATAGTGCTTCACTTTCTTATAGTGCAGCGACTCTTCTCAGGATCCTTTCCAAAGGGTGGGATTTGAGGAGTGACAATATTGAAGGTGTAGAAATGTGCTGCTATCACTGAAGATTTCCAGGGGTTAGTAACATTGAATTTGAGAGGTTGTAATTTGTGACCCTCTAAACCAAGATCTATTGACACAGTGCAGCCAAGAGGATCTGAGCACCATCATTGCCACGAGGCGTTGGAGAGGGATCAGTCATGTGCTTCGCATGGAAACTGATTCCATCACCAGAGTAGCAATAAGATGGACACCTGAAGGCAAGTGAAAACGAGGCCGCCTGAAAACAACATGGTGAAGAGCTGTGGAAGCCGAGCTGAAAACCTGGGGCACAGCTGGGGAACCATTGAAAGACTTGCCAGAAACAGACGGGAGTGGAGGAGCTTCGTCGCTGCCCTAAACGCCAGAGGCGTAATAGGAACATGATGATGATGATGATGATGATTACATAAAGGCAGATTGACCAGTGCTTCATTTAGCAGTAGTATCCTCTCACTAACTATAACCAGTAGCAGATGTTTCAGAGGAAGGTGCAAGACACCCTGGTGTGGGTAGTTATGGGATAACCACAGGAAGGTTTTCATCCTGACCCCCATTCAGCAGAGGTTGGCTTAAGCCCTGAAGCTGGAGGGTTAACGTCCCTTCCAAACTCTTGTTTGTTTTAGTGTTGATGATTTTAACTCTGATTTTACTATTATAGCTTTGCTTATCCCTATTAATGTGAATATGTGGTGGATGAGGTACATTCTTGGAGAATCTGTGGATGATCCCATTCTATGGATGATTCCATTCTGTGGAAGATCCATTTCTTCCTTCCTCCCTACTCCACACCCATCCAAAGAGTTCTAACAGAATTATGCCATTTTGCTAGGAGAACTTAAAATGCTCAGCTACTAAGAACAGTGAGAACTGAAAAAAGAAAGGAAACGGAAATGACACCTGATGAATCAGCCACCCAAATTCCTGATACTGAAAGGGCAAATTCTCAGATTGTTATATTTTGTTTGAATTCCAGGAAGGGACCTAGAATATTTGAAGAACTGAGAAAGGGAGACTGTTACAAACTAAGGCTAATGCCAAGTAACAGAAGATGTCTCGATTTCATAACTAACATTGCCGCAGTCCCCCGAAGTGTAAATCTTCTTATCCCAGGATAGAAGCACTTACTCTGTTATGCTGCAGCTTTAATGGTTAGTGAACTGAGACATGTTCTTATGCATGAACTTATTAAAGAAGTCAGGGAAAACAGCTTATGGCTATTCTCAGGTAGAAAGAGTTTCCTACCAGTCCTAGATGCTGGGAAGAAAGCAATGTAGGTAATTGCTGACTTTCCTAGGTTGCAATACAACTGTTTGCATAGACAAGTATGACTTTGACACAGTTCAGGAACAGAGCTGAAGAAAACTTCAGATTTTACTTTCTGGTTTAGCTAGGTGGCCAAGTGTACAATGATTAGCAGATTAAAAGATCACTGAAGTAGTAAAACATGCTGTTGATCGTATCAAAGAGAGTGTCTTTGAAAGATGTAGGTTTCAGAGTAGCAGCCGTGTTAGTCTGTATCCGCAAAAAGAACAGGAGTACTTGTGGCACCTTAGAGACTAACAAATTTATTAGAGCATAAGCTTTCGTGGGCTACAGCCCACTTCTTCAGATGCATCCGAAGAAGTGGGCTGTAGCCCACGAAAGCTTATGCTCTAATAAATTTGTTAGTCTCTAAGGTGCCACAGGTACTCCTGTTCTTTTTGAAAGATGTACTACTTAAAATCAGGTCACACTATGCACTCCTCCTGACTTAATGACCTGAACTGCAGGATGTTTGTAAGATTAGGTTTTTTTGCAGCTCAGTTATGCTGTTGGTGTTGAGACTTTTCAGCTACAGTAAATACACAAATGTTTTTAAAGTTGGAATTCAGAGCATTAATGCTTAAGTTACTGTCTCGCTTGTATAGTACTTAAGGGAATCACCGTATATAATATACAGCTATTTGCTACATTCCTGGCTGTTTCTTATTAACAAAACAGGTCCTGTTAAATCTGGAACCTTGCTCAGTGCCTTGGTTCTTAAGCCAAGTAGCAGCAAAGCATCCACACAAATATGATGTAGCTAATGTGGAATGTGAGAAAACCATGGAGTTTGAACATAAGAGTTAAATACCTTCTTCCTCTTCACCCTGCTTCCACGGCTCCTATTACATGAACTGTTAACTACTGGAGAATCAGGAGTTCTTGATGTGAGACTCTAAAATACGTTAATGTTGCTGCCATGTTCAGGCACTCAGACCATGGTGATGAGCTCAGTGCATGTGCCTACCGAGAGATTTTAATGAAGGAAATCCTTCCTGACAAGAAATTAAAACAGTAGAGAAAAGGCTTTTGTAGACTTAAGCAGAGAGGGGTGGAGTTGGCTAATTCTATCTCTGACATTAGTTGTATCAATTGTAGACCATCTTTTTCTCTCTCTCAATCTCTTTGTTAGCCTGTTTATAGTATCAGATGCAAACTGAAAGACTTGTGTGACAGCACACTGCCAAATGGATGTGTGCCTTGGTCAAGCCAATAACAGTATGTGACCTCCGTCAGTTTAGAGAATGCCTACATCAGGGTAAGAAGTTCCTGCCAGCCATTGGTGCTGCTAAAGGATGAAGGTACCAGTTATACAATCATACGTAGGATAAAAATTGCTGGTACTTTCTCATCAAGGGTTCCTTGTATGAAAACTGGAATAAGCCTGAAAACAACATGTTACCTCCATGATATGAACATTGCACAATATTTGGCTGATACTTGGTGCAGATCCAAGCAGTCATTTTCCAAGTAATTTATTTGTGTACCAAATGCCTGACATCAAGTTCTGGGGCTCCCAGCATGGTTGGAGTGTTAGCATTGACTTAGCCATCTTTTCAAATACTTATAAGTACCTGGCAAGGCATAAGTATATTTCTGTCCAAACCCTTCTCTGGTGGGAAATAATGAAGCCTTTACTAGTACCATCAAGTTAAGATTAGTAACTTGAGTTTTATATTACCCATTCATTTTGAGAAGAGCGATCTGGTAACATTATGTTCCTGCTATTCCCTATAAGTTAAATAGAACTTGTCAAAAAGTGATTTGCAAGTAACTTCACAAATAAATGAGGAGTTGCGTTGTGATTAGTGGGGTTATGTTTATTACTCGTAAGTATTCTTATGTCTACCAGTTTATACGGCAAGTTTAAATATTCACGGATCTCAAAAGCATCACCATTTTAAAAATCAAGAATAAAGCTGAAAACTCACACGGGAAGCACGATGGCTATTTGTGCTAACATTTCACTGAGATTGTCTTCCAATTAGGGAGCAGGAAATACACCTTGTGACGTAGGCCACCAAGCACACACCATCAATAACAGAGAACAGTTGAAATAAGCAAACAACCCATAGGCTAAAATTTGTTTGAATAAACTGGTCAGTGAATACCCTTTAAAATGATTCAGACGTTGTAGAAATCAGGATGAGTTAGTAGACAGGAAAAAAGGTTAAATTTGGGGGATCGCTTTTTTGGCAATGAATAATTCAACTGACTCTAGCCGTCCCCCTACACCCCAGGGGCAGAGTTGTGCTGGTCATTTATTGACCCAAGACAAAGGCAATGTATGTTAATGTTCTAGATTTCTAAAACAGACTTGTAGGCCCTTGTAAGCGTTCTATCCTGTGCACTTTAATTTACACACACAAACCATTAATAGTTTCCTTTAATAAGAGGATTAAATACCCCAATATTCATTACAATTAAGAAACAATTAAATGTTCATATAATAATAATCATAATTTAATTGGACACTGTTTGCGTGAAATTTTGCTTCATTAAAACACGAGCTTGATCATCTACCTATTAAATCTCAAATCATTGCTGTTAACAAACTAAATGCCATAAAGTCTGGTTAAATGTGAATTAAATCCCTGTTTTAAATACGTTAAAGTTGTTTTCAAAGTGGAAAGCCATAAATTGCAAAGCTCTCACCATCTGTAAATAACCTTGCTGCTGTGGATGCACATAGAGGAGCACATTCACGGTTCTGCTATGGACCCAAGGTGTGAAGCAGAAACAAGCCATTATTAAACTTTTTTTGTCTGCTTTCCCCTCTGTAAATTGAAGTTAATAATAGGGCATCGCGTGGCCTAGTTAATTAGTGGGATGCCCCCAGAAGGCCAAGATGGTCTAAAATGACTACTGACTTTGGACACCCAACTTGACACATCTTAACAAGGCCTGATTTTCAGAAAGTGCTGCGCACGCCCAACCTCTAAAATTCAGGCCCTTTAAGGTGTCTCCAACTGGGGACCCCATATCACCAGCCACTTAAGAACATTTAAGCCAAAATGGCTGGAAAAGAAGGAAAAATTTCTCTGTTTACTACTTTGTCCACGTACTTTGTGCATTTGACAGTCCCTTCTGTGTAACCAGTTCCCCCTGCTTATGTGGGCCTTTGATACAACAAGGAGGAGAGAAATATTAAAGATTAAATGTGTGTTTATAAAACTACAATTCTGTCAGAAGGAGTCATATGCAGCTGTAGTATCTGAAGCTATTTTAATTAACTTATTTGATAGATATGAGAATTTAAGTTGTTGGTATTGTGTTTTTTTAATAAAACCTTTTCACATTACTGTTGCTAGGACTTCATGCCCAGGGTCTCCTTATTGCAGAGGTAAGAACTGGTCCAAACTCTATTGCACTGATCAATGTACCCTTATTTACTGTGTCCTGAGAATGCAACCAATTGATGGATTTTAACCAGCTTTATTTCTTCCAAAAAGCAATATCGGGTTTATGGCTTAATAACAACCTGAAGAGAATACATTCAGAAGGCAAGAAATTGTGTGTCCTTAACTACTGTAACAAAATCTGCTGTGTAATGTGCTGATTGGGCATCTTGCTGCAAACAAGGTCATGTCTACACCATTGCCTTGCAATCACATCTTTTTTTTTTCTAACAATTGTACTGCCTGGCCTCTTTTGCTGTTAAGAACTTAACAATCACATTATTTCATGCCTGTCCCACAAAGAGCTTCACAAAATTAATATAATACATTATAAAGCCAATTTCATAGGGCAATAACATGCTGACTGTAACCAAATACTTTAAAAATCAATGAAGAACTTGTGACGGGATGGATCACAGAAACCCCCTTGGGGCTGCCAACTGATGTGCCAAGACTACTTCTGCCCCTGGTTTCCCTGCCAGCGTGGGGCTCCAGAACCCTGCCTGGTTGTGCCAGACATGCTTGCTGGCCACAAACACAGACCCAGGTCTGAACCACGTCCCATAAACTGCAAGCTTAACAGAAAGCAGCTTAAGAAGTGTTCCTGTTTTTAACACTCAGATGCTCAACTTCCAATGGGGTCCAAACCCCAAATAAATCAGTTTTACCCTGTATAAAGCTTATACAGGGTAAACTCATAAATTGTTCACCCTCTATAACACTGATAGAGAGATATGCACAGCTGTTTGCCCCCACCCCCCAGGTATTATTACATACTCTGGGTTAATTAATAAGTAAAAAGTGATTTTATTAAATACAGAAAGTAGGATTTAAGTGGTTCCAAGTAGTAACAGACAGAACAAAGTGAATTACCAAGCAAAATAAAACAAAACACGGAAGTCTATGCCTAATACAGTAAGAAAACTGAATACAGATAAAACCTCACCCTCAGTGGTGTTCCAGTAAGCTTCCTTTTACAGACTAGTTTCCTTCTAGTCTGGGTCCAGCAATCACTCACACACCCCATGGTTACTGTCCTTTGTTCCAGTTTCTTTCAGGTATCCTTTGGAGAGGCTATCTCTTGAGCCAGCTGAAAACAAAATGGTGGGGTCTCCCAGGGGTTTAAATAGACTTTCTCTTGTGGGTGGACACCCCTCCCTCCCCCTGTGTAGAATCCAGCTACAAAATGGAGTTTTGGAGTCACATGGGCAAGTCACATGTCCATGGATGACTGACTTCCTTACCAGCCAAGCCACATTCCTGGGAAAGCTCAGATGTGGATTGGCGTCTCCAAGTTCATTGTTGGCTTAAGTGGTTCTTGATTGGGCACTTACTGAGAATAGTCTTTTCTCAGGAAGCTGACCAACTGCTTCACTGAGGCTACTTAAAATTAAACAAGTACATAGCCAATATTCATAACTTTGAATACAAAAATGATACATGCATACAAATAGGAGGAATGTATTCAATAGATCATAACCTTTGCAGAGATATGTTACATGGCACATGTAGCATAAAACATATTCCAGTCATGTCATATTTACATTCATAAGCATATTTCCATAAAGCATTATGGGGTGCAATGTCACAAGACCCATAGATTATTTCTTTTTAATCCACAAGAACAGAGCAATATGAACACATTCAGGCAGAGGCTTTCCATAGTTGGGTGACTGTAAAACATACCTGATAGGACAAAGAAAAATGTAGAGCATTTCTGGGCCGAAGGAGCTTTATTGTACTGTTACACATGATGTTCTGGAGAAATATATGGGGTAAATAGAACTGTCATCCTTAAGTTAGTCTTTTTTCAGAGATTGTCTGGATATTTGTCTGAGGCTACAGGTATGGACATGAAACTGGCACACAGTTTATGCTATCCACTGGGTGAAAATACTATGCGATTTGCCTTTCTTGTGATGTTTTGGTGATTCTGCTTCTTCTCAAAGGCTAAACTCCAGTCAAGGCAGAGATGCACCAACATGAATAAAAGGAAAACAGTCATATTTTGACGCTTCTAACTGATACATTTTGTTTGAGTTTAGGGTGAATGTTGGGTACTTTATCCGAACTAGCTTTTCTATTATCAACAAGGTTAAAAACAAAATGCAAGGAGTCATCTAAAGTGCCAGATCCTCAGCTAATATCAGTTGATGTAGTGCCAGTTAAGACAATGGAGCTATGTTAATTTACACCAGTTGAGGATCTGTCCCTTAGTGTTTAAATAGTTAAACACAAGTATCTGCTTGAATTAAAGGTGATGTACGGAATGAGGAAGGGTGTTCTATCCCAATCAGGATGGGCTCCAGGGTTTTTGCCGCCCCAAGCGGCGGAAACAAAAAAGAAGCCATGATCACGATTGGCGGCAGCTCCACCGCGCCGCTTTCTTCTTCGGCGGCAATTCGGCGGCAGGTCCTTCCCTCCGAGAGGGACAGGGACCCTCCGCCGAATTGCCGCTGAAGAGCCCGATGTGCCGCCCCTTCCCCTTGGCCGCCCCAAGCACCTGCTTGCTGGGCTGGTGCCTGGAGCCGGCCCTGATCCCAATGGTACAAACTCTATAGTCAGCACCTGACAGTTTAAGTGATATGAGTATCTGAAGTGCTATTGTTCACAAACAGGTAACATCTTTACTTTGCTATATGTGACAGGGATAACAAACCTCAATAGCGAATCTATCTAGATGTACAGTACAAACATTCTGCCTATGTGAATCAGGCAACTCTCCATATAGGTATATTTTAGTCAGCAAATTTTTTTTTTCCTGGTTGCTTGTTTTCTTTTCCTTTCTGCCTCAGCTGTCTTTCAGGCTTTTGTAATTTGTCAGTTCCATGTACCAAGAAAGTTGTAACACACAGAGGTAACATAAGGCATTGGTGATACCAGCAAAAAAGCAATTCAAAGTAAATAAAAGCTTCAGGTATATCTCGCAGTCCGGGGTTCAATTTATTAAGTATCAAAGGTATGTTATAGGAACCTCCTGAATGGAAATTATAGCCTCTTTAATTACCTAGCTGATAAGAGTGAAAATTGGGCAGCTTGTTTTTCCAAGGTAGATTTGTTGATAAAAGTTGATCATGGAAGTTAACGAAAATCTGGCATAATATGCAGGGGCTTGACAGCTGAGTTATATGTATGGATGATGGCATGGTCTTCATAATTCATCAACCAAAGCTTCATAGGTAAAAGAAAATTATATTGTGCCTCAATTAGATTATTTTTATGATATATATATATATATATATATATATATACACACACATACATACATACCTGGGATAAAGATGCTAAGAGTTCAGGCAAAAAATGGCTTCCTCATGTGGTCGTACAGCCCCTAGTACAATGGGGCCCAACAATAGTGTGTGGTGTAAGTTACCAGTCACATACCATGGATAGTCCATGTGACCATCCTTAATTTTAAATGTATTGGTATAAAGTAGTCCTTTAGATACGAACTGCAGCGCTAGTAAAAATGTATCCATTTTTGTAATTTTGACAGTTTTCTCACTTTTTTGTGGTCTTTTTTGACTGGCTTTAAGGAACTGCAAATAACTTGCAGAGACTGAGATCTGTGCACGAACGTAAAAAGGGCTCAATTCACACTAATTAGTCAGAACGACTTGACTAATGGTTCCCCATTTCTTACACCATGTCATTCCATTCACTGGTTTTCAGTGTCTTACTGAATCGAAGTTCTCCTCTTTAAGGCTTTACATGTTCTTTCACCCAGCTACATCTCTGTTCTGATTTCCTCCTCATCCCTATTTCACTTCCTCACTTCCTACGCACCACGTAATCCTCTCTCCACTGGGTCCACCAATCTATCTTCAGATTATATGCTGGGACCCTCCATCCAGAAATTTGTACTAACTCTGTGGTACAACAATGGGCATTGCAGGCAGAATTTGCACTTCTTCTGTAGCTGTGGCTTGAGGGAAGAAAGCAGGAGGTGGTGAGAAGTCCTAAAAATGGGTGCCTGGAAGAACAGATCTCTGAAGGTGCTGCTACTTGTGATTCTGAGGCTTAACTGGTACCTCAACGACTTCAGAAAAGATGAGAGCCCCTAAAAATGGTTAGATCTAGTCTCCGTGTTGTGAGGATATAAGCTGTGGCCAAAGAAACCCATAAAACAGCCACCTGCCAGGTTCTTAGGTGAGTATTACCTAGAAGGCTTAACCATTCATCACAGTTTCTTTAGTGATTTGTTCTTGTCTCTGTTAAACAAGAGCCAATGACAATAGAAGAAACTTAGGAAAGAAGGCAGATTCCAAAGTAAGTTTGTGGCTGTACAAAGTAGTAGGGGAAATATCACACTGCTGAAGGGGTGATCACCGTTAATGTTGAGTTAATATGCAAATCAGGTGGAGGAAGCTGAAAGGAAGTTTTAAATTCAGAGACTGAACATAAATAGATCTCAGGATATATAAGATGTTGGTTATATAACTTCCAATCTTGTAATAATCTACACGTTAAGAGGGAGGGAAGTACATATTGTCTAAATTTAGTGTTAATAGGTAGGTAGTCTTTATTAAGCTGAAATCTTTATTGTTCCCTTTCAACCAAGTCTTTAGTGTAGTCATGGGAGCTTAAAGATTGGGCTTGGGAACCAACCTTTGCTAAGATCAAAAGCAACTTGGATGATAAAACAGATTCAATTTGTGTCCAAGATAGACTATTTGGGCCATAAATTCACTGTCTGAAGAAATCAGAGGCCAGACGATACATTTGAAGTTCAGGAATAGTTAGGACTTGAGTCCTGTCAGCTATAGAAAGCAATGTGATAAAGTCAGTACATCACATCACACTTTGTCTCCTTAGGCTCTATGTGTACCCATACCGATTCTGTACATTCTCTTTTCTGTTGCTTGCTCAGTGTCTCATCTCGTATATTTGTTTGCCATAATTTATCTTGAAAACCAAGAAATTAGCACCATCCTCATCTGCATTATAACATACGGTACAAAAAATTCATTTTATCATTGTTCAGAGTTTAAAAATAGCAGACTTCTACTGCTAATTACACAGATAATTTATTGAAGTACTTTCAGAAAATTGCTTGATTTGAATTTAGTACTGTAATTGTTCACTAGATAGATTTAAAACTTCAGTTGCTTCTTTTTCTAATTTAAGATCCAATTGGAAATGCACTTGTATAGGTCTTCAGTGGTTGTAAGCAGCTGACACTTCACGAAGCAGAAGACAAATGCTGGAATGGAAATGTACCGTGAATATGAAGACTATGGAGAGTCTAATTTTTTAAATCTTAGTTCTTTTATAGGACATCTTTACCCAGTATTGGAGCACTCACATCCCAATGTACTTATTGAAAAGGGGCCAATCCAAGACACTGAGGCCTCTGTGTTGTAAATTGCAAATAAAAATTCTAAACCACCTGTAGAACATACAACTCCCCACTCTCATCAAACTGCAAGCCAAAGCTGCAGACTCTAATAGACACACCTTGCAGCAAGTCTGGTAGTTCACCAGACCTGGGCTGTTTTGGAGCAGTGGAGGAGCTCGTTTCAGAGTTGAGGGCCCCTCCTGGAGAATGCTATACTATCTCAATGCCCAAATGCAGGACTTGGGAACTTGTTCTATTTAGGTTCTCACTCTGAGTCCATCACTGAGGTATATGAGCATTTTCCAGTAGTGCATTAAGTGATATGACTAGTATCGGTCACAGGGGGTTCTATTCTTTCTCCCCAGGGGGAGAATTGTTTTGTTGGGTTATTAGTAAAGGTAAAAGGACATCTTGTGATTGGAAAAGGAAGTGAGGAGGACAATGATGGTTCTTTGTTCCTGTGGGAGTTATTGACCTGTGACCCATCACCTGATTTCATAGGGTCAAGGTCAGTTTATATTTTATGTGCAAGGTTGCTTTTAATAATCTAAAATAGCTGAAATGCAAATAGGAGGACGTATAATATGAGTATTTAGGCTTGGCAACAGGCTGAGGCCTAAGCAAGGCCTAGTAGAAAGCTTAGCACAAGTGATTGACTTGCGGTCATAAGATTTTGCAATATGTAGTTTGTGATAAACAAGTACAACACAGAACCTTAAAATAACAAATTTTTGGGTATGTGTAACCATGGAGAAACCACATTTACAAAAGAGAACCATTAGGAAATGTATGACGCAAGTAGTTTTTGCTAGCAATTGGAACCTGAATTATGGTCCCCTAGAATGACAAACATGGGCAAAGGGGCTGAGACCTAAATCAAATATGCTCCTGGTTGAGTGGGGGGTGTAAGGAAAAAGGTATATAAAAGATGGTCAGACTGACCCCCTAGTTGGGACACCAGGGATGACCAAATGGTGGAAACCTGAGTAAGAACAACCTTGTGGTGATCTCCACTTATTTTTTCTTTTGTCTTTGTTACCAGTCTCTATAAGGGTTTAAGTGTGTCAATGTTGGAGAATTGCTTTATCTTGTGCCAGCCTAAGGCTGAAGTCCTGCATGATCCAGGGGGTATTTTGTTATATGTCTTTGTTTCTTGTTCAGTTGCATTAATGCTTTAGTTTACTTGGATGATAAATAAAGCCTGTATGTCTCTATTTCTGTGATTCACCAATCTCCTCTGTTAAATTATGCAGCTGCCAAGAGAGAGAACCTGTTGCCTATGACTGGTGCACTTCGCACCCTAAAATTAATCCGAGGCACAGAGTACACCACTGGCCCCTGAGAAATCTGAGTCTCCTTCACAAACAAGCTTTCACTTTGTGGCAGAGGGGTTCCATTGTGCCTGAAGAGCAGAGGTGTCAACTATGGTCCTCATCTTGGAACTTTAAGTGATCTCTAGACCATCAATCATCTTGGAGATGAGGACCAAGACCTTGAATTTGATGCAATATGGACTATCAAGGCATCCAGATCTGAAAATGGTCCACCGTACAGTGTGTTACATAGCTACAGTATAGTGTTATGGTGACAAAAGGGAAGGATAATGAGGTGATAGACAAACACTGCTACCAGGCTAAAATATATGACAAATATTGGAGTGAAAGGAGGATGAAAAAGGGTAATTTGCTCTCTCTCATTAAGGGCCAGACCCTAAAATGTGCTGCCTGCTGGCAACTTCTGTTGAAGTTGAGGGGAGTTGTGGATTCTCAGCACTTCATGGGAACAAGCCTTGTGTGAGTCCATACCTCCTTGCATCCAGTCTACACTGTCTGGGTCGGCATAGTTTCTATGACTCCTTGTTCCCCTAATTAGTTGAGCTGGTTAAAACTTTTCAAACTTCAATAAAAATTTTAATTGAAATGTCAAGTTTTGATTAAAAAAATAAAGGGGGGGGGATGAATGAAAAGTTTCCCCCAAATCCTTCTGTATTTTTAAACTAGCTCCACAAAACCGAGAAAAGAGAATTAACCACTGAATTTGTTTATTACAGCATGAATGGCACATATTTAATATGCTCCCTGAAAATGTATTAATCTTCACTTTCTTAATAGAATAGTCTGGTTCCATGCAAACTAGCATAAAACATATGTATTTTAAGGAACAGGAGAAAATGCATAGGAAACTTATGTGAATTAGCTTTTCACACACAATACATTCCTACAGCAAGGACCTGTAAAGTAGCCCCTGGTTGGCTAAGGAAATTTAAAAATAAATTGATTCACCTATATTATGAATTATCCTTATGGAATCTATTGCCCTTTGTAATCTTACAGGAAAGCAAGTCTTGTCTCCTCAAAGATGGAGTCAGTACTTGCCAGAACAGTCATGGCTTTAGGTCACAATTATAATTCCTTTGCAGGAAGAGTAGATTGGGAACCAATCAACAAACATACATATCGATTTTTTTTTCAGTAAAATGCAACCTGTCTTGATGTCATTCCCCCAGACATTTCAAACTTCCTCTGACCTTGCTGGAGTGTCTGTAATTGCCACAATGTTCCGATACCTGGTGGGAGGGAGGGTGTTTTCCTCCCGTGATACCATTGTGAAAATCCCAGAAGCCTCTTGTTTTCTTGCTTACGTGTTTCTGTAATGAAATACTGCTCAACAACAAAATACATAACTTCCAGAGCAAGGTAGTTAGCATTCCACTTGGTCATTGCCTCTCACATGTCTGAATCGGTCCAGGTTTCCCCCTTTCACTGATGTGTCTTAGTTGAATCATCAGCCCTAAATAAAACTGTTTAAAAGTGTTGTGTTGCCCAAAACCACCCACATAAAGTAGAAGTAATGCAGTGATGAATCAGGCCATGTAAATATGCATAAATCCATTAGGACCTTCTGTGATGAAGGCTGATCAGAATCTAAACGTATTTGTTGACTTACAGATAATGTGTTGCATTTTGTTGCAAAGCACATTACAAAACTGGGGAAGTGTAATTATCTTTGTTGCAATGGGGAAATGTTGGGATCATCGTTAATTGTTTCAAACCCTGAACTTCATACAATCACCTTTTAAGTTATTTCCACAATATGTTGGGTTATCCTACCAAGTGCTTGATTAGTACATATTTGCACAGCAATTTTAGATATATGATGCATATTTAAATCAGGTTGGCATGTCTTTCTAAAAGATATGCTAGTAGCTCAATCAGAGATTGCCAGGTGCAATTCTATGGTTATTCAGTAGGTCAGGCTAGATGATCATTATGGACTTAAAATCTATTATAAGCGCTGCAAAAAAGTGCTCAGCATTTATTATTGACCAATTTGATACTTCTATGTGATGCTGGAACAAAATGATATTTCTACTGCTCTCATTCTTCAAGGTTGGGATTTTCAACCTAAGGGAGGTAGGCATCTGGACCCCATTGAAATGCAATGGAAGTTGGGAGCCAAACTCCCTTAGGTACATCTACACGGCAGCTGGAAAGGCGCTTCCCAGTGTGGGTAGGCAGACATGCACTAGCTCTGATTGAGCTAGTGCATTTAAAAATAGTAGTGTGGCCACAGGAACATGGACGGTGTCTCTGGCTAGCCACTGAATTCGTACCCAAGGGGGTCGGGTGGGATTGTACTTTGGCAACTAGCCTAAGTTCTTGTCTGTGCTGTTGTGGCCAAACTGCTATTTTTGCGTGCAAGCTCAATCAGAGCTTGTGTGTGTATGTCTATTCATGTTGGGAAGCATACTCCCAGATGCAGTGTTAGCATAACCTTAGTCTCCTTTGGAAATCCCAGCCCCAAAGCCCTCCTAGTTTAATTGCCAGACTATAAGCATTTGCATACCACCTGGTGACATAAGAGAATTAAATACCTCTTGTCAAATTTGCCACCCCGTCATGTTCCCTCGCATCCCTTCTGCCAGAGCCATAGAAAACCAAAAGGAAGGCAGCACTGTGGATTAACCACTCATGGATAATGTTTTACAATCACAGGAAGTAAATACTACAAGCAGACAAGTATAACTAAAGAAGGCAGAGTATATGGTGAAGCTCTGAAGTTGTCACTTCATATTCTGACTGTATATTTTATATCATAAGGGCCAATCACCCAAGCTGATGATTGCACTAATGCTTCCTCAGTCCCAACCCCATTCTTCTCCTGTCAAAAGTGTTATCTACATCTCTTGCTACCTTTTATATCCTTGTTTTCACCACCGTATGATCAAGTCTAGTTCACAGGAGAGTTAACTAACACTACCGAAAAGCGTGTCCAATCTAAAGAACTGTCTACATTAGGACTCCCAGCTTTGCCAAAACAGCTACAATTGAAACAGTATTAACTGTGTGAAGTTTCCCTTTAATAGAGCCAGAGAGAGAGAGTGAGTGCATACATACATGCAAATAATCCTTTATGTGCACTGAGTGGCACGGTATTAGTGGATGGAGATATCTGCTACTTCTACAGCCCTGTTTTGGAATAGCTCGCATGATTCTGCTTAGAGCTTTTGTCTTGGGAAATATGGCAAGGAACATTGCAGTATTTGGTCCGGGGAGGCTGACCCTCTATTACCGATCAGGGCTTCATTGTTAGACACAGTGGAAACACAGCTGTCATGCCTGCCTGTAATCAGCCAGGTGATAAACCAGAGCACTGGTTTGAACATCTGGCTTCACAATGCCCTCAAACAGCACACACACAAGCATCTTTTATACTCTGTATACTCAATTTTTCATGCATCTCCATTGCCAGGATTTTTGCTCTACTCCTTCCTCTCTGTCCTCCCACCCTCCACTTCTGTCTGTCTTCCTCCCTCTTTGATCTGTTTTTTTGGGGGGAGCGAACTAAATATGTGAAAACTTGCTGGAAGGAACATTGATCCTCTCTCAGAAACATCGTTTGAATGTTGCTGTTGCCGGCATCAGTGTCAGTCATTAATGGTCTGGCCAGCATTTGAAATCCTTTAAAACAGGAAGAGAGACGGAGACTGACAACCGTGTCTGGATCTCCCCTATAGAACAAGACAGAAAACATGGAGTAGAGGTTATATTTTAGCCCAGCAATTTGGAGCAGGTTATTTGAGCTGGAGGCCAGTGTTTTTCAAACACTCCAGATTCACTTTGAAGTACACCAATTAAGGTTTCAGATATAACGTTAACCCAGAGCACCGAGTTTTTTTTCTCTGTGCGTTGGTAGACATGTTTTTTCTTCCGTAGCCCTCATTAGAGCCTTCAGGAGCAATAGGAGAAAATGGGACATTGTTATGGCTGGCAAATTTAATAACCTTGTTACCAGTTGCGGACGATAGGGAGCAAGGGATGATTTTTTCAGTTGGAGGCTTTGAAAAGCCATTTGATTAGCAGAGTATGACTTTTAAAGAAATATCCTTTCCAAACGCAGAAGCTGGGCTGCGATGCTTAATTGGGCACCACATAGCAAGTGTGTCTCCATTGCATGACAACAGGTAGCAAAGGGCATTGTGAAACATTTAGGGAGCTGTTAGGTACTTCAGATCACAAGCCAAAAAATGTGAGTATTATCACAAGCCATGGGATAAAACTGGTGGTTCTCAGATTGGGTTCTGTGAAGCATGGACTAATCACGTGGCACTTGGAAGTGGTTCATGAAGCTACCACTAATGGTGAAACATATTATAATTTAAACCCTATAGAATAGCTGGACTGCCACGTATTTCAACTGCACATGCATCAATCTTTATGCAAAGCTCCCTTGCATTTCTATACCTTCTTGGGTTGCTACACAGTAGGGAAATATGTTAAGATAGTTTTTGTTGTTGGATATTTACACTGCTGCAAAGACTACTATGATCAAATTTGCCTGGGACACCAATAGTAGGGAACAGGAAATATGCAAGAGGACAAAGTTAAACTGCAAAGTGATCTGAAGAGATAATAGCCATGAGAACCGCAGGCCACGAGAAGATCTGATATTAATGCTAAAGTCCCTCACTTGGGGAGAGGGAAATAAACAGCACAGGTTCAAGATGAGGGGAATGTACTAGTACCCAAGCAGTTGCCACACCCACCACACTAAAGTGAGTATTTCATTTTGTCCCATTAATTTTGTCCAAATATTACTCTATGTAACCAAGCCCCCTGGGGCATGTGCAGTTGGGATTGGAAGGCTAGGACAGGAAATGATGCACAGAAGGTTCCCTTTCATGGAGGGTTGGAAGGATTAGAACCTGTCAGGGTCACCATAGGATTGATGGGGGTAGGGGCTCACCGATGAGCCTAAATACGCATTTAAACCCTTTCATTGTTGTATGTGTTTTTTCCATAAGGCTTTTATCCTAAAAGCATTTGATAGAATCTACCACTACAAATTGCTCAATATATTAAGATCTGTAGGGATTGATGGATGCGAACTCCAGCTAATAAAATAATTATACTAGCATCTGAAGGCAACTTTAAAGGGAGATGAAAATGAAAACCTAATAGAGATCAAGAGAGGAGTGAGATAAGATTTTGTAATGTCAGCAACTTTATTCAATATTTATAGCGGGTGTTTGATTAAGTTAATTGAAGAAGGTATTAAGATGAATGGAAAATGAGTGGATAACATTTGCTATGCAGATAACACAGTGCTCTTGTCTGAATTGGAAGAAGGCCTGAAGGTAGTGGAGATCATATTCTTTGCCATATTCATATACAGTCTACAGTTGATTGTGGACAAAGCAAAAACTATGGTGGTATGCAAGGATCCTGAGAAAACACACGATATTCCAGTGAATGAAACCGCCATATAGCAAATGAGAAATGATTGCTACTTAGGAAGCATTGTTACAGAAGGTGGAAGATAGGATATTGAAGCTGGCACTAGAACAGCAAGAGTGAAAGAGGTATTCTGGAAGATGTTAGAAGAATGAGGCAGAAAAAGATCTTGGATGGATGAGATATCCAGGGTGGATCGTAAGGGCTATTCATCCACAAAGAGATTAGCGGAGGATCATACAGAATGGGCTACCATGGTTGCAAACCTCTAATAATGGAGATGCCACGTAAGAAAAGCTTTACAGAGAAAACACTTATCTGAAAATAAATGTGCTGTTTGGTTCCTTGTAACCATTGGCATACACTGCTTATAGCCCTTGGAGAGAAAGGAAAGTAGATTCTTAGTCACATCTGCTGGGATAAACACAGTGAGTGCAAGCCTAAACCCATGGTCAGGAGTGAGTGGGTTGTGGGTCCCTGCCTAGAGAGCGGTGATGGCTAGAGGCCTTGGATGTGAGAGGGCATTCCTTGAGCAGACCACAGAGGGGGTCAGAGGTATAACTGTAACAGTATCTAACAGCGGTGTGTGTGCATTGCATGTGCATTTGAAAATTTGTCCCTCAAAAGTGACAACTCTTGCAGAAATTCAGCCTCAAAACACTTTAAAGGGTTTTTCATCTTGCTCCCATATTACGAAGGTCTCTCCTTTGCAAGCAGTGTGTGATATTCTATACTATGAGCATGAAGTGGTGTGGGGAAAGCCAAAGCTGGCAGGTGGTCTATCCCATACTGCTTTATTATACCTGCTGATAATCTGATTTATTTTTTTAGTGAGAGGCATCTAACAAGCATATCTGTACAGTGCCATGCGACACAGGTAGCTGCCTGAGTACAATCCCGCCCGACCCCCTGGGTATGTACTTGGGCATCTAGCCCAGCGTATCTCAAATGTGGCCACCAGTGGCTTTTCTTGTGGCTACAGCCTCCTGGACTATTATGGGGCGGGAGAGCAGAGCAGCGGCCCCTTCCCCTCCTGGTACTCCTGGATGCACTGCCTTGGTGTTGGTTGCTGGGGCTGCCAGCAGGGGTTGCCCCCCTTCCCTCCCCCGGAGACACCTGGGACACAACGCTGGAGAAGCAGACAGCCGGTGAGTTCCCCACCTTCCCAGGTGCGGTGGGGCTGAGGCTTTGAACTTCAGCCCTGAGGTTACGGGGGGAGGGGAGGGCAGGCTCTGGCCACGAGGCTCCGGGCTCCAGCCCTGGGCTCCCGGCTGTGCAGCTTCAGGCTGCAGCCCCTGGCTGCCTCCCTTGGCCCTCCTCCCCCCCTCTCCCCCCCACCCCATTAAGGGGGGGTTTGTCCCCAGGTTTGCCAGGGCTGAGTAAGTCTGCTGTGAAAAGTGATATATGTATGTTTAATATCACTTTTCCCAACAGGCTTATTAGCTAGCAATAAATAAATTACAATGATTTGGATGTGTATATGTGCATATTTATTTTTTCCTAAAGCTAATTAAGTATTTTAGGGAAAAGTGTGAGAGCGGACACCAGCACTCTGAGGCCACCAAAAACTTTGTCCCGAGAACCCCTGATCTAGCTTGAGCTGATGTCTGTGCTACCCTGCCGACACACTGCTATTTTTAGGTGCTAGCTCCAGCAGAGCTAGTGCAGGTACATCTATGAGAGCTGGGAGATGTGCTGTACACTTAGGGCTTTCAGAGATTGGTTTATTCACTCTTGTGTATTGTTTCTTGCAATTTAACTGGGATCAAAACTGGGGACAGCACCACCAGTAAAGGGGGACAGCAAATGTAAGGGAGAGCAGAGCTTAACAGCAAAGCAAGGAGCCTGTACAGAGGGAAAAATCACCACCTCAGTGCACTTTCCTCCCACCCATGTTTGTGAGCAGAAACTCCCCTCTGTTCTCAGACGTGGCAGAGGAGCAGGGGGACTGTTGATGCAGTTGGAATCTTTTAATGTATGTATCCTTTGTTCATAATTCTTATTGATCAAAGCAGTTTTATTATAGCCGGTAAAATTAAATAAAGAAAAAAACTGAGTCCAGAACAAATAGGCTGCTGCAAATAATCCCTGAAAACTCAGTAGTAATTTGTGCCAGGCAATTGTAGAACAAATTTGTTCTCGGAGTCTACATTTAGGCAGTTGGCCAGGAACAGATATAAATCATCTGTGTGTCTGTTTTCCTTCATTATCACTCTGGCCCTTTTCAGATCTGGGGGTTATCAAATAACATATGTTGGGGGATGTGAACAATTGTCCTTTTGAGTCATGTGATTTTTACAGTAGAAGATGAAATGCCAGCAGCTAAAGCAATGACACATCCATTTCTGTGACTTCCTGCAGGGATTAGACATAGGATTCGACTCTATGGTGTTCTGCTCAGTAGCTTAACTTTTCTGCTAAAATGATCATCAGTCTAACAGTTAATATTGATATTTATGGGTAGGATTTTTCAAAAACAACTAAGTGACTTAACTCATTGAAAGATATTGGGACTTGTGTTCCTAAATCACTTAAATGCTTTTGCAAATCTCATCCGATATTGACATCATTGGCTTCCAAGGTTAATACCACATTGAGATGAATGAGACAGCATGCCCCTCCCATAGAGATTTTGTTTCAGGCAGTCTGACTGCAATCTTGGGACAATAGCACTGCAGTGGGTCACATTCAAAAGGTTTTCATTACTGCCAGAAAGGTTTTTTAAGTTATATGTTTAATTGTAAAGTTTTATTTAATTTTCTAAAAAGAAACTTAAAAGTTTAGCTTCTGCGAACCTGATGGAGCCACAGTAGAAGTGTTAGTGTGTCACAATGTCAAATTACTGGTTCAGTTAGACCCCAGATCCAAGTCTATGTAGATGAAAAACAGACAAGAGTGGTTTCAAGTGAAATAATCTCAGCCCCAAGGAATCAATTGATTGTGAATGGCTTATTAATACTGGTCCCTTCCCCTGAGGATCTAAAAGGAACCACACTTTTGCATACTGTTGTCATCCGTGATCAGAATGGGTGGTTTTCATGCATATCTGATACTGGATATTTTTATGCAGCGTTGCTGTCCCTCAGTACAATCCATTTTACTATAAAACCCCATACTGTCCCTGCATCGCTTAAACACATTGCTTGCTTTGCTTATTCAGTTATGTATTCTCCTGTCGTGTGGGAAGTGAGACACCGTTTTGCACCATGTCCACTAATTAATATACGAGTGATTCATTTTCCTTTCTAGAAGGCTTTCTCTTAATCACTGAAATGCGTTGCTCATCTAGATGACTAGTTGTTGGCTCTCAAACATCTTATTATCCATTAGGGAATGTCAGTATCTTACTATGTTTGTTACTTCTGTATTTCAATACCAAAACTTTGTCCTTCCCCCCCCCACCTCCTTACAAACTTTACATTACATGAGAAGACCTCCAAGATTTTGAGAAGTCTGTCAGTCAAGACCAGCATATTTATCATACTACCTTTGTGATATTAGTAAAACCTTGCTCTCCTATTCTATATAAGATGTGCCTATCAGAAAACATAATACATCTTATATTTAATTATGAAATGGTAAAATACCAAGGGACTGCTTCTACTCCCAATGTGGCAAAAATCCCATTCCCTCCAACGGGGACAAGATCAGGCCTTAAATCTGTTTAACGGCTACAGTTGTCTATAGTGCCAATTGCCTACATTATTGTTCATACAGTATTATAGTACTAAAAGTAGGTCTGATTCTGCAAACTGCAGACTTTAATAAGAATTAAGGATGCACAGCAAGTACTTGGTCCAATAATATTTGGTGCTATCTGAATGCATGAAATAATCATCTGCAAGAAACCCACAGATACAGTGCAATAGCAGCTGCTTTTGCTTCCATACCCATCGCAGAGTGCTGTAAGCTTGCACAGTGTTACTATTGTGCTTTTGCTTGTAAAAGGAAGAATAGTGCAGAAAGTTAAGGGAGCTTTCAAATCACAGAGAAGGCAGTGTTGCCAACTTTTGTGATTTTACTACAACTCTCAGGACATTTAGCATTTTTATTTTAAAGCCCCAGCTCTTGGAGTCATGTGATTACATGAAACTCTGAACTTCCATTAAAAATATCTAGCCCCTCCATGGTTGCAGAAAGAAGCTAGGAAATATGAATGCTAAAGGCTCAAAATCTATAGACAAATAAAGATCCCAAATGTATTAATTTTCAAAATCTCCTGATTTTGGGGGCGGGGATGGGACCCTGACTCAGGATTTTTAAATGCTTGGATTTGGCAAGAGAATGTGTTATAGTGGTTAGAGTGGGGACTAGGTCTCAGGACTTATGGATTCTATTCCTGGCTTTGCCACCAAAGTGTCCTTAGTTATATCAATTTCTCAATATGGCTAAATTTATCCAGCTGTAAAATGGGTGTAATCATACTTTTCTACGTCCACTGTGGTGGTTTGAGGCTTATTTAATGTGTATTAAACACTATACAGGAAAAAATGCTTTTTATAATATGTGATAAAAATGGAAAGCATTACTTGGTAAAACATTGCAAATGTAAAAGATTAACTATTTTTCAGAAAAAGGAAACAGGCTGTTGTATCTTCCCTGAACTCTATAATCTAGATGATGTAAAACAGCAGAGTTTAGATCTTACAAAAAGAATTGCAGTCAAAAGTAATTTAATACAATGGCTGAAAACTGGAGGAAAAAGTCTCCCAATATTTAACTAAAAGGATATTTAAAGTTAAAGAAAATTATAGACTGAGTACATATGTATTAAGGAATATTAAACTGTGGAATGACACACCACGTAAGGAGAGCACTGCGAGCAGACAAAAAGATGATAAATGCTGAGATTTCTGTCGAAATAAAGGTAAAAGGGAAACTGAACAGTGGGGGATGCATCTTGCAAAGCACTTTGTCTTCATCTCAATTCTATTATACGGCTCAAATATCAAATGAATGCTTAAAACTTTTAAAAAAATGCTGTTGCTTTTTAAATGAGAAGTCTGACATTTTAAAGGTCATCCTTTGGGAGGGGGGGTAAATCCCTGGATAAGTAAAGGCAATCAAAGTCCATTGTAAATGGTCTGGAGTGTCCTTTATCATATAGCAAATTATTGCCTAATTGGTTGGAAGTCTGTTTCTGTAAACTTGTTCCCTAATAAGGCAGGTTTAGAATATGCAGACATACTAGGAATAATAGGATTTGGTATTTAGTATGGGTCATAGTTACAGGGCTAGCTGCAGCTTTGTCCCCTTTGTGCTCTCTTTTAGTGCACCCCCTCAAGCCTTTACCTATATCAGGGCAGAATTCCCAATTTCCCCCCTCTTAGATTGGGCCCTGGGCTGAAGTTACCCATGTATCATCTGTGCTTACCTAGTACACCGCTACCTCGATATAATGCGACCCGATATAACATGAATTCGGATATAATGCGGTAAAGCAGTGCTCCGGGGAGGGGCGGGGCTGCGCACTCCGGTGGATCAAAGCAAGTTCAATATAATGTGGTTTCACCGATAACGCGGTAAGATTTTTTGGCTCCCGAGAACAGCGTTATATCGAGGTAGCGGTGTATGTCTGAGTTTGGCACTGGTGGCTCTTCCCTTCGGGAGTCTGACCAGTGGTGACTACAGTGATGAAATGGAGATAGTCTTCTTAAATCAAAAACATTGTTTATATTGCAGTAGGAACAAACCATGGGAGAAAGAGAAATAGTTTTAAAGCAATAAACAGTCTATGCACAAGTCTATCTCACTAAAGCCCTACCATCCCCTGATGGTAACCTAGGCAGGCCTAACTTCGTCAGGCACCCCATTGTGCTCTGGTTCCCCTGAACAACTACCGCCTCTCTTTAGCGTTTTTTAAACTCCCAGTGTTCTTTTGGTCGTCTTTGTTCATGGGCTTTGGCTCTTCTGGTCAAAACGAGTTCTGTACATTGGCTGAAGGTGGAGGTAAAATCAACAAAGCTAATGAAGCTGGTGTTGTCTCTTAACAGCTCTTAGGTTTCTGCTGAGAAGTGGCTTATCTTGAGCCATTCTTTCCCCTTCCCTTTTGTGACAGACCCCTATTAAATTAAATCAATATATTTATACAGGGAACATCCCAATAATGGAGTCAACATACAGTATTCCTAAATCATTACAGAACAGCACCAAATCTGTAAATGTATGAAACGAATGAATGAGTTTTCTTTTCCCTTCACCCTGCCCACAATCCCCAATGCCTTCTGTGATTTTATTATTCATGGTATGGAAGTGCTATATTGTCCCTTTGACCTGAAATTTGGATACAGGGCTAACTCTGAATTCCTCACATGTAAAACCCCTTGGCTCTTGTATAGCACAACAATGTGTAATGAATGCCTTTCCCATTGAAACTGCTTCGTTACAGAGACTCAGCGTAGCCGCTGCCACAACACGTGCAGGTTGTGTCTGTGGTGTGGCAGAGGCTAAAAGATCCTTCTCTACTGTGCGTGACCAGTGGAACTGTTCCAGGTGGGGAACCTTCTGACTGGTCATTTCATACTGCCTTTCCCAGACAACTGTTTCTCACTGCAAGGAAATTTCAGTATGCTCTGTAGAGAAGATTAATGACATTTGGAATAGCCTCTCTTCAGCTAGGGTGGAAATATCAGGCAGGAATAAACACACACCATCTCTCTGCATGAGACGATATCCAGTCGCCCTATCAGCGGGCTAATATATACAGAGCGTAACCCATACAACCAGCTGTGTATGAAATCCGTGCCACCTTGATTGCCAAAACCTTGGAATGCCTAGCCCTTTAATGGAAGGGACTGTTAATTATTTTGTGAAGGGAGGCTAAATTGCCAGCTATCTGCAAACAGGCCCTATTACACCTTGCTGTGTTGTGATAAAGTATACATTTCTTTATGCTGATCAGAATATAGCGGATTTTAAGTGGGCAGTACAGGATTTATGATGTCCTTAACTATTCATTTCCTTGTACTCAGGTTTTGTAAATGTTGTCAGCTCAGTGCAGTGTTGTCACTTTAGCAAGCTTAAGTGTTTTTTTAAACAAAGTTTTTTTGTTTTTAATTTCCTAGATTGTTTTTATATCTTTTGTGTCTGTAGGTAAATGCTGACAGGAGACAAAAAGTTCAAGCCTAGGTATCTAAGTAAGTCACCTAATTTTGAGATCTCCTGAGAACTCCCAGTAATTTCAATGATAACTGTATGCATTCAGCCACTTTGAAAATCAAGCCACTGCTGTTAAGGTGCTGAAATATGGATATAGCTGCCTAAATTTAGGCACCCAGTGTTGTCCAGCAGGGTAGACAAAGAATAAAGGAGGGCCCAGAGGTAGTTATGTTTCTATTTAAACGTTCAATATGGTTCAGTTTAGACACATGTGGCAGTCTAGATTTGGCTGTTTCCTGAACTGCTTTTCCCATTGTTCGTTTGACTGTGACGTGAGCCGATAAACCCTCTCTACTAGGAGACTGGGGAAAACCCCGATATGAACAGATCATTGTGTGTCGCAGTTAGTCAGTCTTGCTCTTGACGGAGTGAACCTACTTCTCCAAAGAGGTCACATCTCAATATTAATGAATTTCCTATCCCTAAAAGACAAAGGGGTTGATCCAACATCACACAAAACGAATGCCGTGCCCTGGTGTTTAGCATTTCAAGGAAATGTGGTGATGCCACAAGGGTTCTGTTCTCCAAGCAAATGACCCTAGATCCATGTATACAGAATTTGGGGCAGCACGCCCATTAACACAATGCATCATTTAGGTTTCTGTTAGAAGTCTCTAGCAGAGTGTAACAAAACTCTGCTGCAAATGTTCCCCTTCACTGATGTTTCAGCTCTTTGAAAGATAACGTGACTAATTCAGATTTCCCTTTAATAAGAAGCTATATTACATTTTTTGCAGAGTGAGCATCCAGCATTTCAGTACACTGATCAGAAATGCATCTTAGTGAACACAATTTTTAACACACACTGCACTTCCCACAACTTGTTTACATCCTTTTAGATTTGTGTGTGTTTGAATAAAAGCACCAGTGATTCCTATGTTCAGATTGCTTGCCTGGCTGAAAATTCCTGGAAAATTTGGTTGGTTTTTCCTTTTTACTGTAGAAAGATTTTAATGATTTTCTTACCAAAGCAAGGGGAAAGGGAACAAAAGCTGCTTTAATTGAGTTTTAACATTTGGCAATTGCAATATCTTCTGTATATTCTAACTGCAGCTGGTCTCTGTTAGTTTTGTCCTGATCACAGTCCACATGAAAATCACTTAGTTACCTACTTTACAGGACTATTTTGAAAACTAATGTTTGTACAGACCTTTAAAGAGAAATTCGTTTTTTCAAATCCTTCCCCAATCTGTTTGTTTTAATATGCGATTATAAGCTCACAAAGCTTGATTGGAATTGTTTTTCACTGCATTTCAATATGCAGTCCCCTAGTTAGACGCATATTCCCCAGTGTGTATCTGCAGCATCAAGCACTTCGATATAATGTTAAAAAAATCACAGTATAAACTAGGACTTGAGGGAGGAAGTTGCCAACAAGTGTCAGTGGCTCATGATGTCCGTGCTGCTTGCATATTGCTAAATGGGATGGGAGGTCTATGTAGATCCTGGGTGGAAGGGAGTGATGTCCTGCTATGGTAAAAGGTTCAGAATCATTGAATTAGCATATAGTGGGCATACAGCGTACTAATGTCAATTACTTGTCATTTTGCTTCTGAAGAGAGATTCTTTTGACTTGATCACTGCACTGGGCCTCTCTGAGTTCTAAATCCATGAGGAGTTTGAAGATTTTAAAGAAAGATGCTTTGATGTTATCAAATCTTAAAGGAGAGAGCAGTGGTGTGTGTGTGTGGGGGGGAGGGGGGGATGGACTAGAGACAGTTATTCACATAATTAGCTAGTTCAAAACAATTTAATCAAACTTTCAAAAACCAGTCTACTGTGGGCTAACAGCCAGAGTTTGTGATCTCAGCCCAAGGGCCAAGTGTTTTGGAAACCTTGTCCTTGCCCTCCCCCAGCCCCTTAAGTCCCATTGGAACACGGGGAGAGTTGGTGGCCATAATGTCCAGACTTGTATCTCATGTCTCATTTAGTACAAGATCCTTCTCTTTGGCCTTGACAAATACATTCTTGCCCTGCTCGCATCCATTCAGAATGCTGCTGCAAAGATCATTTTCATAACCTGTCGATTTGACCATATGACTCCCCTCCTAGAATCCTTCCACTGGCCCCCCCTTCTCTATCATAGCAAATATAAGCTGCTTGTCTTCACTTGCAGGGCCCTCATGGACTAGCCCCATACTGCCTCTCATCTTTCATTCAGTGTCAAAATGTCAGCTCCTGCCTCTGCTGGGCCCATGATGCCAGCCTCCATCAACCATTTGTTACATTTTCATACAGGTACCTTTGTGCTTTCTCCCATGCTGCCCCACGCTTGGGAGGAGCTCACCATAAGCTTCCATGAAGCGACCTCATTATCCACCTTCAAATCCGTACTCAAAGCTCTCCTCTGCCATGAGTCCTACACAAAAACTTGACCACAGTAGGCTGTTGGGGTGCAGACCGCTGCCAAACATGCTGGCCAATATAGTTTCCTTGTACTCCTCCATCTGTCTGTACCTATCTGTTGTTGCATGTCTTATACTTCGCTCTTTGGGGCAGGGGTTGTGTTTTTACAGCACATCACACAGTGGAGTCTTGGTCCACACCTAGGGCTCCTAGGTGTGATGGTAATCAAATAACAACAACAGAGGCTGAGAGAAGGGGCAGGGACAAGTGAGCATGCAGCCCGGATGGCTCAGTGCTGAGGATGCATGTGACGAGCGGAGATGGAGTGGGGAGAGATGAGGTGGCAGGCCAGTAGTGTGGGGTTGTTCATAGATTTAAGGCCAGAAGGGACCGCTCTGATTGTGTAGTCTGACGTGCTGCGTAACACAGGCCACAGAGCCTCACCCTGCAATTCTTGTGAGCATGTTTTCAGACATCCAGTCCTGAGGTGAAGACTTCACGTGATGGAAGATCCATCTTGCCTGATGGAAAGCATTGGGTGGGCTAAGGAGGAACTTCAGGACCAGGGAGTTAGGGTGGCTGGGTTTGTGTACTGACTCTGCCACTGACTCACTATGTGACATTGAGAAATACACCACCCACGTCTCCAGAATAAGTTCTTAAATAATTCGAGTGCATCGTTTGGGGACATAAAACATTATGGAATAAAACAAAGTCTGTGACCAAGTCTGAATTTGTTCAGGACTTCATAGGTCTTGAGGTTTAATGGTGAAGCATAGAGCGGAGACTGGGAGCATCTCCTCATCCTGCACAGGTTTGAATGTTAAGAGTCCCTTGGGGTTTTGAACTTTTTCTATGTGATCAGTTATGCTGGCAGATACTGAGTATGTTGCTGCTGCCTACATAGGCTTAATAGCTACAGTGATGAGATAAAAGGGTTATATCTTTATAGACAATGTTGAGATAGTGCGGGAGAAAATGTGAGTTCAGCAAAAGCTAAGTAGCACAGAGCATTAAAAATTCACAACGGCTACTCTGAAATTTGTTCTCAAAGAGAAATGTTTTCATATGCTGTGGCAGTAGGACATATGAGGGGTGTGTGAGAGTCTATATGATCTGTTCGTTTCCAGTATTCTGAAACTGTCCTTGTGCTCTAATGAACAAATCATCCCCTCGGTTATTCCCCATGGAAGAGATGAAAGGAGAGGAAAACTCGTATTCTTTTGACCCACATGATAGCAACCAGAGTGGTGGTCTGTCAACACAGCACCGCCTCTCTCCTTCCTCCCAATTGTTATATGCACAATCACTGTGCATTGGTGGCTCCATTGGTTTGGTAGGAAAAAGGCAATGTCATGACTTGGTAATGGGGGAATGCAACTAGATGAGTCAGAACATTACGACACAGAGCAGGAGTATCTATAAAGGAATTGGCTATGTTGTGTCCCTTTTTCTGTCCTCCCATGGCACATGGGGTATCGGTGCCTTCTACTGGAAGGAAAGTCAAAACTTTTCAAATAGGCTTGGTTATGTTGCCCACTAGTGTCCGATCCTACAAAGGATATATCAACTCTGAAGAAGTCAATAAGCTGTGGATAGGTGCTTTCCCTGAATTGTGTAAAAGTCCAGTGAAGTAAAATATTCTCTTCAGACTTGTTTCACTTTTCCCATCTCTGACAGATGGTTAATCAGTTTGAGCATTCAGTTTCCTTCCTGCCCTATTATGTGCCAGTGAAAAGTAACTTTTGTTTGAGCAGTAAAACTGACTACAGTGGGAGGATAGGAATCGTCTTGTAATATTACAGCAATGTTACGGTATCTCAGTCACGGTAATGACCAGTGAAATGCATTTGAAAAGTGCTTTTAAATGCGAGTCAAATGGCTGTTTCCAGATGCAAGTTGAAAAATAAATCTGCCATAGCAAACAGCTTAGTCTGAAGTGTTTTTAGTGTTTCATACTCAACCTTTAGACAAAAAGTGATGGTGAGGTTTGTGCCTCTGACACTATCATTCGAGCTCGTCAGAAAACTGTTTATTTGGAGAGGGGGGATGCCAAGAATTTTAACAAAAATAAAAATGTTGAGTTTCCATTAAAAATCTGAAAAACCTGAAAATTAATTTTTTTAGGGTTTGGGTTTTTAGTTTTCAAATGAAAAATAAAAAATGTTGAGGAAAACAGTCACTTCCTGAAAAAAAACAACACATTCTTTTAAAGTCATTGAAAATATCTTTGATGGTAAATATTTGAGCAGCCCTAATTTTCATGTCTTTCAGACTTACAGTCTCCACCTAGGCTTAGCCAGAGATAAATGGTTCAATGAAAAATACTGGTCCCCAAGAATGTCCTGGTGCTGCTGCTGGTGGGAATTTGGCTGCTTGGAGGTGGGGGGAATACAGGGTACAGCTGGCAAATAATTTTGGCACCCCCCTTCAGAACATGAGGCTTGGACTGGGCCATACTTTCAATCATGCTTATTTCATACTCTTCATCCCAAGAGGTGTCCCATTACTCTTGGGGTTAAATCTATGTACAAAGTACTGTGACATTGCACTCCATATGGTTTTATGAAAATATGCTCATGAGTGTGAATATAATGTAACTGGAATATGCTTCATGCAAAAGGTCTCTTGTAAGTTATCATTACAAAGCTTATAATCTACTGAGTGTGTTCATCCTATTTGTATGAATGTATCATTCTTGTAAGTGAAACTAGGAATATAAAATATAACTCTGAGGTCCTATTGTAGTTATGCAAAGTGTGGGCCATTAATGGTGGTTTAGAATCTTGATGGTCCCATCAACTAGGACAATTGACTGTGGATGGCTTTGTTTACTTGCAAGCCTTCCTGTGAGTCAGGCCAGGAAGAATGAAGGCGTGGGGTCTCACAGGACATGTGACCATGTTACCTGGTACTGGAATCCATCTTAGACCTGGTGCTTTTTCATTTAGAAGGAGGGATGGGGACCCAGAGAGACAAAAGATTCCTGCCTTGTGCCAAAGCTATAAAAGGAGGTGGAAGAGAACAAAGGAGGTTCCAGTCATGAGAAATCCCCTAGTTACCACCTGAGCTGGAGCTAACAAGAACTTTACCAGGGGAAAGGATTGGGCCCAGACTAAGAAGGAGTGCAGTCTGTGAAAGAAGCTTATTGGAACATCTCTGAGGGTGAGATTTTATCTGTATTAAGTTTCCTACTGTATTAGGCTTAGACTTGCGTGTTTTGTTTTATTTTGCTTGATAGCTTACTTTGTTCTCTCTCTTATTACTTGGAACCACTTAAATCATACTTTTTATATTTAATAAAATCACTTTTGCTTATTATTGAACCCAGAGTTAGTGACTAATACCTGAGGGAGCAAACAGCTGTGCATATCTCTCTATCAATGTTATAGAAGGTGGACAATTTGAGTTTACCCTTTATAAGCTGTATACAGAGTAAAACTGATTTATTTGGGGTTT
The DNA here is from genome assembly GCF_028017835.1 of Emys orbicularis. Classification (NCBI taxonomy): domain Eukaryota; kingdom Metazoa; phylum Chordata; order Testudines; family Emydidae; genus Emys; species Emys orbicularis. The sequence continues at coordinate 34,641,267 of NC_088696.1, forward strand.
GGATCCCATTGGGAGCTGGATGTCTGGGTGCTAGAGACAGGGACATTTGCTAAGCCATTCTCAGTTAAGTCTGCAGCTTTGGGGGACGTGGTTCAGACCTAGGTCTGTGTTTGCAGCAGACTAGTGTGTCTGGCTCAACAAGGCAGGGTTATGAAGTCCCAAGCTGGCAGGAAAAACAGGTTCAGAGGTTGTCTCAGCACATCAGGTGACAGTCCCAAGGGGGTCTCTGTGACCAAACCTGTCACAAGTACATTTAATAGAAGCTGCAAGAAATTTCAAGCTGCTTCAAGATGGGGAAATGAAAGGACCTGTAAGACAGGATTCAAAAGGAGGCCCTGGAGGGGAGATGGTGTGAGTTCTCACTGTGAAGAAGACTCTGTCATAGTCACAATGGACTAGTTGGGCAATCCAACTGCTTTGGAGAGAACGAGAGATTGAAATGGAGAAGGGATTCAGGGCCTTAGGGCACAGGTGTGAGAGGAGTTTATTTAATGTAGGCATTTGTTTTGTAATACAGTCGATTCTGCTTATTAGTAGCCCCTCAGTTCCCAGCAAAAAGTTGCTGTTATCTAGAAGTTGCCAATATGCGAAGGCACTGTTTTCAGGGGAATGCATGCAAGTATGATACATTGTTGAGCACAGTAGTTGTGAAATTGTTTATTAACTTTCCGTTCGCTACAATGTACTAAGGAAGAAAACCAAATGTAACACAAAGTAATGGATACGCGGTATAGTGTACCACAGTGCTCAGAGCAAATTTAGGAAATCTTGTCTTGCTGTGTCACAAAGACTACAGCGGTGTGCTTGCACGCGCACACACACAAAAGTGTCCGGTGTTCTTTGTTTTATGGTTTGCCATCTCCACCAGTACATTTTTCTCAGTTTTGCGTGCAGCTTTGTAACTGTTCTCAAAGCCATGATATTGGCGTATCCTGTGGAAAATGTCAACCGCAGATAGCTGTTCTGCAAGTGACGGCTTTTGGGTTTATTGTCCAATACACGACTATCCTCTTCTGGCTCATCAGCCTGAAGATGCTTTACAGATGCCACTGTCTCCAGAAGTTCAGCATCAGTGAGCTCGCCTTCTGCCTCCAAATGACTGCCAAACTCAACAATTGCCTCAGAGTCCTCTGCTGGTGGAGTTTCAGGAATTGAAACATCAGCCAGCACATTGTTGGGCCACCAGGCCAGCATTTTCTGTTGGTGGAAACTCTCCCTTTCTAAAGCAGTTTAGAACAGTCTTGGGGACAATCGTGGCCCATGACTCCTTAGTGAGATGAAGTGCATGAATCAGTTAGATTTGTTTGGCAACATCCACCGCTCATACGTGTAGGTCAGCATCAAGAGAGGCAATGATGTGTCCATTAAGATGAGCATGATAGTGACCTCTGAAGTTTTTGATGACACCCATTTCCATTGGCTGCTTGACTGAGGTCATGTTTGGAGGCAAGAATTTTAAACCAATGGGCAATAGCTCCACACACTCTGAATATAGAGGCGTATGTGGGTGTCTTGTAGGTGAAGCTCCCTGTTCCGCTCTTTAGGCACTTTTCAAACAACAAATTTGTCATCCAGGCATTTGCTGAGCTTCTATAGACGATGGGCAGCTCTGAGGGAAACAGAGAGGACACTTGCTCTTTCCAATCACCATAGGAGATCACTTCTTCATCCCATCCACATCTGCACAGCACAACAATGTGATGCAGTCCAGAGCTTTTTTCCTACCTACAAACCCTTCTTTCAGCATGTCAGGAAAGCCCCAGGAGAAGGGACCAGTCTCATTAGTGCTGAAGCTGTCATATAGCTGAAACTCCTCTAGAATGCTAGGTAGGGGTACACCCTCCATTCAGTAGCCACCAGAGGGTCAGGATCTTGTTTCTCACCATACTCCTTATGGTGAACAATGTCGTGTTGGGCTTTTCACCAACTGAGCCAGCTGTCCAAAGGGTTGCCCTCCTTCCCCTGCTCGCTGACGTGCTTTCTATTTCTCACTGACACAGAGAGTCGAGCACCTTGGCCAAGCTTATGCTGAAACCAGAGCCATAGGGCTTCACCAGTGTCTGCTTCCTTTCTGTAGCACTGACGCTTGTGGTCTTGGTTTGTGCTCCTCCCATGCTCCTGTATAATGTCATCACTGTTCTTCAGTAGGTGCAAAACAATGGACGTTGAGACACCAGCTTTCTCAGCTATTCACACTTGCTTAGCACCAGGCTCACGTTAGGGTCTCCAGAACACAAACTTTATCGGCAAGAGTCAGGTCCACACATTTGGAAGTCAGGGCATGCAGAAGAACTGCTCAGCTGCTCATGCTTGGATCCAGGAAACTGATTACAGGGGGGACCTTTCCTCTAAAAAGTTGCTGATAAGTGGGAAGCCTGGTGCCAAAATCTGAATCCTATTAACATTGATGTTAATAGGATGGGATCGGTTCCTGGCAATATGTTGTTATTCACCAGAAGTTGCTACTATCAGAATTGCTATTCAGCGGAATCTACTGTATATTGTAGTAAAATGGCAACTTTGTATGTACCACGGCCCTCTCCTGCATAGTCAGGACTGCTCAGCTGTACCCCACAGATTATAGACTGCTAAAAGAGAGATTCTTCTTTACCATAAGCGAACCTTGGTTTTTCAAGCAGGTGTTTGTGACTCCCCCCCCCCCCCCCCCCCCGCTGTTGCCATGGAGTTCTGAGTGCCTGCCATACACAGAAGAGCACTGTGTGAAGTCTGTACATTTAGCCAGCCTTTTTGAGCATATGAGCAAATAAAGAGACCTTTAAAAAGAAAAGTGAACTATGGGCCAGATATTCAGGCGAGCTCAGCACTGAAAATCGGGACCAGATTTTCAGCTCCCATTTAGACCCCAAAATAAATAGACAGATTTTCAAAAGAGCTCAGCAAGTTGTCTAGAAGTGTTGCAGTGGGAACTGCCACATGCTGAGCACTTCTGAAAGCCTGGCTCTTATTTAAGTGCTTGGAGGGGAGCCTGAGCTCCCTTGAAAATTAGGCCCACTTGTGGGAGTTGAAAATTGGGCTCTGAGAGCTGACAGAAATGCCTGGCAAGAGAAACCCAATATATAGCTACAAAATAAATGCAGTGAGAGTAGAGGGGTAACAAGCGTTCCCACTCTGCCTACCTTGACCTGAAGGGAAGACATTTAAGAGAGAGAAAGTGAAGTGTCGTATCCATCATGTTCTTGGCCTCGCTGTTAAGACCGCTTTTTAAAGAGAGTGCTGTTTTATTGATACCTTCTGCGATAGTGGTATTTGCAGTGTGGATACATGCCCACTAGACCCTGGAATGAGACCACCTAGTCATTCTACAGAGTAGGCAACTGAGCAGCTAACAGATGAAGACTGCCTTCAGTCACCAGAGACTTGGCTGGGGGGGACTGGAAGCAGTGAAAGACTTTGCTGCAATCCCCGAGCCACCCATGTTCCCCAGCAATAGGTAGTACAGAGCCAGTTTGGATCCTGCGTGATGCTGAGCTTCCTCCACTCCCTCTAAATTTTAGTGCTTTAGGCTTGAGATGTGTGAGAAGCAACATCTCCAATATAGTCAGAGACAGGGTCTAGGAGAGGCAAATAATGCTAGATTAGTACTTATTTCTGAAGTCCTGCACATCTGCAACATGTAGGGAACATGCAACATGTTAGAGAGAGTCTTTACAGTGGAAACATCTGGCCAGAGGGAAGCATGGCATAGAATGAGGGGATTCACATGATTACCATGTGCTATTTCTCTTATACACTTACCTCTGCTCTCTGGGGTACTTTGTAGTAAACATATGAGATCTGTAACCCTTGCCACCGCTCCTGTATATATATTTGGCGGGCAAGTCCCCTTTGTCAAATGAGCAAAGAGCAGGATGGTATTAAATATATGAGAGTTACCCTGTAAAATTGCTGCCAAAAAGTGAACATTAATGTTAATTTGGATCCAACTCTTAAAGCCCTTTATGGGAAGTGACTAAAGGATTTGGTTATCACCGCAGTGTTGTCATCCTACGTTCTGAAACCATCCAGTCTTTGGGAGTGCCACCATTTTCCTTGCCTTAGGTAGGCAGCTGACCAACCTTTTTCTGTGATGGCCTCTAGGGAGTGGAAACCATTCCTTCTGGAGCATCTGTCTGTCAAACACTCTCTCTCTCTCTCTCTCACACACACAACTGTTACAAGAATATACATGTACATATTGCTTCTAATGAGATATTGAAATCTAAGGAGGGGTGGCACTATACCTGTATACTATTAGATGGGTACGAAACCAGATAATAGGGATAAGTGTGTGTGTTTGTTTGCCATTTTCTTTCAAACTGGTCCAAATTCTTTGTTGCCCTTGCAGAGAAAAGAAGAGCTCTGGGTAAGCTTGAAAGCTTTTCTCTTTCAACAGCAGAAGTTGGTCCAATAAAAGATATTAACTCACTTACCTTATCTCTGTAATATCCTGGGACCAACGCGGCTACAACAACACTGCATATAAGGTTTACTCTGATCACTTTGTGCCATTCAGTTCTTTGTGGTCTAACTATGCCATCAGGATTGCTTGTTTGGCCAATGTGACTGGTCGGAGTGCTTATATCTAGGGCTGGCCGGAAAGCAAGAGAAGTCAACTAAAGGCCAGATTTTCAGAAGAGCTCAGCGCTCACTGTTGGGACCATCAGTACAGGTAGAGTAAGGCTGCAGTACCCTTGGAGGAATCCATGTAGTTCTCTTGCATTCTGCACTGTCATAGAGGCTGATTTTTAGTGGCAGATGCTGTCATTGTAAATCATACACTGTGTCTCATCAAGATATATATTGTTGTAGATCAAACTATAGTTATTCCAGCTGCAATGAAATAGCAACATCAAATAGAACAGATAGAAATGTTCTGAATGAAAAATAGCTTTTTTTCCTAAGTCACTTTTTCATAAGAAATTGTTGACACTCAGTTTATTTGCAGTTTTTCAAATCAAGATTTTTAGTGAAGCTTATAAGATAACTCAGACCTATTAAAATGTTTCTTAACTATTTTGGTAAATATCAAACATTTTTCAAAACATGAAAAATCCGTACATTTTGTAAAATGAAAACTACAGAATTTTGATTTTTTTCCATTTTGGACCAACTTCAATATCAATCAAACCTTAACAACAGCATTGCAAGACTATGTATTTCTAAAATGTTGGAATGCTACTTGAGAAGATCTGTAGTTATATCAAAGGTCTTTATTCTTAAGTCACAGACGTGGAAAGAAGCCCTTGGATTTTGTGTGTGTGCAGTCACTTAATAGCAGATACATCTTCCTGTAGGGCAGATGCTGCTTTTTTAGTTTTCAGAAATCATACTGAAGTGAATGGATGAAACATTACACAAAGGGTAGGTCTACACTTACCCGGTAGTTCGGCGGCTGGCGATCGAACTTCTGGGTTCGACTTATCGCGTCTTGTCTGGACGCGATAAATCGAACCCGGAAGTGCTCGCCGTCGACTGCGGTACTCCTGCTTGGTGAGAGGAATACCGCGGAGTCGACGGGGGAGCCTGCCTGCCGCGTGTGGACCGAGGTAAGTTCGAACTAAGGTACTTCGAACTTCAGCTACGTTATTCACGTAGCTGAAGTTGCGTACCTTAGTTCGAATTGGGGGGTTAGTGTAGACCTGGCCTAAAATCAACACACTTTACCCTAGGATGAAGTGTAATCTCAATAGGACTGAGATATTCAACTCTTGACTCCGTGATAGCAAGTAATTTCAAGCATAGAATGTGCAAAGGGTTTTGTTTTTAGTAGCCTTCAACTGTAGAATCAAGGAGATCTCAGGAGCCACCTCTCCTAATATAGGGGACATGTACAAACAAGATTTTCTCCTGTCAGATATAAAAAGAAATGTAGAACTTCTCTAATCCGAGCATAGAATTAAGAACAAGTTGGCATTTTGGCATCTCTCCATCTAGGAAACCTGCTAAATATGTGTTGAGAGAGAACACTTTGGTTGCGTAAATGAGCTCCCTTTGAAGTCAGTAAGAGCCATATACAGTACATATGGGTGGGGCAATTTGTCTTTATGCGTTCACTGAAAATAATTGTTTACATAATTTTCTATGACTTGTTGAAGCAAAGATTACCTTCAAAAACAGTTGCTGGTGAAGATTCAGTTCCTGACAAGTGAGTTTCTTGGACAGGGGCCATAGAAAATTTACAGCACTGTAGTTAATTTTAGAAATGCAAGAACTTCTTTTAGTGGGAATTTCAAGATGATTGGCTTTCAAGAAATGAAATGTTCATGTGTTCACAATTGGACTACTCAGCTCAATGGTTAAATTGAGGAAGCAAACTATTCACTTCATTGTGGAGGTTCTAATTGGCTACTCAAGTAATTTCTTCTAGTCCTGTCAGTCTCAGGACAAGTAACTGAATGTCTGATCTTATTTTTTTTTATAAATGACAATACAGGGTGTAAACTTTTCCTTGCCTTTTGACTTAGTAAGAGATCTGCGTCTTTGAATAATTTAACTTGCGTTTTTAATCTCTGTACAGCTTTCTAGTTGAATTGAAAAATGTTGACATCTATAGACACAATATGGATACTATTTCATTAGATTGTCATTCTCTAATCCTCCATAATTTGCTCATGGTCAATATACCCCAATAGTTGCCACATTATAATATCCAAGACACCACTATTATTTCCTATCCCAATCACAGCCGAAGACATTTAGGGATTTAGACACAACTCTTCTTCTGGTTTTGTTTGAAGTAGCAATTCTAATTTATCCCAACTTCAGCTCACTGGAGAAGAGGCAGGGCTGTTGCTGTTTATAACGTTACCTGCCAAGGTTATGAATGGACCTCTCACTTCTATATCAGAGAGGTGGAAATTATTATATTACAGGATACAGTAAAGAGCCTCTTCCCTCCTATTTGTGGTTCAGTCTCCATTTAGGGAACAACCTGTTTTTTCCCCATGGGTAATGGAGGCTCCCTCTTATAACCAAGAGGAAAAGAAGCCATGTGAACAACCTCAGCCTGTATTAGCTGAATCTGTGTGAACATAGACGGAGGTACACAGCTGCACCGAATCTATAACCCAAGGCTAAATTCACGTGGGTTTTAGGATCAGTGTGTATTTCACCCAGCGCTGCTGCTAAAGAATGTGGGACTGTTCTGACACACACGTTCCTAGGGTTTAGTGGTGTGCTGAGTGCTGACCTAAGTGCTGGAAATATTGGAACATGGCTGTTCCAGTCTGGTCTTGGAGCTGGGAGGGCTGCGCTTCTCCGGATCCTTCTCTCCCCAGGGTTCATAGGGTAGGATTTTCTACAGTGCTCAGTGCTGGCTTAACTGTGCTCCCGTTGATGTTAGCGGGTGTAGGGTTAGGCCAACACTGAGCACTTTTGAAAATCCTGCCCTTAAGGAAAACTTTGACTGTCTCCACCAGTAAAATATCATCTTGAAAGATCCTTCCAGCAGCTAGTGATACCAAAGTAGTGTGAATGAGGTTATAGTGTGTTTGGATTGGAGGTAAGTGTAGTTAAATTTGTGTTGTCTTTCATATTTGATCTAGGCATGCATAAAACCTGCAGAAATAGAATTTAGCCTTAAAATAAAAGCGCTTGCCAGTTTTATGGAGCATTCTGATTCTTACGTGCCTTAACTTGAGAATCTGGGGAACAGACATTTGCAACACTCTTCTGTTTTACTCAAACATGTGCCTGTTCATTACTTACCCAGGGTCTGTGTGTAATCAGCTGAATGTGGGGCATGTCCCACTCCTTTCCTATGAAATATTCATATTCAAACTAAAGAAACAAAGCACGTGAAATAGGCTGTCTAAGGTAGAGCTGGCTGAGACTGTTAAGAGGCTGTTTATCCAGCTGCTTAATAAACATGAGGCTGCAAGAGGGTTGCCTTCAAGAAGTCTGATAATAAACTGGGTATTTACAATGCAGCTGCAGCAGCTGAGATTCCCTAATGTGCAATATCTGTAGACAGAGCTGGTATTGCTGACTGTAGTTAAGGTTACCTGACTCCTCTATGCCCACCACACAATCTCTGCTGGTTTTTAAACAGACTAAAAACTATATTGGCATGTGCACAAACACCCATCAGACTCTTTATTCTTTATTTATTGGTTCAGTCTCCATTTAGGGAACATTTTTAGAAATGCTACTAGACTTGATGCAAACAACTCTTAAGCTTTCTCTCTCTAAGCCAATTTCTTACCCCCTTGATTGCATTCCATAGCCACCTCCGCTCACAGCTTCACAATTGCACTTCATGTATTGTGACTAGTCTCAGATCTGTTTGGGCCATTTCAGAGAGGACTTGCACCCAAAATTTGATGGGCGGAAAATGAGGTGCATTAGTGATGTTCGGCACCAACAACCCATGCAATTGCAGGGGGCCCTGAGGCAGTGAGGGGCCCCCCTCACATGCTCGTAGTGAAGCTGGAACATGCCCTACCTGCACAAAATGGCATCCTCCATGTGACATGACCATTTTGCAGCATGTGTGCGAGGTCACGCAGTACAGAGGGCACCATTTTGTAGAGCAAAATGGCATCCCCCACACAGGTAGCGGTCCTGGAATTGAGCTTTGCAGGTGGCCCCCCTTGGACAAATGCCACCACGGCTGCAGTGCAACAGAGTCATCAGCATCACAGCAAGATGATAGCAATGGCTTTCTTTAGTGCATGGCAGCTCAAAGCTCTGTTGCACTATGATCCCCCTACTGGGACCTCATAAGTGTCCACCAACCAAGCTTGGCTTCTGCCAGTGTCCCACCATTGCCCTCCCAATATTTCCATTCAGCGAAGGTTCCAGGGATTTCAGGACAAAACTAACCATACAAAGAAGTGGAATGCTTTAAACTGTACAGCGACCAGGCTACCCAGATGTATTTGAGCTGTATGTTCATTAATTAGCATAGATTCTTTTGTTAGTTCTTACAGTAAATTGTCAGAAGTTCTTCAGCTATTGGCTTGCAAGGGAAGGGTTAACTCCCCTCTCAGCAGAGAAACGGGTGCAGCTTTCTATCCTTGTTGCAGGGGTTGCTAGGGAGCCCAGCTATAAGGAAAATATGGCTAGGCTCAGCTGGAGGAAACTAATACGTCCCGGGGAGAGTAAGAGGACTGAGCTCTGGAGAGACATTATGTAACATAGCCTGACACACACGCACGACAGCTGCTCCTCTGTCCTCCCCATTAAGAAGGGGAATCCTTGCCTGTAACATGCCCCTTTTCTTCTGTTTTAGGAGTCAATGGGCCTGACAGCCCCATTTCAGCTACAATGAAACCTGTCTTAAATTACCAACAAAAATCAGTTCTCAAGTAGAGGTGGTTTCTTTTTACTAAACTTACATTGGAAACCTGGGAGGGGCTTTAAAGCAGTGGTGGAGGACAGGTGTAGATTTTGGCCTCATAATGCAGCAGAGAAATATAAGTTTCGGCTGCCTTTCCCACATTGTACTGAAGTAGGGTCTTCAAAAGTACCTATTATAATTACTGGGGTGTCTGAGCTCCAGACGTGAAATAAACACAGTGAGAGCTGCTTGGGAGAACAGCTGATCGTCCTATTCTAAATTCAGTTTAGTGCCCTTAATTTGACAGGGATGTCAGTTCTGCAGCATTTTCTTTGAGGAATGGTGAAGGTGAAAGAGGTATCTTGAAGCATGCCCAGAAATTGGTGAGGAACTGTCTAAGATGGTGTGCCAGAGTTTTGGACCTGCTGTTAAGAAGGCTTTCCTCCTCCCTCCCTACATCAGGGTTCTGAGAGGCCAAGGTTATCAGAAGATGACATCTATTGTACAAGATTCCTGAAGAGAAACCTGAGCATTCTTGTGTACCCCTTTGTACATTTGTACAAGAACCTCGAAAGGTAGATCAGGGAGCACGGGGAGCTAGCACATGATGGAGTGCGAGCATATGTTCTCTCTGGCTCATCCTATTTAGAAGATGGTCTGCTTTACTGAATACTAGTTGTAGCTTCTTAGTAAATTTTTGTCCGGGCTAAGGAAGAGAGAGCTGCAATAATCTAGCCTGGTCTGATGAATGTGTGAATTATTGTAGGCCCTGTCTTCATCCATGAGGCATGGACGGAGTCACTTTGTTTACTGGAGATGGGGAAAGAAGTGCTTTTGATGACTGCTATTTGTTTCCCCAGAGACAGTGAGGCATCCAGCATAAGCCAGAAGCTGAGATGTTGAGTGCTGGAGGGTTTGTGCCCTCAGTCAAGAGTGAGGTATAGTGTTTACCAGTTCCCCAGAGCATGTGCCTCTTCTCATTAGCATCACTTTGGTTTTTCCTTGGTCTTTTTCTTGTACTGCTATGTATGAGACAGCAGTACGGCACTGAATGGAAAGGCTACACAGAACGGTTTAATCAACACATAGCTGGTATTACAGCTATAATTGTACCCTTTAACATTGCACTTAGATATTGAATGGGGGTGGTGAGAGGACTGAGCTCTGAGGCTTGGTCTACACTTACCCCCCAAGTCGAAGTAAGGTACGCAAATTCAGCTACGTGAATAACGTAGCTGAATTCGACATACCTTACTTCGAACTTACTGCGGTTCAGACGCGGTCCACACGCGGCAGGCAGGCTCCCCCGTCGACTCCGCGGTACTCCTCTCGTCTAGCTGGAGTACCGCAGTCGACGGCGAGCGCTTCCTGGTTCGATTTATCGCGTCCACACCAGACGCGATAAATCGAACCCGGAACTTCGATCCCCAGCCGCCGAACTAGCGGCTGGGTGTAGACGTACCCTGAGATGCTAAGGGAATTCCCTTACCTTAAAGCTCAGAGCAGTTGCCAATCATGACTTTGGGCCTTCTGGAAAAGGATGAATGAAGACAGCTGAAAGACCATGCCTGCTCCTGCATGGTCTTTCAGCAGCACCTTGAGATGGACTGTGGGTTGAATGAAGCTGATAAGTAAAGTAGAATCAGCATGGTCGTCTTGCTTCTGTCCATCACCACGCAGTGGTCATACATCAGTGCAGCCAGAGCTTCATAGGATGCCTTCAGTGCCCTGACCTGAAGCTAAACTTGGAGGATCCAGGATATCTGCCCATTATGAAGATGCTGGAGTCCGTTTGCTAACACCTTTTTAATAATCTAGCCCAGGGGGGTGAGGTTGGAGAGTGGGCACAAGTTATCATGGTGGTTTGTGTCAGGTACTCACTAACTGAAGACAGGATGGACTCTTGCATGTTTCAGGGTGTCTGGTGGAATGGTTTACCTGACGGATATGTTGAATTTGTCAGCGGATGGTCCCAGGTATCATTTGGTTGCCTGAAGCAGTTGGCAGAAGGCCTTTTGCTTACATTGCAAGTGGTACCAAAGATTCCTGTTCTCATCTCCGATACTTTCATCTGTTGACCTGGCCAAATCTGACTATGTGGTTAGTGTACAGTGCAAATTTGGGCTCAGGGCCACAGACCATTTTTCCCAAGCAAGATGATGTGCCACACTTCCAGCAGGGCACATCTGTGAGATGAACCATTTTGCATTGCAGAAGCAGTAAAATAGCCATGGTCCAATTCTCGGAGCATACTGTAACTTTGGATGGATGGCAGTTTTGGGGGAAATTCCATTAAAAGCTACATGGGAAAAATTGTAGAACTGATGAACAAAATTAAATATGCTTCTGTGATTCCCAGAACTCCTCTGTTTATGAATATCCATAAATGGCTACCTTTGAGGTGAATTAATTCTAGCCTTAATGTTTCCTCAACACATGAGCACACACACTGTTGCTGTCACTGCTCTGGCATTCAGTAATTTAATGTAGTTCTCAAAATGTTAATACATTCCTTCAAAACCTTTCTTTTCCATTTGGTTCACAGGATGCAGTACCTCTTATTCCGAATATTAATTGCTGAGTTCCTAAAGGAGAAAAGAAATGTACTATTCTCTTTTAGCCGTGTCCTCATTTTTTTCAGATTTTGCCATCAAAATGAGAGGCAGTTTCTGATATGAAAAGTGCTTACAACCAGGCTTGAGCTGAGATTCTCATTGCTGTAGAATTCAGTGTTCTCTTATTGACCACAAACTGTGCTGTCCTTGTGCTTTATTTCCACTTTAGACCAAATATTTAGACAGGCTGTCATTAAAGTGTGCGGTTTGAATGGATTCGTATCATGGTAGGCTCATTGCTGTTTTTAGATGCTGAGGTTCAGAAATCTGAAAAAAATGAACTGACACAAAAAAGAATTCCGGGACAGAGGAATCAGTCTGAAGTGATATTCTCATAGTGGTACAGGAGCAGAACTTCACACACAGTAATTTCTGTATGATGATAAATAGGTAATTTAGGTCTATATAAACCATCCTTTTAACCAATTTTTTTTAAAGTCAGAGATTCGTAGATTCCAGGGCCAGATGGGACCACTGTGATTAAATATCTAGTCTGACCTTCTGTGTTACACATGCCATAGAACTTCCCCAAAATAATCCCTAGAGCAGATCTTTTTGAACAACATCCAAACCTGATTTTAAAATGGTCAGTGATGGAGAATCCACCACAACCCTTGGTTAAATTGTTCCAATGGTTAATTACTCTCACCATTGAAAATTGATGCTTTATGTGATATACCAAGGTGCAGTCCAGACCACTGAGGGGCTTTGTCACCCCTGCCCTGCCACCATGCGTGCCTTACAATACTTTGATGGTGGTAGCTCCCACCTGGGCCTCCCACAAATAGCATTCCAGAATGCAAGTCTCACCCTGAGTGTCTGTGTGTAACTGCAGCCTGCCAGCCACACTTGGGTTACGGTCTCACCTGCCTTGGTTACACTGCAGTGACCCCTACACACTCTAGTCCTGGATCTTCCCCCCCAAATTGTATGTCTTGTAATGCCCATCCCTTTCCTGGACAGTCCAAATATATTAAGTCCATTGTTCCTTTAAGGGAATAATATACACCAGTTTATCACCTTAAATGGAGTTATCCAGACACTTTAATTTAAACAACCTGGATTAGATAAAACAATAAAACAAGTTTAACAACTACAAAGAGAGATTTTAAGTGAGTACAAGTTTCAGTCCCTCTTTGAAAAAAGGATTTCCAGTTGAGAACCAAGAGACAGGAAGTCTGGTGGAAGAAGGAGACCTCATTCTGTTTCTTTGCTAAGATGCAGATCTCATTGTCCCTGCCCCCCCCGTTTTTGCCAAAGAATGGCCACTTGTTAGGTGATGGCCTATCAGCTTTGTTGACACCTGGCTGGGCACCAGCTTGCCCTTTGTCTTTGAGTAACTAGTTTAACCACTTTCCAGACGTATCTGGGAAACACCCTTTAGCCATGAGTTCAGCTTATGTTCATAACTTTACACAAAAAGTTCCAACATGCATTTTACCATGATGTTGATTAAGTTATGAGTTTTCAAAGGATACCTCACAAGGCATGCCTTGTACAAAGATTATTACAGTAGTGTGTAGGGTGTGAATACAGGGGTGCATTCCGTCACATCTTATTTCCAGTCTGAATTTTTCTAGCTTCAACTTCCAGCCATTACATTATTATACCTTTCTCGGCTAGATTGAAGTGCCCATTATTAAATAATTTCCCCCCAAGTAGATACTTATAGACAGTAATAAAGTCACCCCTTTAACCTCCTGTTTGTTGAGCTAAATAGATAGAGGTTTTTGAGTCTATCACTATAAGGCATGTTTTCTAATCCTTTAATCATTCTCTGAATCCTCTTCCTGTGTCAACATCCTTCATGAATCGTGGGCACCAGAACTGGACACAGTTTTCCAGCACTGGTCAAACCAGTGCCCGATACTGAGGTAAAATAGCCTCTTTACTCCTACTTGACATTCCCCTGTTTATGCATCCCAGGATTGCATTCGCTCTTTTGGCCACAGCATCACACTGAATATCCCAGCTCATGTTCAGCTGATTATCTGCCATGACCCTCAAATATTTTTCAGAGTCATTGCTTCCCAGGGTAGAGTCCCCCCATCCTATAAGTATGGCTTGCACTCTTTGTGCTAGATGTATACATTTACATTTATCCATATTAAAAAGCATATTGTTTGCTTGAGTGCAGTTTACTAAGCAATCCAGATTGCCTTGAATCAGTGACCTGTCCTCTTCACTATTTACCATTCCATTTTTTATATCATCTGCAACTTTATCAGTGATGATTTTGTGATTTCTTCCAGGTCATTGACAATAATGTTAAATAGCACAGGGCCAAGAACCAATCTGCGGGACTTCACTGGAAATATACCTGCTCAGTGATGATTCCCCATTTACAGTTACATTTTGAGACCTATCAGTTAACTAGTTTTAAATCCATTTAATGTGTGCCATGTTAATTTTATATCATTCTAGTTTTTAATCTAAATATTGTGTGGTACCATTGTAACGGAGTGTGGGGGAGTCAGGGCCCTGCACCCCCCACTTCCTGAGATTCACCGTGACTCTCAACCAGCCAGAAAAACAGAAGGTTTATTAGATGACAGGAATACAGTCCAAAACAGAGCTTGTAGGAACAGGAAACAGGACCACTCAGGCAGGTCCATCCTGGGGGGTAGGGAGCCCAGATCCCGGTGCTGGGCCTCCCTCTGTTTCCCCAGCCAGCTCCAAACTGAAAAACCCTCTCCAGCAGTCTCACCCAGCCACACACCCCGGCTCCTCCTCCAGCCTTTGTCCAGTTTCCCAGGCAAAAGGTGTCACCTGGCCCCAACCCCTTCCTGGGCTCAGGTTACGTGCTCACGTATCATCCCTCAAGTGAAGTCACACCCTGATATCCCACCCCCATCCAGCACCAATGCAGACAGTACCAGTAAAATTCCCATGCAACATTCCCAGGTCAATACTCCCCACTCCCTACTCTGTCACAACCACGTCAAACACTTTACAGAAGTCAAAGTATATTATGTCAACACTATTATTTTAACAACAAAACTTGTAATCTTATCAAAAAAGATATCACGTTAGCATGACAGGATCTATTTTTCATAAACTCATGTTGATTTGTATTAATTACATTACCCTCCTGTAATTCTTTATTAATCAAGTCTCCTAACACCCAGTCCATTATGTGGCCCAGAATTGGTGTCAGGTTGTCAGGCTTATTACTTGTGTCATCCCATTTATCCTTTTTAAAAATTGGCACATTAGCTTTCTTCCAAACTTATGGAACTTCCCCAGTGCTACAAGACTTATTGAAAATTAGCCTTCATGGTCCAGTGAGCTCCTCGGCCAGCTCTCTTACAACTCTTGGATGCAAGTTATCTGGACATACTGATTTAAAAATGTCTATCTTTAGTAGCTGATGTTTAACATCCTCCAGAGATAGTAATGGAATGGAATGACTGTTATCACCATACGATGAGACTATATCACATGTTTTTCTCCCCCGCTGCAGAACAGAAATATTTATTGAGCACTTCTGCCTTTTCTATATTATTGTTAAGTCTACCATTTCCATCTGTGATGGTTGTTGGGGTACTCAGAACTCTGAGTTATCCCCTGCCTCCAGTGTGAGGGAGTCTTGCCTGTGCGTGGCTGGGTGTCAGTTTCCTAACACTGCCAGCCTGTCAGTCACTTACCTACCTACAGTACCTATCTATATGCAGTATTAAAAATAACTCTAGAGCACTTATAATTCTGTGAAGACAAAAAGTTTTGATATGGGGATAAAAGTTGAGAAGCAATGTAGGAATGTTAACAGACATTGCCGGATCCTCAGACTATTTCCAGTGAGAGCCAAGAATAGTTTGCCAATTACAATGGAATTATTCACTTCCCCAGATGAAGCCTTAAACTATGGACTGCCAGCCATGTGCTCTTGGTAGATGAAGTATTACTCATAATGCTAGATGGGAACTGGGGCTTAAATCACTATTCACCATCTAGGCTGACTGATGGGATCATTATTAACTGAAAGTTGCTTTCTTTCCATTTTTTGGAGGGAGGAAAAACATTAACTCTTGAAAGAAAGGGATGCATTTGTATGTTCTGAGCTAATTCCTCATTTTATCAATTCTAGGAGTGATTTTAATTGTTTATTAAATCCAGTCTTGCACAACACAATTCTACATCCTTTGCTGTGTCTACAATTTTGGACACAAACACCTTGCCAGAAAAAGGTATTACAGTAGCAAAATAGGCCCTGCAGACATAGCTTTGTTTGATCAGCTCTGTATTTATATAACAAGAGCAGTGCCTTAGAAATACTGAAGACAGACCATCCTTGATTAACTAGGGTATTCTGCTAGAAATGAATTAAAAAAAACCCTTTCATTTGCCATATGCATGTTATTTCTTCACAAGCCTTGGGACTGAATGCATGGCGGGAGGACAGATGTTTCTCCTGTAAAGAGAAAAATCCTCAGGCAGCATATTAAAGAATATGCATGGAACTGGATAGCCACACACTTCCCCACATGGCATGTTGGTGTTCTTTTCCATCACATTTTTGTAGCCATCACCAACAGAATGATTCATTGGAGGATATATTGATAGCCTTTGTGACACGTATTGCAATTTCCTGCAATATCTTTGAAAAATCTTAATGAATTAAGTGTATGTATGTTTGGGGTCCCTTGTATTAAATGAATGATTTATGTATAATTGTGGGCTGTGGTTGTATGTAACCTCTCTCTCTAGCGGGGAGATGAGATGTAACTGTTGGGAAGTGTTATGAACTTGAAAGGACTATATAGAATAATGATCAAGCCAGGAATGGACTTTTGTGGCAACCAGTGTCAAGTGGTTTGCCTGGGGAGTCTCTAGGGGGAGATGAATGCAAATTCCCCAGTTCCGGTTATGCAAAAACCCAGCCTTTTGAAGCTATGCCCAGAGGAGGGGGCCATTGTCTGCTGATCACCTGTTCCTGGAGTCTGAAGACCACAGGGCCAAGCTGTACAAAGGAAAAACTAACCCATTCAGAGAGTGCCAGTTCTGAGTTGAGGCTGTTTCGAACTTGTAACCAGAGAAAAACCCCTTTGTGGAGTTTGAAGGACTGACTCCTATTAGATCCCTTGTTGGAGTTGGGAGGTGATCTCTGGTAAGCTTATTAGCATGTGTGTTCTTTTATTGGTTTTAATGTTTTCCCTATAATGCTTTTACCTTAAGAATAAATGTGCTTGCCTAGAAAGGGCTGTGGGGTAACTCAACTGCTGGCGACTACTCTGTTCAGAAGCCTTCAAAGAGACAGCAAAGCACAAGCTGTTTAGGCCGTCTGGCTTGCTGGGAGTGTCGTAGTGCAGGTAGGGAACGGTGCAGCCTGGAAAAATCCTGGTCAGGAGGGACAGGGATGTGGGTCTCTGCCCAAGAAAGGTGATGGCTGATGAGCTAGGAGCCTAAAGGGGGTGCCTTTGGTGGACCCCAAGCGGGAAATACAAGTGCAGTTGTCCTGAGCTGTGACAGTCATGTCTCATGTTGCAGGCATTCAAAGAGATGCTTGGGGATAGGTAATTTGGTACATGGCAGGCAGAAAAACCAGTTGGAGGTATCCTGAAGAAAGAATTATTGCATTAGTACAGTGGTATACTGTACAGTATGAAGTAGAAAGCAGCTCTGCCCTCCATACACCTTAATTATGAAATAGGGGAAGTTTGATGTTTTATGTTCTTGGGGCTACAGCTCTGTCTGGATGAGTGAGAGTTGGGAGGCTGGAAGGACCATCAAAAAGCTGTGCTAACAGCAAGAAAGGAAAGACTCTTTTACAAAGAAGATAATATTAAATATAGACATTTGGTTTTAAATGTGAATGCTTGCATTGTCCATCAGCTATTGTCCAGGGAAGTAAAAAGTTTAGCATTGATCTGAATAGAGCTAAAGCCCAACTCATTACAAACTGCTTATGAATCTGTCCTTCTGGGAAACTACAAGTCTAGAGAGATAAGATACTTTGATTTCAGGCATTCAGATCAACACATAACTAAATTAGTGGCAGTGACTCCATTCATCAACATTAAGAGAAGCACACGAGCATACTAGGGCTCTCAAGCAATTAAAAAAATTAATCGCGATTCTAATAATAGAATACCATTTATTTAAATATTTTAGGATGTTTTCTACATTTTCAAATATATTGATTTCAATTACAAAACAGAATAAAAAGTGTACAGTGCTCACTTTATATTTAATTTTGATTACAAATATTTACACTGTAAAAAACAAAAGAAATAGTATTTTTCAAATCGCCATTACAAGTACTGTAGTGCAGTCTCTTTACCATGAAAGTTGAACTTACAAATGTAGAATTATGTACAAAAAATTTAATTCAAAAATAAAACAATGTAAAACTTTAGAGCCCACAAGTCCACTCAGTCCTACTTCTTGATCAGCCAATTGCTCAGACAAACAAGTTTGTATACATTTGCAGGAGATAATGCTGCCCACTTCTTGTTTACGATGTCACCTGAAAGTGAGAACAGGTGTTCTGATGGCACTGTTGTAGCTGGCGTCATAAGATATTTATGTGCCAGATGTGCTAAAGATTCATATGTCCCTTCATGCTTCAACCACCATTCCAGAGGACATGCATCTATGCTGATGACTGACACATGTTCATTTTCATTATCTGAGTCAGATGCTACCAGCAGAAGGTTGATTTTCTTTTTTTGTGCTTCAGGTTCTGAAGTTTCTGCATCAGTTTTTGCTCTTTTAAGACTTCTGAAAGAGTGCTCCACACCTTGTTCCTCTCAGATTTTGGAAGGCGCTTCAGATTCTTAAACCTTGGGTCAAGTGCTGTAGCTATCTTTAGAAATCTTGCATTGGTACCTTCTTTGCGTTTTGTCGAATCTGCAGTGAAAGTGTTCTTAAAATGAACAACATGTGCTGGGTCATCATCCGAGACTGCTAGAACATGAAATATATGGCAGAATGCAGGTAAAACAGAGCAGGAGACATACAATTCTCCCGAAGGAGTTCAGTCGCAAATTTAATTAACATATTTTTAATGAGCGCCATCAGCATGGAAGCATGTCCTCTGAATGGTGGCCGAAGCATGAAGGGGCATAAGAATGTTTAGCATATCTGGCACGGAAATACCTTGCAATGTCAGCTACAAAAGTGCCATGCAAACGCCTGTTCTCACTTTCAGGTGACATTGTAAATAAGAAGTGGGCAACATTATCTCTTGTAAATGTAAACAAACTTGTTTCTCTTAGCAATTGGCTGAATAAGAAGTAGGACTGAGTGGACTTTAGGCTCTAAACTTTTACATTTTTTTAGTGCAGTTATGTAACAAAAAATAATCTACATTTGTAAATTGCACTTTCACAATAAAGAGATGGCACTACAGTACTTGTATGAGGTGAATTGAAAAAATATTATTTATTTTATCATTTTTACAGTGCAAATATTTGTAATAAAAATAATATAAAGTGAGCACTGTACACTTTGTATTCTGTGCTGTAATTGAAATAAATATATCTGAAAATGTAGAAAACATCCATAAACATTTTTAATACATTTCAATTGGTATTCTATTGTTTAACAGCACAATTAAAACGGCGAATAATCAAGATTAATTTTTTTAATCGCAATTAATTTTGCTAAATTTTGGAGGACTTATGGATTGCCTGGTCATCTTATTTCCATGACGCATTAAAGAAAATGAGAACTCTGATCATATGCTCCATAATGAATAGACATTTGCTATAGATTCCTCGGGATTTTACATTGAGGTGGAACACCTATATTGAAGCAGTCTTATCATGACCCCGTCTTTTCAATTATTTATAACTTTGGCAAACTTTTTAGGTTAAAATGGTCTTTGGTCTTTGCCTGAGATTGATTTTTTTTTTTTTGGGCGGGGCGGCAAAGCGTGAGTAAAATGAGTTCTTTTATTTCTAAAGAGAATATTGAAAAATAGGTAACTTGCTAATGTTACATTATTTCCCAATCAGGCATCTTTAATATTGCCAGTTCTAAACTTTTGGGTGCTCAACTTTGAAACCAAAGATGTAGGAATCATTCAGGGAAATTCTATGGCCTGTGTTATGCACAGGGTCAATCTAGATAAAAATGGTCCCTGATGGTCTTAAAATCTATGAAAAGTAGAGTTACTTTAATGTAGATTTTGTATGTAAATGTAATTTTTATGTCACAATATTAATCAAAGGTGGGAACTTACTTTAAAGGTGGAAATGTCCCATATCCCTAAACAATAACTTCTACAGAGAAGAATGTAGGCTAAGTGGAATTCTAAGACTTCTGATATCATTCTGATATACACCTCTACCCCAATATAATGCTGTCCTCGGGAGCCAAAAAATCTTACCGCGTTATAGATGAAACCGCGTTATATCGAACTTGCTTTGATCCACCGGAGTGCGCAGCCCCGCCACCCCGGAGCGCTGCTTTACTGCATTATATCTGAATTCGTGTTATATCGGGTCGCGTTATATCAGGGTAGAGGTGTATTACAACACAATTCATTTGGAGAACCTGTATCTCTTGCACACAGGAGCATGTAACTAAAGGCAAGCTTCTTATATTCTTATCCATTCTTTGGTAACTTAGCAAATTTCTACTTTGTGCAACTTGCTTTTCTATGACTTTCTTGATAAGACTGTTACTAGAGTACAAAATCTTCAGAATACATCAACTCTTATCTTAACTTGTAAAGGTTGCAGAAGCGGGATATTATTACTGTGTTGGCCAGTCCTCTTTGGCCAGGATTTTCTAGCATTTTAATTTTAGCTTTCAAATCCTAGCATGGTCTTGCTTTCTCTTATCTCTGAGCTCCTCTCTCTCTCTCTCTCTCCAGACATTCTTGTCTACTGTGCTCTAGCGACATACAACCTAAGGCTGTTTTACAATTATAGATATATAGCTCAAGGATTTTTTTTTGTTACTCTGGAACACTTTCCCTGGTGTATTTTTGGATGTGTTCAAGTTTGCATTAAATAGTGACCTCTTTTCATGGGCTTTAAACTGATTTGTGTTTTATTGTATTGTAGTTATTTGGAGGTGGGTGAGGATTTTAAATAATGTTTAGTTCCAGGCTTTTCCCCCTCTCTTTGTCAAATCCCTCCTAAAGACCCACTTCTTCTGGGAGGTCCAGAAACAGCAAAAGTAAAATAACTCTCAGCTCCTCCTTCCTTTAGGTCTCTCTCTGTCCTGTCTTAGGATCCTTAGGCCATCTGTATGCCTGTTTTGTACAGCACCACATGTACCTTCAGCACTTCAGTAATATTTGGGGACGCTTACATTACGATAGGCAATTATAAAAATGTCACTTGCAGTTGCTGCTGTGCTAAGCTATTGTTTTATTCCTCTCAGATTTCCCCCAAACATACTCATTCAACCAGGTAGGCAGCGCTTTAAATAACCCAGTAACACTGAATTTGAAGCAATATGAACTACTGTCAAAAAATTGCTACCTGCTCCTGTGTTCTTAGCCACATGCTTCAAAATCTTTGGATCAGGAAAGCAATATGGCACCACTTAGAATTTAGACATTAAGTTTAAGTGGGAAAAATAGTTTGTGACTTAAGAAATCAAGTAAAAGTGAAATGAGACATTCTCCTCTTGGAAAACATAAACTGGCTGAAGAAAATCACAACTGCTTTTAAGTAAGCTTGCATCAAAATAGCTTTTTGGGTGTGCTGATTGAAAGTAAACTGTAAATGACATTAATGGGTTAAAATAATAATGTGTGCCCAGTTTTACTTTGCTTCCTTCCCACTAATGCTGCTTGAAATTGCTCTGGTGGGAAGGTGATTCCGCTTGACCTTTGTCCAGCGGGATATTATTGAGGCAAACAACCACCTAGTAAGTTTTACATATAAGAACAGCCTCTGCTGTTTATACTTGCTGGGATAAAAAGGTTATTTATCTCTATGCTTCAGGGCATAAACTAATCACCAATGGGGATCAGGAAGAAATTATCCCTTCCATCTTGAGTATAGCATTACATAAGTAGGGGCATCCATGGATATTTTGCATCTCCCTATGCAATATACAGCCCTAGCAGAGTTGGAGACAGGATACCACATGAGTTGGGCCATTGATCAAGTCTGATGCTCCAAGAGGTAGAGTGCTGGTTAATATGGTCCATCTTTGAAACATGGACACTTTCATTTTCAATGATGATTCATCTACACAAAGTCCTTTTCCACTGAGACTTTCATTCTTGCCAATGAAAATATCAAAACCTGAATAAGTCTGCTAACTGCTGCTGAGCGTTCCCGATATCTAGAGATCACCTCCTGTTCTGCTGATCTTTATGGAATGGGAAATAGAACAATTACAGCTCAGCCCATGTCTGCAAAAAAAAAAAAAAATGGTTAAAGTCCAAATTTGAGCCAAATCTAGAAGCCCATAGTCGTTACTTGGGCAACACTCCCATTGAAATGAGTGAAGGTTTTGGGTAAGGACAGAATAAAAGCTAAATTGGGAATTCAGCATTTGGCCCGTTAATTGCAGCCATTCTCCGTAGAACCCTACCAATATAAATGCTTACCCCAAGATTGATTTTTACGTCCCTTCTCCTCTCACCATCTTTTTAGAATCACCAATAAAATAGATACCTTATGCCAAATTAATTACAGCTCTAAATTAATTGGCTTCAGCCCATACATACTGCATTATCGCTTGGAAGCCCAGATATGTAGTTCAGCAGCCCCACGCTTTATTTTTTTCAAGCCAGAGTATGTTCACCTGGGTATGTGGCGAGTCAGCTAACTTCGTCCTCCAGCATCATTTCCTGAAAGAGAAGCAACATGGGTTTTAATTGATTTGATTAAATAATAAATGATACATTCTCGTATCTCGACCTAGGCAACATTTCCAGCCCATAAATCTAGGGCTAGGAAAGGAAGAGCTTTTAAACAGTGTATAAATTGCAGTAATTCCTCCACCCAAGGCACTGTTGTACAACAATGTTACATTATTAGTTGCTGTCTTCTAGTACTGAACAGGGAACTTTAATAGAATAACTAAAACATTGTTATCCCTTAAAGCTACTGTGTCTCCATCCTTGCTTCACTGTAGACCGTTTTGTACAGGAGATTTCCCCAGCCCCTCACTATTTGGCTTCCTGCTACAGATAGGAAGAAACCTTCTCACAGTGCTTAGTAAGGGAGAATCTCTCAGTTTCATAGCTAGGCTTGTGCCTTTGTTATGTCAGGGAGCTGTCTTACAACTTTTATTTCCTTACATGATTGCACATGTCTGTCTCTCTTCCCTCACAGCCTTTTAAATAGATCCCCCTCCGCGGAAGCTAACCCTGCCCGGGGAGACCCGCCCCTGCGGCAGCTAACCCCGCCCGGTGAGCCCCCCCCCCGCGGCAGCTAACCCCGCCTGGGGAGCCCGCCCCAGCTCACCTCGGCTCCGCCTCCTCCGCTGAGCACGCCGGTGCCGCTCTAATTCTCCTCCCCTCCCAGGCTTGCGGCGCTGATTGGAGGAGACTTAGAGCGGGGGCTGTGTGCTCAGCGGAGGAGGCAGAGTGGAGGTGATCTGGGGTGGGGAGCGGTTCCCCTGTGCGCCCCCCCCCATTACTGCGGGCGGCCCTCCCCACGCCTTCCCCCGCCCCAGTTCACCTCCACTCCACCTCCTCGCCTGAGCGGGCTTTTAGGCGCCCCCAACCACTAGGCGCCCTAAGCGGCTGCCTAGTTTGCCTAAATGGTTGCACTGGCCCTGCTTCAGGGGGTTGTCAAGTATTTGAATCTTCTGACTTTCGTTTCTGCACTGCATTGTGATGATGAGTCTAAAGCATATAAACCAATAAACTGTGAACATTTCCCTCAAATAGAGCAGCTTCTTTCTAATGCTGGTATAAGGTTTCCCTTTTTTATATGGCATTTGCTTTCAAGCTTAGCTCCACTGCTGCCCGTCATAAGTTCCCCTTTAACTTGGTAGCTCTGGCATTTGCACATGCCTCAGCACCATAACCATTAAATATCTGGCTGCCTTTGGCAACCTTCTTCTCAGTCTTTGTAATGCATTTGGCCCTGCTTTCTTAGATACCTCCTGTTTGAAAGCCTGTACCTCCAAAACCAGCCATGTACCAAGGGAACTCTGTATTGGTCAATGTGTTGTTACTTTACAGGACAGATACTCGGAAATTCCAAGAATTTCCCCCCTATATCTTTTAAGCAGATCATGACCTTGTATTTCATTTGATTGTGCTTTCCCTCCAGTAATCTTTTATTCTTAACACTGATATCTTGCCATTCACAGATGATGGGAAGTTGTCCTTGGAGGAGTTCCAGGCTTTTTTTTCAGATGGGACTCTTAATGAAGAAGAACTTGAACAGCTCTTTCATACTATTGACTCAGACAACACCAGGTAAGCATATGAATCTGTGTCGATTTCTTTCCCGCTGACATAGATTTTAGGATTCTTGGTGTGCAACTATTAAAGTTTTGCTTCTTAAAAGATCTAAACACGTGCAAAGTGTACTGTGATGGATTTCCTCTGCCAGCCTAGAGGGGCTTCATTTCTTCAGGGTTTTACCTCCCATGGTGAAGACCATTAGGGCTCCTTGTTCTCCTGGTATAAGTTCAACACACTTCCTGAAGCACAGTCTCTTTTATGAAGATCTCTGAAATTATACATTTTGAATAATAGGGACAATCAGATAACCTTTTGATTTTTCCATTGCTTCTAGAAAGCTTCGCTACGGCTATCTAATCTAGCTATCCTGATCTGTCTGTGAGTTTCTAATGCAGCTGTTATTAGAATCATAGGCCTGGAAGGGACCTTGAGAGGTCATCTAGTCCAGTCCCCTGAACTCATTGAAAGACTAAGTATTATCTAGACCATCCCTGACAGGTGTTTGTCCAACCTGCTCTTAAAAATCCCCAATGATGGAGATTCCAGAACCTCCCTAGGCAATTTATTCCAGTGCTTAACTACTCTGACAGTTAGGAAGTTTTTCCTAATGTCCAACCTAACCTCCCTTGCTGCAATTTAAGCCCATTGCTTCTTGTCCTAGCCTCAGAGGTTAAGAAAAACAATTTTTCTCCCTCCTCCTTGTAACAGCCTTTTATGTACTTGAAAACTGTTATCATGTCCCCTCTGTCTTCTCTTTTCCAGACTAAACAAACCCAATTTTTTCAATCTTCCCTCATAGGTCATGTTTTCTAGACCTTTAGTCATTTTTCTTGTTCTTCTCTGGACTCTCTCTAATTTGTCCACATCCTTCCTGAAATGTGGTGCCCAAAACTGGACACAATACTCCAGTTGAGGACTAATCAGCGCAGAGTAGAGTGGAAGAATTACTTCTCGTGTCTTGCTTACAACACTTCTGCTAATACATCCCAGTGTTACACTGTTGACTCATATTTAGCTTGTGGTCCACTATGACCCCCAAATCCCTTTCCACAGTACTCCCTCCTAGGCAGTCATTTCCCATTTTGTATTGTATTCCCAGATTGTTCCTTCCTAAGTGGAGTACTTTGCATTTGTTCTTATTGAATTTCATCCTATTTACTTCAGACCATTTCTCCAGTTTGTCCAGATCATTTTGAATTATAATCCTATCCTGCAAAGCACTTGCAACCCCTCCCAGCTTGGTATTGTCTGCAAACTTTATAAGTGTACTCTCTATGCCATTATCTAAATCAGTGGTTCTTAAACTTTTGTACTGGTGACCCCTTTCTCATGGCAAGCATATGAGTGCGTCCCCCCTTATAAATTAAAAGCACATTTTAATATATTTAACACCATTATAAATGCTGGAGGCAAAGCGGGGTTTGGGGTGGAGGTTGACAGCTCATGACCCCCATGTAATAACCTCACGACCCCCTGAGGGGTCCCAACCCCCAGTTTGAGAACCCCTGATCTAAATCATTGATGAAGATACTGAACAGAACCAGACCCAGAACTGATCCCTGCGGGACCCCACTCGTTATGTCCTTCCAGCATGACTGTGAACCACTGATAATTACTCTCTGGGAATGGTTTTCTAACCAGTTTTGCACCCACCTTATAGTAGTTCCATCTAGGTTGCATTTACCTATTTTGTTTATGAGAAGGTCATGCGAGACAGTATCAAAAGCTTTACTAAAGTCAAGATATACCACATCTACCGCTTCCCCCCATCCACAAGGCTTGTTACCCTGTCAAAGAAAGCTATCAAGTTGGTTTGACACAATTTGTTCTTGACAAATCCATGCTGACTGTTACTTATCACCTTATTATCTTCTAGATGTTTACAAATTGATTCCCTAATTATTTGCTCCATTATCTTTCTGAGTACATAAATTAAGCTGACTGGTCTGTAATTCCCTGGGTTGTCCTTATTTCCCTTTTTATAGATTGGCACTATATTTGTCCTTTTCCAGTCTTATGGACTCTCTCCCATCTTCCATGACTTCAAAGATAGTTGCTAATGGCTCAGTCAGCTCCTTGAGTATTCTAGGATGCATTTCATCAGGCCCTGGTGACTTGAAGACATCTAATTTGTAAAAGTAATTTTTAACTTGTTCTTTCCCTATTCTCTACTCTACCATTTCATGATCACTTTCCCCTAAGCTGCCTTCCACTTTCAAATTCTCAACTAGTTTCTCCCTATTTGTCAAAATCAAATCTAGAACAGCCTTGTAGGATCTAGTTGTTATACAAATAAAGGATGGCATCATTTGTAATCTTGTCTTTACAGCACTAAATCTTGCCATGTCACTTTCACTTCAACTGTGTCTGTTTCATCTCAGTACGGTTGCTCCCATTACATTATGACCCTAAAGCCCCAGCACTGATAACTCCAGCACATTGAAAGAACCCCCTTTATGCAGGGTGAAATTCACCCCAGTGAATCCCACTTAAAGCCCCTCAAGTAGAGCTACTGCATCTCAGCATTTCTGAAATCAGGCAGGTGCTTCCATATGGATTTAAGAGCTTAATTTTAGGCTCTTGTTTTTGAAAAGCTTGGCCTATAATATTGTACCTCTATAAAGGAGGCTCCCTCCTGCAGGAGAGTACATTCTTGTGTAAGGGACAGTGAAGTTGAGCAGAGTCACATAGGCCTCCTGAGGTGCAGGTTCCCAAGGATGCTGATGGTTGGCTGTATCTTGAAATATTCCTCACTTTCCTTAGGTGGACTTTGAGTTTCCTGATTACCAGGAGGCAATCTGGAGGAGATGCAGTATGGAAAACTAGCCGAATTCTGATCATGACACAGATGCTGCATTTAAGGGGACTTTAGGTTCCAGCTCTTTGAATCTCTAGTGAGTGTCTGTACTCCGGAAAATATAAGGTAGAATTGTGCAAGAAGGCTGGGAGGGAGGCCGCAGTCTCATCAAAACAGTTGGTGGTTCTGGCAAGCTATTTCACTTGAATTTGATACCAGGTTTGAAATTGCATCTGGGTGGATAATGAGGTTTAGATAGAATTCAGGGTTTGGATTTGTCTTTGGCAGCATTTGGGTCCTGCAATCACCAATTCAGCTTAAAATAATCTATTTAAGCCATGCAGTAGCCCTATGAAGTAGGTGAGTGTGTATTACTATCCCCCTTTCACCGATGGCAAAACTAAGAAAATTGATGGAGTGGAGTCCAGACCCTCTCTGTGTAACTTCAGAATAGCTCCATTGACGTCTCTGGGAATTGCTCAGGCAAGTAAAGTTACTCATGAGCTTAGTGTTTTCAGGCTCAAACCTTATTTGTTTGACAAGGTTTCAGTTTAGGAAATCTGGGCATGTTGTCATTAAAGGCATGTGTAGTCTTTAAAGATCCTATGAATTTTTTTTAACATGAATTGGGTTAGTGATCCTGATGGCCAAACTCTAAATTAGCTATTTGCATTCTGCCGACCCCACTTCCCCCTTTTGGTTTCAGCTGATTGTATTCTTCACTTTCTGTACTGAAGTTGTATGTTGTGAACTATTGAACAGCTGCCATGCTCCTCTTCAGAGGTGGTTGTCTTATGGTGAAGGCATTGCCTGGGCCACTTGAGCTCAACTCATTTCTTATCCACTGTTTTTATGGTCCACAAATTGCACAAGTGTCTTTTCAGGGTTGAATGTTCATAGGCTCTGCTGTGCTATCAAATTAAAATCGCAAACTCGTTTGCCTCCAATGTGTTCTTCCCAGAATGTGATTTCAGAGCTTTTTGACTGTTGTTAACATCTGTCCATTAACACTCTCCTACTGCATTTTCCTTGGATGGGATTTGAAGTGTTTATGAACTTTCTGATGACAAGCATCTGGTACAGGCATCATCCTGGGCCAATACATGATATTAATACACCTGTGCTCAACTCCTTGGCGCCAGCTTTTTTGGTGTGACATTGCCAACCAGAGCCACTGCACAAGGCAGTGGAACACTGAAAGATTTCTCCTGGGAGTTTTCTTTTCCGTTTCCAAGAGGAGTTAGTCTCCAAAAGACTGAGGTTTTATGCTCTTAAAAAAAATTAAAATGAAACCCAGCTTTGAGTCGTATTCCAATGTCATTTAATTCCTTTAGGGATAACAAGCCTGCCCAAATTAAGAGATGAAAAAGGAATCCCATTTAAAGTAAAAAGTCTCATGGTAAGGCTTTAAAAACAATAATATGGTTCATTAATGCTGCGTTAAGTGGGATCTTCCTGAGGCAGACCCAGGTTCTGGAAGCTGAAATATAATACACTAATATATTAAGCTATGTAGGAGAGAGAATACACCTCTACCTCGATATAACGCTGTCCTCGGGAGCCAAAAAATCTTACCGCGTTATAGGTGAAACTGCGTTATATTGAACTTGCTTTGATCCGCCAGAGTGTGCAGCCCCTCCCCCTCCCCCCCGGAGCGCTGCTTTACCGCGTTATATCCAAATTCGTGTTATATCGGGTCATGAGGTAGAGGTGTAGTTAACTTTTCGATGCCAGGATTTAGGAGTTTCTTTTGTGACACTCTATGGTTCAGAATGAATCAGTGTCAAAACCCCACTACAGCTCACCTGCTAATATTTTTGTAAGTGCTTTGATGTGTATGTTAGTATGTTTTTTCTGATATACTTTAGAAGGCTGCCCTCTCCATTATGCTTCTATCCTGTCAGCAGTTTTTAATATGCTGGTGGAACGTTTTAAAGTAATGCTGCTCATTCATGCCCCGTTAGTGTCTGTATTCTTACTAAACTATGCTAGTGCCAAAATATCCGAGAGAAATCTCAGAATCAGTCTTGGGTAGGCATCCTGAAGACTTGTTTGCAAGCAAAACCAATGAGTGACTTCTTGTAATAAAGTTACCCTAATGTTTGCATAATTGTTTGCCCCAGTAAATCACTTCAGGATGAGAAATGCAAAAAGACCAGAGGAGCTTTGTGGACTTTGTTGTATAATTTGCTAAAGGAATTTTGTGGATCTTACTGCTAAAATAACTACTGAGTTAATCAATCTCTTCTAAGTTTTCTTTTTAAATAGACAAAGCATTATTACCAATACATGTCTGCAACTTATATTTGTAGTGAATGAGCTCCAGTTCTTGACATAAGCTAACTGGAAACACAACCCAATGGAAGGTCTGTGGTTTGAAGGCTTAAAGGATCAGACTCTTAATTTTACACCATAAAAATATTGGCTTTTCCTTAATTAGTAGGGCTGGATAAAGTGGTTAGGAAATGGTAAGAATTGACCTGAACCTTTACTGCAGAACTCAGACCAAATCCAAGTTTTGTTTTCTGTAGTTTGAAAAAATTTATCTAAAGGAAGTAAAAATACCAAAATACCTTGAGTGGCCCTTCTGGATTGTCTGGTAGGGTAGTAATACATCTTGGAAAGAATTAAAATACCAATGTGAAGGATAGTGTGGGAGTCATGGGATAAAAAGAACAGCACATTCAAAATCTGGATTGTAGCCAAAATCAGATTGATACTACTCTGACATAAGCAACAGAGGGTCCTGTGGCACCTTTAAGACTAACAGAAGTATTGGGAGCATAAGCTTTCGTGGGTAAGAACCTCACTTCTTGCATCTGAAGAAGTGAGGTTCTTACCCACGAAAGCTTATGCTCCCAATACTTCTGTTAGTCTTAAAGGTGCCACAGGACCCTCTGTTGCTTTTTACAGATTCAGACTAACACGGCTACCCCTCTGATACTACTCTGACATAGTAGCAGAGACACTGATTCTAAATTCCTTCTCAATATAACAGAGAGGCGGTACGTGGCAGGGTGTACATCATCAAGGTTGTGGGTTCAGGAAAGCTCTGCCTCTGGTCTGAAATAATCCACATTTGCTAAGTTTTATAGTGTTGCACAATGCCTGTTAATTTCATTTGGCCTTTGCAGAAAGGTAAGGAGACTAAAGTCCAGACTGCTGTATGGAGTTTAGTATCTGGTTATGGGTTGCTGCTTAGTGGAAGTGGTGAGCTTGATTATATTGCATTTTGCTTTTGTGACTTTAAATAATTGGCAACATACTTAGGGACTGTGTATGGGCACTTTTTACTTGTAAACTAAAAGGAAATAAAGACGGGCAACTGTTCTAAATATTATGCAGTAGTGAGCATAGGAAACACGCTATATAACACTGAGCTATGCAAGTTATAGCACACTGTGTGCTTGACTGATGTCTGGATTCTAGCACAGTCCCCAGCTGCTACATGTGTTGTAACTAGCTTTGGGTTATAATGGGTTGTCATGTCTTTTACTATTTTTACCCACAGTTAAACTAGTGGGCATTGCATTAGAAAGAGGTCAATTTTAAACATTTTCTGATTTGCTCCTCAGCTGAGGATGTGACATAAGCAGCCCATGATATTTTTTATAACTATTTTTTCAACTTTTGAAGAACAGTTTCATCTGAATACTGAATATCCAGGTGTTCTAATTAGATGTGTCAGATTCCTGCATTGTTAGTGGTAGTTTGCTTAGCAGCTCTTGGACTCCGGGTGCCTGCAATATCACAGTTTAATACAAAAAGATCTATAGAATGTTCAGCAAAAATTTCCACCCATATTGATCTAGTCATTGAAATCCTTAAGGACAAGATACTTTAAGAGTGCCATACTGGTTTAACATCTGGTGTTCTTGGCTGAAGCAAAAGCTTCAGATTTTGGTCATAGTTCCAAGTTAAATCTTAGCATACATTTATTAATTTTTAACATTCAATATAAATTTACCGAAATTGAGAGAGAGAACATTTTTTAAATGGCAGAAACTTTGTCCCCAATCCCTAGCTCGCTAGTGCCAGGCTGCCCTCAAGCAAAAGCAATTTATGTAATCTGCTCTAGAGTTGTGTGGATAGTTTCCAAGCTTTTTAAAATGCGTTTAAATGTTTGGAATAACAATGGAAGTAAATTTCAAAATAAACCAACATTTTGAATTGAAAACTCAAAACATTTCATTTTGAATATGTTGAAACAAAATGTTTTCAGATTTTTTTTAGCTTTATTTTTGATTGAAACAATTGATTTTTGCCAAGAAACTGCTAAAAATTTTGGTCAACCGGAACCTGCATTTTTTGGTGAAATAAAGTTTCAGCTGAAAATTTTCTCCCAGCCAGGGCCGGCTCCAGGCACCAGCCCACCAAGCTTGTGCTTGGGGCGGCACCTGGAGGGGGGCGGCGCGGCGCTCCGGCTCCCGCCGCCGGGGAGAGGGGGCCACAGCCGGGGCTCGCCGCCCTCCCCCCGGCGCTCTGGCCGCCGGGGAGAGCGGAGCCCCGGCCGGGCACTCCGCCCTCCTCCCAGGGCTCCGGCCGCCCTCCCCCCCGGCGCCCTCCCCCCGGCCGCTGGGGAGAGCGGAGCCCCGGCCAGGGCTCACCGCCCTCCCCCTGGGGCTCCGGCCGCCCTCCCCCCCGCTGGCGGGGTGGGGGGGTGGGGGGGTGGCCGGAGGCTTTTTTGCCTGGGGCGGCAAAAAAGCCAGAGCTGGCCCTGCTCCCAGCTGTAGTCTGCATTTTCCCACAAAGGTCAAAAGATTGTCAGACTACCAAGGGAAAAGAATTTGTGTCACCGGCACTGAGAATGCCTTCCCACCAGCTCCTAGTTGTCTAAATCTATAGCTTGTTAGTGCAAATGCTCCAGCTAATCTCAACTGCTATGGAGCGTATAAGGAGGGGAAAGTTAATCTCTCTAACCTGAGTTAGCCTCCATTCCTGGTGAATCATAGGCACCCTGCACTAGCTGTTCCTCTAGCAATATCCTGTTTTGTACCAGATCTAACTTCCAAGTGGGTCACCTCATGTAGGCCATATAATAATCCAAATTAGGAATCACAAAAGCATGTATGACAATGGCCAGGTCCAGAGTTGAGGGAAATGGTCACCTGACCAGGAAAAGTGCTTTTAAACTTTTCATGTCATCTGAGATCAGTTGGGAAACCTACAGTACTGTAAAACTTCAGCACTTGGATAAAGGGCATTGAAATCACTCAGCAGTGGGGACAGGAGTCACCCCCTCTCTGCCATTGTGATATTTTCTCCTGATGTCTGTCTTGTCTTGATTACACCTTGGTCTTATTCAAATCCCAGTCTCAGCAAGGCACTAGAAAAACCAAGGAAATTGTGTCACCCAGATCTCATGAAAATAAGACATCGACTGTTGTCTGCATGCTGATGACATCAAAGCCCCATACATTCCCATTGGACCGGAAGAATTAAGAAGAGAATCCTGTGGAATCTCACATGAGATCTCTTTGGGCAGGTGTATCATCACAAAAGCAAGAAACAAAAAACCACCTTGGAGATGAGGGAGGAACAAAAACCACTCAGATAATATTCTCTAACCCCGCTAGGAGCTGTAAGCAGATCAACAATGGCCTAGGCTGCTAACAGACCTGAAAGAATTATCACGCATGCCTGACCTTCATACACCAATGAGAGTAGGGCTACCCAGACTGACAGAAAAGGACTGAGGAAACCCTGGTGACTCCAGCTGGCACTCCAGGATGCCTTTTCTGTTCCTTCGGTGAGGAATTTTGGTACCTCATGCTTTTTAAATCTTGCAAAATAAAGAATTCTCTGGCCTACTGGGATAACACTGTTCAGTATAGCATTTAATCATCTAACATTTGTAGTTGGGGACAATGCTAAATATGATTAATAATATTCCCTTTATTGTTATCACCATTCCAACAAGTATTACTCCCTTGTTCCTGCTTCTTACATTCTGTCTGGCGTCCGGTATGTTCCGAAATTATTAGTTTATTGTCAGACATAATATTTACCAGGGATTTTTCTTATAAGGAAATTGCTTTATACAGTAAAAGACAAAGGCTGAAATAGCAGATGGGTACTGTGCATTTTCTTTCATATAGGAATATGGGGCATATTAACTTTATCTTTCTAAAGGCAATTTGAATTAAAATTAATTGCTGGTTGAAAAGATAAGTTGATTTATTTTCAAAACTATTTTGGTATTTCATTTTATCTGTGTGCTTTTCTCTGACTCCCCCATCACGTTTGCTTAGTGTGCAGTTCTAAAGATCTTGCGACTTAAATTACTTTATAGCTAGAGTAGTGCTAGATTAAGAAAATTATGTTCTTGCTGAATATTAATAATTGCTGTTACCAGCCAAATTATAAAATGTTGATTCCATTTCCAGAGTTCTTATAGGCACAGGGGGACTGACTTAGTCGAATAGGAACAGCTAGTTTGGTTTCTTGACTTCCTTGAGACAATAAAGGGTCATTTGGAAGATGATGGTTAACCTGAGAAAAATGAAGAGGAAGATCACAATGCAGCGACCCAAGAGGAAGGCTGTGCTACTGCCTGTGGGTACCCAGCTAGAACATGCTACAGCTTGGCGAGTTATTTTTTAAAGGGTAACAATCCCCCAACAAAACGTGTTCTTGTCATCGGGGGGAGGCTTTAGGTGTTTAACTAAATTGAGATATCCAAAAATAGCATTGAAGCATGAATGGGGCTTGTTCTCGATACTGCTTTGTCTAGAAAGTGTCATTTAAGAGGTTAATGATGTAGCATGATAGGTGTGTGCTAAAAGAACTGCTTTGTATCATGTGATGATGGAAAATCAGCAGCATTATCTTTGTGGGTTTTTAGTCTCTTTAATACTTTGCTCTCTTTAAACGCTATTTTTCTTTCAGAGCAGCTTTAGAGTTCCAGGACAAGCGAGATCTCTTTAAAAGAACAGTTCCCAATGGGCTAGCAGATGAACAAAGTTGTGTGTCCATAAGCAACTTCCCTCTGCTTCTTCAGGGGATTTCTCATCCTTTTTGCCTTTTATTGATACTTTTTAATAATCTCTGCTCTGTTCTTGGCCTTTGTTTTGGATCTGAAACCAACCTTATTCATCTTTCACTGCTCATACTGTTGCTAAGGCACTCAGATACATGGCATAAATGGACTGTGACAAAGAGCAGAAGGGACATGTACATCCTGTCCTCCGTATTCCTCCAATGGTTAAGACTAGCAGAGGAAGCATGCTTCGCTCTACAGAAACAACTTTGCATGTAAAGCAAATACTGCAAAATTCCATACTGCTGCCAGTGACTTCACAGAAAAGAAGAATGAAATCATGTTTCTCTTATTAGTTACTTCCATAATGTCTTAGAGGTATTCCAAACAGAGAAGACGCCATTCCTGTCCCCACTACCTTTTGTGAAACATGGGAGAAGATGGGAAGGAAAGAGATCCACCAATACCTTCCCCTTCCAAAGATTCATATGAGATACATGATGACTGCTCCTGGAGGAGAGAATTAAACCTAGATATCCCTGCCAATATCTTTTGGTGGAAAGGCCTTCCTGACCCGAAATTTAACCATCAGGTTAGGCTTGAACATGTGAGTGTAAATCACCACACTTAAGCATCTATCCAGTTTGTACCCCTAATGCAAATTGTCTGTTTCCCCCTCTTAACATTTACTGATGGTGAAAAGCTCTTTATGTATAGCAAGGCCAGAAACAGCACATCCGCATGAGGGGAGAGGAGAGCCAAAATCAGGGGTGCTGGAACAATTTGAATAGTAGGGGTGCTGAGAGCCATTGAACCAAACTGTAAACCCTGCATATGATGGAAACCACTTCAAGCCAAGGGATGTGGCCACACCCCCAGCACCC
Source organism: Emys orbicularis (assembly GCF_028017835.1). NCBI lineage: Eukaryota > Metazoa > Chordata > Testudines > Emydidae > Emys > Emys orbicularis. The sequence goes on from NC_088696.1 coordinate 34,676,156, forward strand.
CTAGTTCCAGTGGAAAATCACTCTGTTTGATTTGGAATCTTACACGTGTGATCTGCCACACCCATTGTCACCAACACAGACTGGTCAAATCTGCCTCCAGAATCATAATCTTCCACAGTGTATCTAAAGCAGACCCTGCTGCCGTGGGTTCCATCATCATATCTTGCCTCTTCCTGGGACTGGGCAGTAGCATGATGATGATATGACTAACCTAGACATAGAATGGGGAGGCATAACAACACCTGAAATTAATTTCTAATGGAGGAAGAAAGAAAGAAAATACTGAAGGAAATAAAAATATTGGGTCAGGTGATCAAGCAACTCTATAGCTCCCTTAGAGCCAGGCAGAAGCTATCTCAGAATTGTAAAAAGTGGTGACAGTCGTAGAGTATTTGTCAGATAGATCTGAGGGTCACTGCAAACAGGATGCAGAACTCTTTGTCAAAACAAGATGTGTGTGGGGGAGGAGGGGCGCTGATCCAGGAAACTCCAGAGTCTGCTCTCAATTGTGAATTCAATGGGAATTGAGGGTGGTCAACAACTTACTAAGTCCAGGCCCTTAATGAATAGGAGATATTCTGTGATGCTCCACTTTCTGCTCTACAAACGCTAACAGTCAGCAGCTCTTGGACCAGCTCTTTCATTAGCTAGTGTTGATATAACAATCCCAAATGCAAGCAGCGGCATTAGCAGAAAGTACTAAGTCATCGCACTGAAATTTTATTAATTGGTATCTTGGTAAGAAACGGCTATTGATGGAAATTGTCACACTGTCTGGAGTGGCTCGCGTTCTTCCCAGGCTGCCTGGCTCTGCAATTGGGCCAGCTCCTCTCCAGTATCTGGGGCAGCAGGGTCCTTGGACGCCTGGCCAAAATTTACAAGCTAAGCTATCAGTTCCTGATTTGGGGCTTTCTTTTTATGGGATATTCCCCGCTCCTTACATAACTTTTCAAGGTCTTTTAACTCAAAACCATCATATGACTGCGCTCCACTCCTTGTGTCTGTCCTTGAACCTTTAAAAATTCTCAGTGGCAAGTTTAAACTCTTGACAGTGCTGGGTTATAATCTATAAATCCAACTGACTGTGGCATGTGAATCCTGCTGACTATGCCAATAGTCACGCTGTCTGGAGTGGCTCACAAGCAAGAATACCAACCTCTAGGCAGAGCACAAACCCCAAACTGGTTGTGAGGTCTATACCTAGACTACCAACCAAATAACAAATGTAAACTCCTCAGGCACTATACAGCCTTAACGTGGAGTCACAGACAGTCCCCTTGGGCATTCTGAACTATCTTGCCGCCCAGGCAAGCTTGACTCTGTGATAGATGGTCATTTTACACTAAGATCACAGAATATTCAAGTTACTCCCAGTCCCAAAGGACCTGTCATACCCCAGGTCAATTTGCACCAAAGACAATGCTTGTAGCCAATCCTGTAACACACTAACTAAAAGTTTATTAACTAGGAAAAAGAAATGAGAGCTATTTACAAGGTTGAAGGAGGTAAGCGTACACTCACAAATAAGATACCATCTTAAATTCAAAAGGTAATAGAGACGTCTATAAAATCAAGCTTTTATGTCCTTTGGGGCTAAGCCAAGCAGCCTGGGGATCTCTTGCTTCTGTTTAGGAATCTTTGCCCCTCAGAGTCCAGACAGCATAAAGAGAACTAATTCCCCCTGGTCAGGGATTTATCCCCACCTTTCTAGAGTCCAAGCTGATGGGACGAGCGTTTCTGCACGTTATCTCTTCATGGGTGGTGGGAGGACAAAGTATTTGTTCCACAATGGCCTATTTGGATTCCATAGTCCTTCGTGATGGACAGGAGATCACACCTTCTGTAGGAATTCAGCATTTTGCATTAGGTGAAGTTTTTTTCCCCGTTTGGTGAGTTACATAGTTTCAGAACAAACATTTTACAGTTATAGAGCAAACACATAAGTAGTACCTATAGAATGGGATACAGATAGTATAAATAGGATTAATACATGCAGCATCCTTCAAGAGAAATAGAAGGAACTCTGACTGTGAAGGGAAGAGAGAAAGGAAATTAGAGAGAGGAGGAATGAGAGGGACCTAAATCTGTAAATTTGTACGTGTGCTGTTACACAAAACATCGTTGTAATCTGTGCAAGTTAAAATGTATCAGAGTGAAAGTGGGAAGAGTCTTAAATGTTAAATAAGTAGATTTAGGGCAAAATTTTCAAAAACACTGCAGTCCCATTTTCAAAAGAGACTTCGGTTTCTAAGGAATTTAGACTACTTGCCCAAGTCCCTTTTTAAAATGGCACTTCTGCTGTAAAGTTACTTAAGCATTTTTGAAAAAGTTACCCCTACGTTGCGCTTGAGCAGCATGACCCAAATGTCTGAAGGTGTTACATTTGTATGCAGTCAACCTCTAATGTCTGTGCTCAGATTGGGGACTTGTGCAAGCTTTCTTCAAAACATGGACCTGGGAGCCTGAAGTGTGCTTTTGCAAAGCTGAAGTCTCCCAGTATTTACTACTTTTTGAGCTGCAGGAAAGAGCATCATTTTCTGAAGTCTGATGACACCATTCCACAGGGCTCTTTCTGTTGACAGCTAATTTTTCACACAATAATAGACCTCCGAGACTGAATTTTCTTTGGTTTCTTGTCGTATTTCAGATGAACTAATTAGTTTCGCAGGAACCCTCCACCTCTTTGTGTGATGTTCAAAATGCCCTTCGTTTGTGGCATGTCAGGAGTCTGCTGTAGGTGAAAATGATGTGAGCCTTTAAATTTAATCAGTGATCAGAGCGGCTCATCTGCATTGCCACAGGAAATAACTTTCATGTCTAGTTTGTGGTGTTCTTCCCCCTCAGACCCTCTCTTTGCTAATGATAAATGTCACATTGCATTTGTTGATCTCCTAGATAAACAGATCTTCATAATGGTAACACAGGCTTGTTTTGAATATCAGTGAGGGCAATTAGGGAACTGGAATCTTTGCTGATGTGACCGGGGTCCAAGTGGGGGCCAGCTGAGGTCACTCAATTAGGGTGAACTGCAAAGAATGGGGCAGACAAACCCCCAAACTGGTGGATAATTCAATACTTAGATTTACCAAGCCAGCATAAAACAACTTCTTTATTACCTCACTGCTTGCCCAAAACCCAGCAACATAGTTCCCTTAAAGCAACCCAGCCTCAGGCCTCCATCCAGATACCTAAGTCAAATATGATGAAGATTTCTGAAAATCATATTTCATCATATAAAAGAAAAGGTTCTACCAATCCCAAAGGATCGGACACATTACCTCCCAGGTTATTGAATATTCCAGATCTTACCCAAATACACGCATAAAGCCAATTCTTATTAACTAAACTAAAATTTATTAAAAAAACAAAAGAGAGATAGTATGGTTAAAAGATCAATATACATACAGACATGAATTTAATTCTTGAGGTTCAGATACATAGCAGAGATGGTGAGCTTTGTAGTTGCAAAGAGTTCTATCAGAAATAGTTCATAGGTTATAGTCCAGTGTCCAATGTCATATTCAGGGCGTACCAGTCAGCACTGGGATCCCAGTCCGGTGGCTTAAGCTTCCCCAGATGACGCATCAAGCAGATCTGAGATGGACACGCTCAGGACCCAAGGGTCTTTTTATACAGTGTTCTAGCATACACTTGACCACACAGTCCTGGGTAAATAATAGGCTTTTGATGTAACCTTGTTTTCTAAACACCACCAGTAATTAGTTATAATTACTGGCCCGGGACGGCGAACCGCGGTGAGTGGGGGCCGCGATCGGCCGAACCTGCCGCGTCAGCAGGTAAATAAACTGGCCCGGCCCGCTAGGGTGCTTACCCTGGCGAGCCGCGTGCCGAACGTTGCCGACCCCTGCATTAGGCAGTCTATACAAACTTCAAAGAGACATATAGACAATGTCATTATATCACCCAAAATTCATCTAAATGTTAATATTCCCTTTTGATTTCTGAATCGATAGTTATAGTGACAGACGGGAATTGTCTGTTTACATGGCTAGCTTTTAAGATACACACAGTTAGTATCACTTCTAACAATGTAAGTTTTCATTTCAAAGTTCTAGCCTATTTAGCATGAATGGCCTTAATTACCATTCGCATACCATCTAACATGACTTCAAAGGTGGGCTCTGGGTCATTCAGCCTGCAGGCTGGTTAACTCTTTCTGGCCAGGAGTTATATTTTGTATAAGATTTGCTGAAATTATATAACAGTGGTAGCAATAATGATTTGCATGGTTATATTTTAATCAGACAATGTCACAGCTGAATTCAGGGAATCTAAAATCCCCCTAAACACAGGAGTGTAATGTTGCAAAATAATTAACTCAGGTTCCCAAAGAGGGTTTTTTTTTTAAATTAAGCTCCTCTTCACAATGTTGGTTTTAAAAGGGCAATGCAAAAAAGGGCAAGTAAAAGAGAAATATGCTTAGTTTATTTACTTTAAAATGAGTGGGCAGCTATCTTAGAATTTTTAATGTACCTCTTATTTAATTTTTAAAATTATAAGGCCTGACTTGGTGTCCCTTGAAGGCAATGGGAATATTTTCATTGGGCATGGGATCAAGTCCCATAATTAGCTTATTTTTAAAAATCTGTCTAAAGCCACATAGTGGAGTAGATTGAGCATAGGGCGGGAGTCAGGAGCTCCTACTTTTTGTGATCAAAGAGAAACCTACGTAGATGCATGGAAAGACTTCTGTCTGAGGGACAGTGAAAATATAAGACCAGTATTTTAGAAAATGGACAAGTAAGAGGGACCATAAAATAATGGTACAAAGAAGGTGATTCCAGTGCTCAGTTAGTTATGATGGGGGACATGCACGTTTCTAGATACATAGATTCTAATAACACAAATGAATACTCAATGAATGTTAAAGGTAACAAATTTAAAACTGCTAAAAGCAAATACTGGCATACAAAATTCATAATCAACCTGTGGAACTCACTGCTACAAGAGAGAGGGAGGCAACATTTTTAGTAGGCCCAGAGGTGAAAGTAAGTTGGTATGGTCCGGTACGGTGTACCGGCAAGAGCCGGTACACAGCCGACAGTACCGGCAGGTGGCAGCTTCCCCAGGCGGGCAATTTAAAAGGGCCCTGGGCTCCCAGCAGCAGCTGGATCCCCGGGCCCTTTAAATCGCCATCAGAGCCCTGCCGCCGGAGCCCCGGGGTAGCGGCGGTGGCCGGGAGCTCCAGGGCTCCGGCAGCGATTTAAAGGGCCTGGGGCTCCCAGCAGAGGCCGGAGCCCCTGGCCCTTTAAATAGTCACCGGAGCCCTGGGGCTCCTGGCCTCCGCCGCAGCTACTGCTACCATGGAGCTCCGGCGATTTAAAGGGCCGGGGCTTCTGCCCGCCACTACCAATGCCGGAGTCCTGGGCCCTTTACATCACCGCCGGAGCCCTGGGGTAGTGGCAGCGATTTAAAGGGCCCAGGGATTTAAAGGCCCCGCCTCTTCCACCTGAGGCTCTCTCCCCCTCCCCCCGGCCCCGCCTGCTGAGGATCCTGGCCCTGCGTACCTGTAAGTCCCTTAAGTTACTTTCACCCCGGAGTAGGTTTATCTGTTTATAAAGCTGTTTATCCAAACTTTCTCAACTTCCTTGGTCTGCAAAGCTCATCTGGAAATCGCATGAAAAGAACCTGGGCTGTATGGAGTTTCAGCATTTCTGCTTCCAGTCCCAAGCAGAAGGCTCAAGATTGCTCATAACAAACAATTTTTGAACCTCCAAAATGGTTTATTTTGGGTTTGTTTCAAGTTCTGGACAAATGTTCAGGTCTGTGTTATCAGAACCCATTCCCATACCAAAGCTCAGATGCTCTAAGAAGAAGTACTGAGGTCCCGATCCTGCATAGCACTTAGTCACATACTTAACGTTAAGTACCATTGATTTCTGGAACTACACACGTTTAAATGTTTTGCTGAAGCTGGGCCTCGAGGTCTAATGCTGCACTATGGAGGCCAATGGGATTTTTGCCACTGACTTCAGTAGATGCAGGGCTGTGCCCGACACGACGCAGCATGTGTCAGAACTATCGCTAGAAGTAGCAGGCTTTTTAAAAACACACACAAAACTCCTCACCCCTGGATATTTCCTATTCTAAAAAAAGTCAGTGAATGAGGACACTGAAGTGGTGCCATTGCCAGTACAAACCAGTCTGGGCACCACTTTGTACTCTAAATAGATGTTTTCCTCCCGCACAGAAACATCAGAGATCTCCTTCCGTGGTTTTAAAACTTTAAAACGTCCCTCCAAGGATGAGCTGGGCTCCACTAACTACCCTACGGAGCTTACAGAGACGCAGTTGCACTGATGCAGTGCTGCTAGTGCAGACACTCTAAGCCGGCGAGAGAGATCTCTCCTGGCCACTTACTTACTCCAGCCCCTGTGAGCGGCTGTAGAAGTTCTCCCGCCGACATAGCGCTGTCCACACCGATGCTTAGGTTGGTGTAACTTATGTTGCTCAGGGTGGTGGCTTATTCACACTCCTTAGCGATGTAACTTATGCCGATGTAAGCTTTTGGGCTGCCCTACGCTACCGCTTCAGTTGATATAACTTACCTCGCTCAGGGGTGTGAAAAAGACACTCCCCGAGCGACATAAGTTACGTCGATCTAACTGCTGTCACACCGGCACTACGTCGGTGGGAGACGCTCTCCCGCCGACATAGCTCCCGCCTTTCGCGGAGGCGGGGTAATTATGCCGAGGGGAGAGCGCTCTCCTGTCAGCCTAGCGCGTCTTCACCAGCTGCGCCGACGTAGCACTCTAGTGTAGACGTGTCCGTAATGTGTACGTAGCCTGAGTGCAGTGAGTTAACGTGTTAGCTTTCCCCTCTGGACACCAGGGCTTGCGTTAGGAAATGAGTTGACCGACCCAGACTGACCAGCGACCATTTGTCCACATACAGAACAACTACCTGTTTCAACATATTTGCCAGTCTCAGCCTAAGGAAGTCCAGGAATGGAATAACTGTGGAAAGTCAGGATGTAGATGCATTTTGACAGCACTATGGGCCATTCAGTGTGCGCGCACAACTTCTATTGACAGTAGTGAGTATTTGTGTAAGCACTGAGGAAAGAACTCTGTGAGGAGGAAGCTTGCACAAGCCCATCATATGGTCTATTTGGCTGTAACCAGTGCTCTCAGCCCCTGGCTTTCCTAAGCAGCCAATTTGCTCAAGCCATAGATCTGGGCAGTGTCTGACACTAAAATGTCCCCGTTTCCAACGGTTTGCATTTAGTGGTGAGAGTGTATGTGACTTGAGTGGTGTGAGTACAGTGGTTAATTTCTGATGAATGCTGACCATGTTCTATTTAATGCTCCTCTCGGTTGTAGTACCACTTTTTATTTGTGGTATAGAGTAAATTTCGTTCAACGATCTCAGAAGTGCTCTACGTATTTTAGTTAATTTGCACGCTCCTGTAAGGGAAAAGTAACGGTGTCCCCATTGTTCAGGTGGTTTAGAGGCAGCTCAGGTAGATTAAGATTTGTCCAAAGTTACAGAAGTCAGGGGAAGAGCTAGGAATACTATCCAGAAGTCCCCCGCCACTCTTCTGGTCTAACTACTAGACTACATTACCTGTCTCTCGCTAGTCAAGCAAAAAAGAATTGAATCAACTTGTAAAGAAGAGAAAGCAGAGTGCCTATCAATTCTTGTAAAAAGCGGAGGAAATACAGAAATGGCTATTGGCCAACCTAATTTAGTACTGGAGAGAGATTTTTTTAAAATCCCTTTTTTTTTTTTAATCTCATGCATTTTTCATAAACTAAGAGAACAATTCTCTGAAGAGCTGATCTGTCTATTGGAGCACAACTTTTCAGATGGGTTGTCCGTGTCCATTCAAAAGAAGCCAGGAAAATGGAATTAGCATTCTACAGTACCAGTATTTATCATCACTCAGCTAGGCTTATGTTTATTATTTTAATTGCTTTTTTTCTTTTCTAAATGAGCCCTTGTCTCCCGTGGCAAACAAGGGACTGGAACTTGCAGGCAGTATTAAATTTAAAAATGTGGTATCTCTTCTCAGAGGCACTTTGCATTTCCCCCAGACTGTCCATAACTTCAGTCATAGCCTATCAGACAGCTGTGAAAATAGAGAAGCCAATGCAGTTGGATTTCACAGGACAAACTGACAGAGCTTCAGTGTGACGGTGGAGCACTGTATTCTAGTGGGAGCAAAGGTGGGGTATGCACTTTTGAAAAAGTGAAGAATTTGGATGCCTGCCTAGCACTGTTGATTCAATGTCTTCTGCTGAAATTAAACTTTTGGAAACTTTTGAACTGTTGCTTTGTGGATATCAGTTTTCCCCAGCAAATCCAGTTGCCCAGATACCACAGAGGCATATTATCAATAGACTAATTCAGTTTTGCTTGTGGAATTGGAATTCCAAAGGGGTGTTGGGTATCAGCAGGGCTGTTGGAAGTGTTTTAGCAGAGAGGTGCCTGAGTCAGTTTGCATCTGAAATTGTGAAGAGTTATGGGAGTAGGTGTTCACATCTCCTATTCTGCTGTGGACCCATTTGCTCCAATGTTCAGTAGCAGTCATGTGGAGAGAGTAAAACCAAGCATTAAAGGCCTGTTCCACTGACTTCAGTGGTCTTGGGATTAGGCACTTCTATGGCAACAATGAGCTATAACAGAGAGCAAAAAACACCATGGGAGTATGTACAAATTAATTAGGGTTAAATCTCAAATGGTACAGCAATTCTTTTGGATTCAGATAAATGCCTCGATGTCCGACTGCCCACTCTGACCTCTTGAGTTGGCAGAATTCATCTGCCAATCACATAAGAGGCTGCTTTCCCATAAGATTTGCAGTGTTTTCCACTTTTATTCAGATTGGAAATGCCACCTGAAAGGCTGTTCTTGTGTTATTTTACCATTTATGCTTCCAATTCTGGCTAGTCCCCAGAAAAGTGTATTTGTATAAAACTAAGAATGGTAGAAGGTTTATTTAAATTTCAAACCTTGGAAGGTTCAAGTCCTGTTTTGTGCAGGATTTCGGCTGGCACTTAATTTATTCAATTTACTGTTTTGCCTATCTAACCTTAGCAAAATGAGGGCGGGAAAGGGAATAATAATTGCTAATACTCTTTAAAGTACTTCCAAGTATTAACACCTCATTCCTGCCTTCTCCCCACTGTTATCCCCATTTTACAGATGAAACTGAGGCACAGAGGTGACATGACTTGTTCAAAGTGTCACAATGGGGATAAGTAGTAGACCTAGGGTTAGAACATGGAAACTCCTGGCTCCCAGTCAGGTAGTCAGACCATGAGACGTCTCCAAATATATCAGAAGAGAGAAAGAGAGAAGTTGACCATGAGAGAGTCTTATAGACAGAGAGAGACATGGAACCAGACACCTGTGTTGCTTTCACACAAGACTCTACAAATTCAGTGAAGAGAAGTATTGGCCATGGGATACTGGGGAGGCAGAAGGCAGCAGAGGACTCAGTGCATTTGACTTTTTCAGTTAGAGTTGGATATTACGTTCAACTCGGAGAAATCTGCCTCTTAGTGAAGTCAGCAGAGCTCTCTGCAGAGTGATATCTTCCCCGCCCCCCGGTGATGCTAAGTAATATTTCTCTTATTGCCAGCTTACAGTACGTTGTTATGAAAACAGTGCCCTTTTGTCCTGCTGTGATTGAGGGGATGCTGGTTTATTTAAGGTTGGATGGGGTAAGATAGATAGGAGATGGGATCCTCATCAGGGCCGGCTCCAGCGTTTTTGCTGCCCCAAGCGGCGGGGGGGGGGGGAAAGGGCGCTATCGGCAGCACTTTGGCAGCAGCTCTACCGCTGCTACTTCATTCTTCAGTGGCAATTCAGCGGCAGGACCAAGGGACCTGCCGCCGAAGACCCGGACGTGCCGCCCCTTTTCGTTGGCCGCCCCAAGCACCTGCTTTCTGCGCTGGTGCCTGGAGCCGGCCCTCATCCTCATGGTTTTTTATGTTTACTGCTGTAATTATACAAAGTTCAAGGCTAGTATTTGGGACTCCTCATAGTGGAGGAGATGATAAAAGAAAGTTCTAACGAGTGATCAAATGCTGAAGCAATGTTGAGGTTTGAATAAAAAAAAAAATACTCTTTCTAGAAGGTTGCAGTGTAACACTACTTTATTTCCTGAAATCCAGAATCCCTGCCACACAAGAATCAAAACCAGAGAGAGAAAAGCAGGCTGCTCCCCAAGGCAGAAAGGACCATCTCAATCCACCTTGCTTTAGGCTGGCTATTTGGAGATTGACTGCTCAAAACCCAGTATGCACATTTCCCTACATATACCCCTTTAGCTTGCATGCAGGACCAGGAAACCCTTTACACGCTTAAAGTGATAGCTTTTAACACAGTTTTCAATACACCATAATTAGAAGCTAATGTTTGATTTTTTTTTATTGGGGGAGGGAAGAGAAATGGCTGTGATCATATAAAACCTTCACTTGTTAAATTATCCAACCTTCCTGCTCCTAGCAAGGACAGAGATGAAGTGTTTCTGAAATCGATGTGCAGCTTAATGCACCAATGCCTTTTCTTAAACATAACTAGACCCACCCCTTCTGAAAGGTTACTCCTGACTAGCTGATGTCTTGTGACTATTTATATATCATTAAACAAAGTTCCAAATGTTAAAGAACTGGTGCCGTTTTCTGTTAGCTAAGAGTATATCGAAGTTTAGTACATCGGACTTCCAAGAAACCAAGCACATTGGACTTCCAAGGCTCCTGTTTAAAATGGCTGGAGGGCTGCTGCATATTCTGACCCTGCTTGACAAACCATGGGATGTTCCAGTGCAGTACTTCAAACTTTATACAGGATGCAATGAGACCCCATGAAGGCATTTTTAAAAGGGCAAAGGAAACCTGTGTGGGAGGTGAGGAATGTAAGACGTATCTGTTCAGATAGGCTGGAAAACTGAGTCAAATCCAGTCCCCAGGGAGGCCAGGATGAAAGGACCAGAAGTGGATTCCACCTGGGTATATTTCAAGAGTGAGCATGAATCCCAGATACCTTGAGTCTGGCTGGGGACAGGGCTCACAGTGAATGGGTTACCTAGGGAGGTGGTGGAATCTCCATCCTTAGAGGTTTTTAAGGCCCGGCTTGACGAAGCCCTGGCTGGGATGATTTAGTTGGGGATTGGTCCTGCTTTGAGCAGGGGGTTGGACTAGATGACCTCCTGAGGTCCCTTCCAACCCTGATATTCTATGAAAGAAAAGTTAGAACTAATAAGCTTAACCACTGAAAAGCTTTTCTATACATAAAGTCACTATTTTAGGGCCATATCTCACAATCTTCCAGGGCTGGAAGCAATTGCCTTTGAAATGTTGGACACATACATCTCCTAGCCAATGAGATAAAATTCTCGTTTCAGGCCTGGATGGGTCACAACATTTTGGATCTCACACATGTCCGTGGTGTATATCTCATTACTGCTGGTCTTGGGAGTCAGGGTATTGTACATTTGTTTGGGAGGCTGCTATGGGCAGGTTGTTTTCGTTACATGTCTATAAAGCATATGCATAAGTGTTTTGAAGTTTCTTGGAGGTCTGGAACATTAGCAATGGTTCCAGAGGAAGTGAATTAGTGAGCAGTATGCGGGTGATACTATCAAAAGTGTATGATTAATGCAATTTATAACATTAATCTCCCCGCCATATATACATAGTAAAATCCTATTTTAATATGTTTGTGAGATACACAAAATTGTTGTAATATTGGGGGGATATGTGCTAACTTACAGGCTGAGGGGGACAGACTCCTATTGGCTTTAGTGCGTTTTCGGTCAGGCTAACAGACATTTTCTATTAAATGGTCTCATAAAATTGAGATTATACTGTATTTTTATGTATATGTGTAATGTGCATATAAGTTAATACGGGAAAGACTGTTCGTCTTGCAATTTATTAGGAGAAACTAGTCTCTTTTGCTCAGATCTATGCTACGGTGATTTCAGCAGCTTTGCAGCGCTATCAATGAAACTGAAATATGTTCAACCAAAACTGAGCTTTTCTTCAGCAACTGGGATGTGACCTTTCTCAGTAAAACTTCAAACCACCTCCTGGTAAGTGCAGTTCTGGGAATTGCTGTAAATTCCTTATACTTATTTCCTGCACAGTTGTGCAGTGATTGAACAGGCTTTGGTCCCTTTTTGTTTCCTTATCCCCACAGTGTTGTTCCAGTTTTACTGTACAGTATGTTGTCTCAGTTTGAACCTGCAATGGGTTAACTAGAGTACACAGACTAATAATAATCACCATTTCATACACTAATCAAATATCACTGCTTCTAGCAATAGCAAACATAGTCTTGTGATTAACACCTTGGCCTGGGACACAGAAGGTATGGATTTGATTCTTGGTTCTGCCACAGATTTCCTGTGTGATCTTTGACAAGTCATTTAATCCACGTGCCTCAGTTCCTCATCTCTAAAATGAGGCTGTTTCTCTTTCCCACCCCTGGTCTGTTTTGTCTATTTGGAATGTAAGGTTTCCAGGGCAGAGAATGTCTCTTACTCTGTGACATCTACACACTAAGCCTTCTCGGTGCTGCTATAGTACATATAACTGATAATCTGCTGGCACCAGCCACAGCCGAGGTCTTGTCAGACCTGGCCATCTAACCAAGTCTTATGCTCTCAGAAGAGGCCTGGGTTTGTTGCTTCAGAAGAAGGGAGCTCCCCCATTAATGCACCCAGGGCCGGCGCAACCCATTAGGCGACCTAGGTGGTTGCCTATGGCGCTACAATTTGGGGGGCAGCAACCGCGGCGGTATTTCGGCGGCGGAACCTTCCGCCGCCTCTGTGGGGGGCAGCATTTCGGGGCGGGATCTTCCGCCGCCTAGGGCGGCAGAAAAGCTGGCGGCGCTCCTGAATGCACCAGAACACTTGTGCAATATAGAATGTGTAAGAGAGACTTTCCTGACCTCCATAGACAGTTCCCTTAAGCATGAAGCATAAGATATAATGCACATACACCTCTACCCCGATAGAACGCGACCCGATATAACATGAATTCGGATATAACACGGTAAAGCAGCGGGGAGCCCCCGGCCCTTTAAAGCGCTACCTGAGCCCCGCTGCTTTACTGTGTTATATCCGAATTCGTGTGGAGCCCCGGGCCCTTTAAATCCCCACCCGAGCCTGGCTGCCAGAACTCCAGCGGTGATTTAAAGGGCCCGGGGCTCCCTGCAGCGGCTGGAGTACTGGGCCCTTTAAATCACCGCCGGGGAAGCCGGTCCAGTCCGGCATGGCGTATCGGCTCTTACACAGTAGAGATGTTGATTTTAAAGTTCCCGTGATGATTTGTGTGGTCTGATTTAGCTGCCTATCCACAAGATGGGCATGGCAGCTTCTTGTCCACACCGATGCACAGCACTCTTCAACTGAGTACACCAGGACCAAGGCTGATGTTTGTAGCATCGGGGCAGTTGATCCCCAACTTGTTCCCACTAACTTTTGAACAACGTTGACGAGAGTCTTCACTTTAAAGGCTACTTTCTTGAGGTGGTCCTGAAAGCTCAGGGCGCGGTCAAGAATGACACTGAGACATGTTGGCTTTGGGTCAAAAGACACAATTTCACCAGAAAACTAGACAGAGTGTTTTGTGCAATTCTGTTGTCAAGGTGGAAAATAGAGACTACTGATTTGCCTGGGTTTAGTCTTTTGAAAGTACTCCTCCGTGATCTTAAAGTGAGATGTAAGCGTCACTTCAAGTTCTGCAAAGCTACAGGCCTGAGTTGCGAGTGCCAAATCATCAGCATATGCAAACTTCTGTGCTATTGTTTTAGACATATCGCTTGAGGATACATTTAAAGTGTTGGTGCAAGTACAGAGCCTTGTGGTAGCCCATTATTCAAAGTGCGCGGCTTGCTGGTTTGACCTCTGAGGCATCCTTTGGCCACTGACCAAGGTGTTCAGCAGCCTGAGAATCTGCACACGGGGGATCACTTTGGCCAGTTTCAGTCGCAGACCATCCTTCCAGACTCTGTCATATCCTGCTGACAGAGTGACAAAAGCAATACTGGTCTTGAGTTTTCATTGGAATCCAGCCTCAAGATCTGTAGTGAGAGCCAGGACCTACTCACAGCATCTTCTGTGGAGTTGAAAACCAGCTTGCTCCTTGGGTAGGCTGGCATCCACAGTGCTCCCGATTCGGTTCAGAATCATATGCTCCCTTCTCTGTTTGTTTATCTTTGATTGAAACAGAGTAAATAAGACAGGAAAATTATATATATCTCAGTTCATTGTGTGGGAGAAACTCTTAGTACTGTTTTATAGCCATGTTAATACTACTCTGGTAGATGGGCAAACAAGAGTTTTCTAGTGCAATTATAACCCACATCATTGTCAATGTGTTATGCTCACCCTCCTGTACCTGATCCACAGAGGACGTGCATCTCCCAGCCACAGAGCCTTGGCTCTCTGGGTCAAGCTGCAGAGGCTCATTGTTCTAGCTGTGGAGGTCCCCCCTATCAATTCCCAGTGTTTGCCAAGATGGCGGTGATCACACATTCATGCTGTGAAAATCATATGGCCAGGACTTCTCCTTACTTGTCCCTCTCTAATGGACAGGACTTATCAGGCCCTTTGGGCTTTATAGAACATATGGGCTGTTCACAGAAGCACATTCCTTACCTGCTCTTGTCTTGCTTCGGGGTTGATCTGCTGCTGTTCCTGAACAATGGGAGACCATTATCCCTCATCCCTGTGATGGCTGAGTTGTGCTGGCTTGTGGGTTGAGAGGCAAAGCCAAGCCTCCACTAGTGCTTTGCTTAATTGCAGGGGCAATGAGGGAGGGGGAGTTTTGAATGCACAGGCCTTGTTCCCTTCCCTACCCCCACAAGTGTCTGCAGCAGAAATGCAAGGAGATGGCAGTGGGGTTTGGTGGGTGTTTATCACTTGCTGCCCCATATGCCCCTGCATGGCAGCAGAGAGCCTGGGGTGCATTCTCAGGTAGAGCTGTGTCATATATCAGCAAAACTACATTGTTCACTGAATGCTAACTTGCTTTTTGGCTAATTGTTTAGGGTAGATGCCTTCAAGAAAATGTAATAAATCCCCAATTGCCAGGGGAGTAAGCATGTTAATGTGTGGTCGTTTTGTGACCAAGATCATTCCCAGGCATATGCTTCTCATCTAATCTAGTCATCCTGCAGGTAGGAATAATTTACCTGCGTACCTATGCAGAAAGGGCCTGATTTTCAGAGGTACAGAGCACCGATAGTGCCATTGACTGGTAATCACCTCTGGAAATCAGGCCCCGATGTTATTATCAAGGCAAAGCGTTTATGCACATGAATTATTTATTATTTGTATTGTGGTAGCACCCAGAGGCCCCCATCAGGCTCAAGGCTCCTTCGTGCTAGGCATTGTGCAAACAGGCAAGAATACAGTTCCTGCCACACAGAGACAACAAGCAACACACAAAGGGTGCAGGAGAGGATACAGTCAAAATGAGCTACTGTTACAGATGGGGCCCGGAGACGTAGAGTGACTTCCCTGTGGTGATTCAGAATGGTCAAAGTAAGGGCGGCCAGATTCTGCCCTGCACTCCCAGACCCAGTCCGCAGGTTTTCTAGATGTGTGCCGTGCCAGCTGCTCTATAGACCCCTATTTTGCTTCTCTAGGTGGGAAGATTGGAATTCTAATGGGGTTAGAGATAAAGAAAAATGAAAGGGACCATCCAGAGTTAACAATCTATTCCTGAATATTAAACAGAGCATCACTTTTAAAGACGTTTGGTGTCGGCAAGTTAAAGCTATATTTGCTTTCAGCACTTACGCAGCTGGTGACCTGAGCAGAAATGGACCTTGAGAGCATAACAAGGACAATTCCTACGCAAGGAAGAACTGTTGTTGTTGTTCAAAGAACAGGATCTTGTTCCAAAACCAGTTTTTTAAAATGATTTCCTGCAAGCCTCCAGGAGTTTAAATAACAAAGTCGTAGTGTATTTCTGCATATGTAACTCTTTATTTTCCCAGGTGAGAGAAGATTCTTCTTCATTACTAAACAGGTCATGCTGGATATCTTCAATTCTCCCCCCTTCTCTGCCTCCTCCCCTCTGGCCACACCCACACTTTATTTTTCCAGAACCTGCATCTAAGAATCCAGTCCAGACCTCCTGTTTCGAATCAGGAATGGGTTAATAGGCGATATTCAGATGACATTCATATTCAGTAGTCCTATATTTATGTTTCCCCAGATCTGAATAGAAATTATTACAGCTTCACAAAAATGATATTTTTATGATTTCCCCCTTGATTTTAACCAGTTCTAACCATGAGCATCCACATTGGAAATGTGACACTAACCTGTGCTTATCTAGTTTGGGGACAGAAACCTATCATCCAGTGCTATATGTGTCCAATGAAACCAGCTCAGCTTTTGAATATTGAACATGCTCAACGGATGGCTCATGAACCAAGCTACACACCATGAATTATTTGCTGAAACTTTAGTTAACAAATTCAAGAGATGTGTGGTCTGTTCTGAAAGGGACAAAATTATTTGTTGCAAATTATTTACCCAGCCCTAGTCATTAGGCTGTCAAGCCTGTGGCTACCTGATTGACTGTTGTTCTTTCTGTTTATGTTCAGGATGCTTTTAAAGCACTTCTTAGACGTTTATTCTTCTCTGTAATTAGATGTACAACAGTGGTTAGCATGTCATTTATACTGTACTACCGTGTGGTTTTCCTTTGAGTGCAGAAATAGTCTTGGCCACAATTTGTGTTCAGCAGCTGTTTGCTAATATAACCACAAAAATAGCACAGTCTGTTACTTTCTTTTTCTGATATTATCTTTTGGTTTATTGGCTCATCAGAAAATATTTTAGATTAGAACCGCCCGGTTCTAAACTGTAATCCCTTTCCAGTGTATAGGTAATCCTGAGTTTTCTTGCTGTCAAAAGCTCAGCTCTTCTTGCCTTTACCATCTGTTTCATTTCATTCTTTCCTGCAGAGTTCTCGAAAGTGGGTTATGAATGGTAATGGAGTTGAGGGTTTTCAATCTCTCCAAGTACCACACATATTAAAGGGGCCTGTTTTTACCCTCAGGATAATGAATGGACAGCCTTTGAAGCGTTATTGCTTGACACAGTTTTCTTAATTGAAATGCAGAGTATGAAAGTAATAAAGAAATACACCCATTGATGTAATTTATATGCTAAGTGGTGTTTGTACTCTTCAGCACAAACATGGAGTAATTCCCTTCTCCCCTTGAAATCTGCTCATTCAAGAAATCATTGCTAGGGTTTTATTTCAAGCCCTTTCCTTGGATTGCAAGACTCATTTTGTTTTCTCTGAAGAGTCTCAGCCGTCTGGGACCCTGCGTAAAATGAACAGCAGTGGGCTCTCATTACAGGAAGTTGGATAATTTATGAGAGCAGAGTCACAGAGCCAAACTTATCAAAGTCACAATGGGCAGATTTCTTTCCTCCTCTTGCAGAATTTCAGTGCCCTGGTGACCTGCTTGTTCATAGTTTCTCTACATTCCCTAGAAACGTAATTGTCAACAAGCCCAGATAGGTTACTTTGTAATTGCAATGCCCATTTCACAGTTACATGAGGATTTTAGGGACTGACTCATACTGAGTACATCACAATGACGTGCTCTTGTGTATGGGCACTGGTGGTTAAACCACATAGCGATTTTATTTGCAGTGGAGTTTAGAAAAAGCCTTTTGGGAAATCATTCTCAACCACATTGAAGAAAGAGATCTAAATAAACCTCCAAAAAACCCAACCAACAAACATGCCAGACCCCTCTCCTGTAAATCAGGTTTTAAGGGAAAACGAAGGGGGAGGGGTCAGATCTCATGGAGGGGAGCGCCCCCCCAGCTAATCTTTTGAGAATAGAGAGTGGGGTGTCCAAGGGGATTTTACCAATCCAAAGCACTCCATTGAAAGATGTTATTCCTGCTACGCGTGTAAGAGATAAAACTGTCTCTTCAAGGCAGGAGGAAGAAAACCTCTGCATTTGGGAAACTTCACAAGGGGGAGGGTGTGACGAAGTGGGACTGTTCTTAATGTTTCCTCTGAATACTGTGTGGGTGCCTCAGTTTCTGGCTGACCCTCTGTCGCCTAGCAACTAATGGCCAGGCCCTTCCCCCCTGCAAGGGGATGCTAAAGGTGTGGGAGAACAAAGAGATCAGGTGACCTCCTGGCCTGGGAAAGGAACTCAGCAGAGGAGGAGGGGCTGGAGGGGGTTTCAGTTTGGAGCTGTCTGGGGGCTAGGAGTGAGGGCAGACGGGGTGGTCTGGCTTGCTGGGCCCCAGAATGGACCCGGCTGAGGGATCTTGTTCCCTGTACCTACACGCTCTGTTTTAGACCGTGTTCCTGTCATCTAATAAACCTCTGTTTTATTGGCTGGCTAAGAGTCACGTCTGACTGCGACGTGGGGGTGCGTGCAGGACCCTCTGGCTTCCCCAGGACCCCGCCTGGGCGGACTCGCTGTGGGAAGCGCACGGAGGGGCATATGCTGAATGCTCCCAGGAGAGACCCAGGAGGTGAAGCCGTGTAAGCTTCTTGCCCTGAAGACAGTCTGCTCCGAGGGAGAGGAGGCTCCCCAAAGTTCTGACTGGCTTTGTGGGGAGCAGTTCCAGAGCATCACCCGGGGACTCTGTGACAGAGGGGTCCAACACAAAGAAATTCCAGAGAGAGGGGCCGAGGGCAGGCATGGTTGTAGTACACCCATAACACACTAGTACTACCATCTGGAAAATGCCTCCTGGAAAAAGTCTATAAAAAGTAACAACCTGAAAAATTGCATAGAAATGTGTAAATCCCATATGATTGAACAAATATCTGAGAGCTTTTTTTCCCCCCAGTTTTAATAATATTTCACTGTTTTCAAATACAACCTTTCTGCTGGGTCTGCAGAGACAGCGCCTACTTAATGCTTACAGCAAGATGGATTTGGGTCTAAAAGAGTAGGCTTTATGTGTACTGTGGAGAGCTTGTAGTGAGGGGACAATGTTTGGCTGTGCCAACAAAGTTCCATACAGTCTTTTCTAGCCATGAATGAAGTCCTGCTAATCATTTTCCAGTATGTATATTGTGTTTTGTGGGCATAGTTTCTCTTTTTAGGGCATGGATGCCCAGGATGATCTTGGATACAATTTTCAAAAATGCCTAATTGACTTAGAGAGTCCAGGTGGGTGAGGTAATATCTTTTATTGGACCAGCTTCTGTTGATGAACAAGCCAAGCTTTCGAGCTACACAGAGCTCTTCTTCGGGTCTTCATTATGTCTAATGGGACTTAGCGGTCTATGTCATCTAGGCACTTTTTAGAAAATGTTATCCCTCTGCTTAGGCCCTGAACCTGCAAACTTATTCATGTGCTTAATTTTATATACTGCAAGTAGAGTCAATAGGGCCACTCGCCGTGCATAAATATTTGCAGCAGCAAGTCCTGAATTTGTCCTGTTCATTTATTTCAGTGTGCAGAAAAATGTTTAATGGGAAGTGGTGCCTATGCTTATAATGAGCTGTGGGGGTCTTTTTTTAAAAGAAATGGTGGCAGGAGAAAGGAAATTCATGGAAAGCAAAGATACTGGTGAAACGTACATCATGGAAAATAGAGTCTCAAAGAGGTTTCTCACTTTTAAATTTTTTGTTCTAAGTTTCCAGCACTGTTGCCTATAGCAACAGCCACTAGCAAATCCCAGTGCAGTATATTTATCTTTCTGGTGTTTTCCTTTCCTAAGTGTCGCTTCAATGATTATCAAAATAAAAACAAAAAAACCCAAAAGAAAATCATTAAATTTACATGATCGTTTCAATGTCTTCATGTTTGCAGGATCTAATGCTCTTGTGTGAAATAAACCACTGTCCAAGGTTCTGGAACTAGGGGTGCTGGTGGTGCTGCAGCACCACCAGGCTTGAATTGGTTTCCATTAAATACGGGATTTACAGTTTGGTTCAATGGCTCTCAGCTCCTCCACTGTACATATTGTTCCAGGACCCCTGCCACTGTCAGACAAGGGCATACACTGTCAGTTACTCAGCGGAGCTCACAGCTGTTCGTTTATTTGGACTCTGACAGGTGTTCCAGAATTATGGGCCAGCCAGGGGTGTATGTTCAGGGGTTGTAAAATTCTAAGCTGTCTCTCTGGGGCGGCAGCAAGTTACAAGACATCGGAGAGAGATGTGAGAAGTAGAGGCAGGAATAACTTTATAATATAGCTGCCATAGTGGAGACAGTTTTTTATAGTCAGTGAGATAGATTAGGCGTCTATATGTATGTCACGAAAGCACCCTGGGTTACTCCCTAATGAAAATTGTGTTGAGTTTCCCACTTAAAGCAAGGTGTAAATCCCTTAATTAAACATGAACAACGAGGAGTCCTTGTGGTATCTTAGAGACTAACACATTTATTTGGGCGTAAGCTTTCATGGGCTAAAACCCACTTCATCAGATGCATGGAGTGAAAAATACAGAAAGCAGTATAAATATTACTGCACATGAAAAGATGGGAGTTGCCTTACCAAGTGGGGGTCAGTGCTGACGAGGCTAATTCAATTAAGGTGGAAGTGGCCTATTCTCAACAGTAGACAAGAAGGGATGAATATCAAAGGAAGAAAATTACTTTTCTAGATCATAGAAATCATTCTCTGGCATGCAGACCTTCCCCATGGAGTTGAGTTGGATGTACCAAGACAGACTTTTCTGACTGCACTCCAGGCTGATGGAGCTCTGGTGGTTGGCCCCAAGAGGTATCTGCCCCCAACACAGAGCTGCAAACTCCATTTCTCAGGCTACTTTGCCTGCCGGTCTCCCTTTCTCACTGCACCTCACACTATTACCAGTGGCGGGGGTGGGGGTGGGGTGGGGGGGGTGACGATATAGAGAGGGGGAAACTCAGAGCTGGCTGAGAAGTGAAGGAAAAGCATGAGGTCAAAATTGCAGTTCTGAGTTGATAGTGAGGAACTGGGCACGTGCATTGTGGTATAGCTAAAGAATCAAAGTACATGAGGGTTGTTGGTGATTGGGTGGTAAGGCCCTGTTGTGAACTGAGGTCATTCAGGGTGCCAGTGTTGCCTTAACTGGTGACATCCTTGAGTTTTTTATGATTGCTTTGGCAGAAAGATGCACATGAGCCACCATAACTTTGTGTTAATAAAGATGTAGGAATCTGTGTATAAGTACTTGCACACAGGCCCGCTGACAGGGGGGGCAAATGGGACAATTGCCCAGGGGCCCTGGCGATTTAAAAGGGTCCGGGGGCCCCTGGACGCTGCCAGCAGCGCAGGGGAGCTAAGGTGGCTTCCTGCCCGCCTTTGCTCCACGCCGCTCCTGGAAGCGGCTGCCACGTCCCTGGGGAGGGGATCTCTGTGCGCTGCCCCCGCCCCGAGCGCCAACTCTGCAGCTCCCATTGGCTGTGAACTGCAGCCAATGGGAGATACGGGGGTGGTTCCTGTGATCAGCAGCGCGTGTAGACCCCCTGGAACCCCCGCATAGGCGCTGCTGCCAGAGGGGTGTGCTGGTCGCTTTTGGGAGCCCAGAGCCCGCACCCCTCACCCCCTCCCACACCCAAACTCCCTCCCAGAGCCCGCACCCTCTCCAGCACCCAAACTCCCTCCCAGAGCCCACACCCTGCACCCCCTCCCACACCCAAACTCTCTCCCAGAGCCTGCACCCCTCACCCCCTCCAGCACCCAACTCCCTCCCAGAGCCCACACCCTGCACTCCCTCCCACACCCAAACTCCCTCCCAGAGCCCGACCCCTCATCCCCTCCCACACCCCAACCCCCTGCCCCAGCCTAGTGAAAGTGAGTGAGGGTGGGGGAGAGCGAGCGACAGAAGGAGGGGGGAGGGGGTGAGCAGGGGGGGCTCGGAGAAGGGGCGGGCCAGGGGCATGGCCTCAGGGAAGGGGTGGTGCAAGGGTCTTTGGGTTTGCACGATTAGACGGTTGGCAACCCTACTGGGTGGGCATGTGGAAGCCCTGGCTGTGCCAGTACAGTGCATCCAGCAGCGCAGCCCGCAGCTCACTAGGCCCAGCCAGCACAGGCGCAGCACGGTCCAAATGTCAGGCGGACCGCGTCCGTGCGTGGGGGCCCATTGACAGTTCTGCCCTGGGGCCCAGAATTGCTGTCAGTGGGCCTGCTTGCACAGCTCCTTTAGATCTCATTCATATTCACAGTGTCCATGTATTCCTATAAAGCAAGGAATGCTGATTTTTCACTCTAAATTTTCCACTGAGTCAGAGTGCAAAATTTTTTCTTAAGTACATGAAATAGGTGGTACCTGGTAAAAAAAAAAAAAAAAAAAAAAATCCAATTAGTTATTTGTCCGTGCTGTGAACAGTGTGCATATTTCCCCCTCCTTTTAGAACCCATTTACCTTTCTTTTTCACAAACCGGCCCTACTATTATTAAATTATTTCCATTGGAAATACCGAGCATCTGGAAAAATGTTAGTTATGCCAAGAATATTAAAAGCTTCCTCCACTAGTTTTTTCTTTTTGTGGAGGAGGAGGTTCTGTGCTATTGTCTTAGTTCCACATCTGATTCTTTGTTACGGAAGTACCAGGAGTTTGTTGTGTTCAGACAGTATTTATAATTATTACACCTGGGAAGGAGTGAAGTACTGGACGTTGTTCGTGAGTGACATTTCCTAACCTCTGTCCTGTCTGCTTAGGATTCACTTGTTGCAGCTTTTGGCATGCTGCACAGTAGGATCGTGCTGTATATTCAGATTGTGAATGAAGCAGTTGCAGCTGAATGCTGCTTTTGTTTTAACAGTCTTTTGTGCTTCACAGTTGCAATGCCAACCACCACATAGTTGGCTTTTAACAGTGGTGGGTAAAATAAATTAATCTGGCCAGGTTGGAAACAATTATGATAGATTCAAAGCAGGGTGTTTGTATCTTTTGCACTCTGAGCACTTCCATGCTTTTCTGATCTTCTGCAAAAAGACTGGTGCTTTGCCCAGAAGACTGAGATGTCATTCTGGGAGATACTTGGCAAAGACCAAATGTAGTGTCAATTTAATAGCTAATATGTTATCTACCTAGATTAAGGATTAAATTCTGAAATCCTATGACCATTTTACCCACTTCTTATCTAGTTTAATGATCCTATGGCAAACCCACAAAGGGCATATTTATATGTATTTTTATTAGCATGAACTGGTTCAAGGCTGGTTTTAGGATTTTAGGGAGCCACCGTGAGGTTAGCTCTTGGGATGACCAAAATGCAACACATTCTTTTCCACCTTTTTCAGATCTTTGGCGTTGATGTTGTCAATGCCTCACTTATTGAAGCAACATCTTGGCACTGGGGCATGATGTCTCCAAATAAATAGGAAGCTTTCCAGTTGATCTACAGGTCAGGCTTGCAGGATGAAAACTTTAACAGACTCATCGATGTCAGAAATGGTAGCAGTCTAGACCTGATTGTGAGTTCCTCAGCCAGGGGTACCGAGATGCATAAAGTCACCTCTGACTGCCTTCTATAATTCTGGTCTATCTCTGAAAGAGTTTATTGCCTTCCTCGAACTGACTCAAGTTAAGATCCATATTTTTGCTACTAGGGAGGAGCTCTGTTGGAGGGATTGAATATTAAACGGATACTGACTAAGTGTAATAAGGAATGTATGATGGTCAATGGTTGTACCTCTCTCTCCCGTCTTGGTTAGCTTCACTTAGTTGCTGAGAAAGTTCATTCACATCATGTAGCTGAGTGATGTTTCTTTATACAGTACCTCTCTGGCCACTGAGCTAATAACTCTTTACAGAAACTAGAGGAAAACCGTGCTTCAGGCACACACAGATTGATGTGAATCAATAACAGGCATGTTTGTTGAAGGTTCAGTCTGGCAATGCATGGTGTGTCTCTTTTATGTGACCCAATTCTTCTCCAATAATCTTTATTTCCTATGGTGAAATGTTTGTATAAGATACTCATCCTGTGGGTATGTAGTTGCCTGGGAATTGCCATTTTCATGTTAAATATGCATCATGTTACCTAGACCTGTGTGAAATGTCTCACACCCAGAGCAAAACATCTCAATAGGTTTGTGACTGGAAGTAAAAATGCACTTTTCATTCAAGGATTACTTTACTGTAAGATGGGGAGAAGGGGGGTTTTGGACAGTGAAAATCTGCTTTTTCTCTTCCTGAAATCATAGGGCCATATCCTCAGCAGTAAAATCAATCTAGCCTCCCTCCTGTAAGACACTTTGTTAAGCCTCTTGGGATCCAATATTCTGCTGGATGACTCATGGGAACCATAACCCTTTTACCCCAAACACCAGAGCTTTGGGACATCTATTTGGTTAGCGTTGGATTTCTCTGTTGGTGATGGTGAGGAAAAATATCTTTATTCTGATGAAGGAAGTACATTGGAAAAGGAGTATTCTGATACTAGCCCATTTCCAGTTGGATGTACTCTGATATGAGAATTAACTTGCTGCATTGTTGTTTGTATCACAGCAGCTACTAGAGGTCCTAACTGAGATTGGGGCTCCATTGTGCTAGGTGCTGTACGTACTCGTAGGAAGAGACTATCTCTGCTGTGGAGAGTTTACTGTGTAAATAGATAGGACAGATTCATGGTATGGAGGGAGAGGGATAGCTCAGTGGTTTGAGCATTGGCCTGCTAAACCCAGGGTTGTGAGTTCAATCCTTGAGGGGGCCATTTAGGGATCAGGACAAAAATCTGTCAGGGACAGTACTTGGTTCTGCTGTGAAGGCAGGGGATTGGACTGGACTCGACTCAATGACCTTTCAAGGTCCCTTCCAGTTCTATGGGATAGGTATATTTCCATATAATAATAATGGTAGGAGGGAGAGGGAAAGAGACTTGCCTGAGATTGCACAGCTGATCAGTGGCAGAACCAGGAACAGAATTCAGGTCTCCTGACAGTCCCAGTGCCTATTAACTGGACTATGCAGCTAATAATAATTAAAGAAAAAATATATGATTTGCTTAACACTGAAATCCATTATTAAAGCAGAGGGGGAATTAGTAAAAAGTCAGAGAAAGTTGTTCTTGATTAA
Source organism: Emys orbicularis (assembly GCF_028017835.1). NCBI lineage: Eukaryota > Metazoa > Chordata > Testudines > Emydidae > Emys > Emys orbicularis. Next base: position 34,701,156 of record NC_088696.1, read on the forward strand.
AGCAACTACAGAGGCACGTGATAGCTTTTCAAATGAGTGGTGGGGAATTAGAACAAACACCTGAGGAAAAACAGAAGTAGAAGGTAGTCAGTCTTGAGGCTTTTCTGGAGGGTGGGGGGGAATTGTGCAGTTTCAATAAGACATGTTTGAAAATAGTTTAAGGATCTAATAGATATATCTGAATGTGAGTAAGTTGTGCAAGATAAATGAGTAGTCTGATGGTTACAGGGCTTGCTGTCCCTCTGGTCTCTCTGAGTGCACCCCCTCTGGTCATAGGCCTTGGGCCTTTACCCATCCTGGGTGGAATCCTACAATTCTTCTACTCTTAGAGTTGGCCCTGGGCGACAGTAATCTGTGTACCCTCTGTTCTTTACCCCATGGGTCCAACTGAGTTCACGTACCTATGACCCTTCACTTTGGGAATCTGTGAGCAGTGGTCTGTAGTAATCAGACAGCCTTCTTAAACCAAAAGCATTATTTATGTTAGCATTAGAAACGAAGAATTAGTGAATAAAGTATTTTAAAATAACAAGTAAATAACAAATCTACAGGCATGTCTGCCTTATCTAACGATTTACCATCCCCTGATGGTAATCTAGGCAGGCCTAGCTTCTTCAGACACTTGCAGTCTGGTTACTCTGAGCAACTCCCCTCCTCTCGAGAGTGAGACCCTTTTTTAAACAGCCCAAGTTCTTTTGTTCTTCTGTGTTTCCTGAGTTTTGGCCCTTCTAGTCAAAACCAGTTTTGTAGATTGGCTGGAGAGGAGTCAAAGACATCAAAGCTCATAGTTCTGGTACTGTCCTTTGACAATTCCCTAGTGCTTGCTGAGAAGTGGCTTATCTTGAGCCATTCTTTCCTTTGCTGTTTGGTTTTTCCTGAAGCCTCCTATTGAACTAAACCAATACATATAGAGGTGCAGTAAACAACCTAATAAACCAGGTCAGCATACAGTATTCATAAATCCTTACAGAGCAGCTCCACATCCATCACAAGCAATGTGTGTTAAAAAAGCATAACTTGAGGTTGCTCATCTCTAGCAGCGTGACAGCAAAAGTGATGGTGCTGTGCTCTTCACTGAGATGCACCTGCTCATCCCAGTTACCAGGAAATGTGTTTTAAAGATGAAGGAGTGAGTTTACAAGTGGAGTGAGATGCAATGCACAAATTGAAGCTATTGGCATTCGACAGTACTGTACGCCAAAATTAATTGCTCAAGTATCTGTACAAAGCACGGGTAGCCTGAGCTAACTACATAGTTACTGAGAAAACTGGCCAAATATTTTTGTTTTTCTCCTGTGAATATTCACCAGCAGGAATGTTTATGAAACTGTGAATTTAGGTTACTATTTGAATAAATTTCAAATTCATATTTGCAGTCCATGCTGGAAACCTCCTGTGAGGCATTATGCTCATCCAATCAGGGAACAGAAACAAACCCTGACAGACTTAAGGTCAGGCTTGACAAAGCCCTGGCTGGGGTGATTTAGTTGGGGATTGGTCCTGCTTTGAGCAGGGGGTTGGACTAGATGACCTCCTGTGGTCCCTTCCAACCCTGATATTCTATGATTCTATGGAAGCCATTCATAATGAACAGTTTTATTGGCTGAAATGTGCTCACGTAGATCTTCACTGGATAATTAGACAATTAACAATTTCAGGAAGTGGGAGGGAAAGGACTAAATTCAACCATCACTGCAAATAGTTCACTGGGTACTTGTATTCTGTGGGTATACATGGTAGCTTACACGAGTGCTGACTTGTGCTCCAGCTGGAATATTAACCCCTTTGTTGATGTTTTCTTCTGTGACACCATTTTGTCTCCAAATGACATTGCAATTACCTACGCTGTTAACTAGCATGTGTTGCATGTAGGGTGCATTCAGCAGCATTTACCTGGCTCACACTGCCACTGTAGAAATCTCACATATGCTTCATGAGCAGAATAGATCAACCTGCTGTGACACTGGCTAAGCCTCTTTGCTAGCAATGTTATTTATACTGTGTACGCTGCCATCCTTGTCCAGTGCTAGTGTGAAAGCTGAAGGAGCATAAATCAGAAACTAAAGCTGTAGAAAACAGTTGTTAAGCTATAAATGTCAGAAATGACTTATTTGAAGTAAGGTAGTAGAAACTTGCCAAAGTTGGAATGTTTATTTCCTTCTCACTTAGAGATTAAACTGTTGCAATCTATAAGATGGCCCAAAATCTGTACTTTGTGACTACGTTAGAATTTTCACCATACAGTTTTAGGGAATAAAATGAAACATGGGTCAATGTACAAATGGGAGAAGATTTGAAGACTTCATTAGGCACTTCACTGTTGATTTTAAATAGTGGTCAGATTAATACGGCGATAGGCAGCAGTATAACACATTACGATAGGTAGAGTGTAGCCCTTACCAAAGCTGTTCCTTTGCTCAACGTGAATGTTAACAACACTTGGTCAGTGTTTCGTGACAACCTCATTCAGAACATTGGCACTAGAAAAGCCTTGCAGTCCACGAGAGATACATATGTGGCAGAGTCAGAAACTGGCAGTGACA